>NC_043977.1:38346345-38946345 GCF_902148855.1 Sphaeramia orbicularis
TGATGCAATTCTGTTTCTCTTGTGTCAACAAATTATTGTCAAAGTGTATCATAATACTTAAGTTTGGAGGACATGCGATTCAGCTGCAATTCTAAAAAGCAATAAAACATTGGCTTATTATCAGCTTATATTGTTGAAGATAAAGATTGTACCACATGAACATTCACATAGAAAAGTCCTACTGTGACTGCGTTGGAGTTTCCTGTTCCTACTGTAGAAACAGTCACAGTAGCAAGGCAAAAGAAACTCGATATCTGGAAACAAATGCAAGTTGTCAGTAAAATCAAGCGGAGTGAATGATTCTGTTTCTGCTATGATTCAATACATTCAAGTAATGTTGGGCGGGGCGGGGCTTGATCAGCCACAAAGGTTGAAGTCAACCCACGGTCCTGTCTCATCTGTACAGGAACTACACAGGGAGATGTGACCACGGCTTGTACCCCTCTCTCTCTCTCTCTCTCTCTCTGGACAAGCGCGTGCAGCATGGGGAAGCCCCGCCCTCAGTGACAGACAGCGGACAGAGAAGCAGCATCAGACTCACACACATACAAGACCATGACGCACTATTACAAGGAAATGCGTACAGTAGATAAGCGTTTTTATACAGCCGTTTCTTTTACATTCCTATGCAGAGCAGGAATTTATTATTTTTAAAAGTAAAAAGGGCACTTTTTCTATGAGGCAAAAAGGGGAGGGGCTCAAGTCCCCTTTGGGCCCTATGTGTGCACGTGCCTGAAAAGGAGAGAGTTGTCACTATTACTGTGTTGTCATTATGTGAAACAGGACCGTACAAATCTGCCTATTTAGCTTTTTTTTTCTTATCATGTTGGGTTTTTGCTTTTAGCTCCTCCTGAAATTGACAACCACATATACTGAAGAATCAGAATAACAGGCCATCAGTATCGTGTGGTCAAGATGATGTTAGTGACATTGCTATGACAAACAACATTAACCCAGAAAGACCCAAACAGCCACCATGGACCTCAACAATTTACTGATGTCAGCTGTTTAATACCTGTTAATCCACTAATCCTATCAATACATGGGTGTAAAATGCAGTTTGTCATCTTTTCATGGTCAGCAGATATGATCCATTTAGAAGTTCTGAGGCTCTGTTGCGAATGCGGAAACACTGTCATCTTCTACGCTTCACCAGTAAAACCCATGGAGTTGGATCAATGACAGTGGATGGAGACACTTACAATCAGACTTTTACAAATGACATGGAGACACTGAGTTTATGTTCAGTTAATGATAGGGCTGCTCGATTATAGGAAAAAAAAAAATCATGATTATTTTAGCAATAATTGAAATCACGATTATTAAAAACGATTATTTTTTAACCTTAAAGTTGTTTATTTTTTTCTTGCAAAACAATGTAAAATATACTCTTTAAACATAAATAAAGCTTTTAACCACTAAAACAAGTATGTTCACTTTTGTACAAAACAACATTTTGAATGCAATAAGTGTACTGTAAATTCAAGTATGTTTCCTTTTGTAAATAAATAGTGCACTGTAATTAAATTGCTATAGACTTGCCATAGAACTGTAGCAATAAAAAAAAAACTCACATAAAGTGCAAATTATAAATTCTAGTATGTTCAATGTAGTATGAAACAGTAAATTCAGTGGCGTGCCGTGAGGTTTCAGTTAAGGCCTTCTGTATACATCAGCCATCTAGAATACGTACGTTAAGGTTATACGGGTTAGGGTTAGGTTAATACGGGAGTTGCAGCGCAAAGAGATTCGGAGACTGAAGATTGCATTGCGGACGAAGTTGTTTTTATGCGTTTTAGTTTTTCATAAGATTATGATAACGGTGGCGGTGGTTAAACTTTAGATGGTTACAAAGGTTTGTTGTGTTACCGGTCGGTGCGGACACAACTACGAAACATTTTTGCACGTGATGTGTTTTTGCTCTTCGTCTTCTTCATCAAACTCAAAGTGATTCCATACATTGAATCTGACTTGCCTTTTTTGTTTACCAAGCACTTCTGCTGTGATCTCCTGCCGTTTTTCCAGACCACTAGGTACAACTTTCTCTTGGGGTGGACCTGCCGGCTAGCAGGCAGCAGTAGCTTAGAGGGGGCGGGGCAGAGCAGCTCATGGTAGCTTGCGTGCGCGTGAATTAAAACGACTCAAAATTAATAATCGTTTTTTCTCGATTACATAATTTTTGTTATCTTTGCGTGTAATAATTGAAATCGTAATTGAATTTCGATTAATTGCACAGCCCTAGTTAATGATTGATTTGTTGAAAAAGCCACTTTTTCCTTCAGTTTTCTCTATTTCTGATATAATAACCCTCAAGTTTAATCTGACCTGTTATAAGATAAGACTTTATTGATCCCACCATGGGGAAATTTCACAGTTAACAGCAGCAACGTACAACAAGCAAGTGCAAGAAAAGACAGGTAGAAAAAAACCACAAGTGAGTGTGAGGAAGAGGACACTGCTTCAGTTTGGCTGCAGACACTAGAGGAGAAAGAACTGACTGTTCAGCTTGGACAAACTATGAAAGGCTACTTGTAGGAATGGGCTGCTGTTTTTGTTTAATGAAATCATGTTAATGAGGAATGTGTTTTGACAGCTCTGCACCTTAAAAGTTAATTAATGTTAACATATTTTGAATAATAGAGTACTTTAAAAACTTTAAGTTAAAATGTTTGAATAAAAGGTACTTGAAAATGTTAAGTTAAAATGAGACTATGTGAATAATATGTTACTTCAAAAAAGTTAAGTTAAAGTTAAAATATCTGTTTAATGAAGGACTTTGAAATGTCTAAAACAATTTAAAAGCATGTGACATTGTTTGTGTAATGATGAGTGATGAGTAAATGATGATGATGAGTGATGTTTGTATATTTCTGTTTTGCTATAGGTTTTCAACCTATTATTCCTCTGAATAAAAGTAAAAGGAAGAAGAGCTAAGCCGTTTCATCTTTTACGGTTTGCCAGGCCATTTTCAAGTTTGGGCAGGAGCTGAACAATAAAAAAACTGTGTATAACTTGACAGTGAGAAATGAAATATAAAGGAAAATGAGACATTTGGTATTCATATAAATATTTATATAAATAGAGAATTGGAATTAAACATTTTTAAAATTTAAATAGTATTTACATTATTTACATTGTGGTTGCACATGTACATGGTGTGATATGGGGGTGGGATGTTACTGTGAACTGGAGATGTAAAAGTCTAGTGCTGAAGGAGCTGCTCAGGGCTTTTACAGTGTGGTGCAAGGGGTGGGAGGGGTTATCCATGATGGATGTCAGCTTTGCCAACATCCATCTGTCCACCACCTCCTTGATGGAGTCCAGCGGGCAGCCTAGGACAGATGAACATCTACATGATCAGGAAAATTAAAAAATAAAATATATGATTTTCACTGAAACCCCCCCCCCACACACACACACAAAATACAGATGATAATATTATAATAAATGGTGATAAATAACTTAAGAAAGGTTAAATCGAGAGAAACCTTTATTTGGGAACTGCCACAAAAGTAGCACTGGGTCTTTATGGGTTAAATGTGCACAACAGTATATCTGCAGTGGAAAATGAAGTAGGTTAGACCAATAGTAGAGTTGAATCAGTACCATGCGGTGGAACAATACTGCATCAGTCCAATTTCATGAACTTGCTCCAAAATTTTATAGGTTCCCACAATTTTTATGAAAATTGGTGTAGTGGTTGCAGACACTCCTTTCAACTCGGTGTCAGTAATTTCAGATCAAATAAAGATGTCAGCGTAAAGTGAATGAATTTAAATTAATTTGTTCAGTTGCTATTTCAGTTAAATTCATTGATTTCCATTGACTTTAAAGTAAAGCAATGTAATGTGATACAAACAACAGACAAAAAAAGCAACCAAAGATCATGTGATACCATAATGAATGCATTTAAGGTCCATAATCTGTTTTTTTTTTTTTTTTAACTGACTTTAAAAGCTGTGAAGGCTTAAATAGGGAGGTTCTTCAACTTTCTGTCTAGAAGGTGAAATATTGCCAGTAATGACAATGACTACAGTGGATTTATACAGGCTTTCTGTTTGCAAGAAAAAGGCTTTCACTCTTTTTCTCTCCAGTCTATTTTCAATGTGCCTTTTTAATACATTAATGACCCAGAATGTACAACCATCCGCAATGTCACCATAGGAGGTCACATATAAAATGAGATTTTTCATTAGGCTTCTGAAAAGATGTCTTTTCTTATTCACGTGTCTGTTCATATGCCATGCTGTTTCAGCTACCAGACTCGCAAAATTAGATGAAGCACCACTTGTTTCCAATGGCAACAGACTGTCTTCACATACAGAAGGTGCAAATTTTCTTTTCATTTTATTTATTTATTTAGACAGGGACAATGCACAATATACATTAACCTTAAAAAGGAGAGGTGTAGTGTGCCAGGTTCTAGCGCTAGTGCTAATTTCCACCTGTAGTCCCTGGGGGCTGATGTTATCATTAAAAAAACAGACATTAATTAAAACTAAAACAGTAAAAAACAGTAAAAATGCATATTTTAACTCCATCTGTATAGGGCTGTGCAATTAATCGAAATTCAATTACGATTTGATTATTACACGCAACGATTACAAAAATTATGTAATTGAGAAAAACGATTATGAATTTTGAGTCGTTTTAATTCACGCGCACGCAAGCTACCATGAGCTGCTCTGCCCCGCCCCCCCTTAAACTACAGCTGCCTGCTAGTCAGCAGGTCCACCCCACCAGGAAAGTTGTACCTAGCGGTCTGGAAAAACGGCAGGAGAATCATAGCAGAAGTGCTTGGTAAACAAAAAAGGCAAGTCAAATTCAATTGTATGGAATCACTTTGGGTTTGATGAAGAAGACGAAGAGCAAAAACACATCACGTGCAAAAAGTGTTTCGTAGTTGTGTCCGCACCGACCGCTAACACAACAAACCTTTTTAACCATCTAAAGTTTAACCACCGCCACCTTTATCATAATCTTATGAAAAACTAAAACACATAAAAACAACTCTGTCTACAACTTCGTCCGCAATTCAATCTTCAGTTTCCGAATCTCTTTACGCTGCAACTCGTATTAACCTAACCCTAACCTGTATAACCCTAACGTACAGGGGTTGGACAAATAATGGAAACACCTTAAAAAATCAACAAAATATAATTTAATATGGTGTAGGTCCGCCTTTTGCGGCAATTACAGCCTCAATTCTCCGAGGTATTGATTCATACAACTTGTGAATTGTTTCCAAAGGAATTTTAAGCCATTCTTCAGTTAGAATACCCTCCAACTCTTTAGAGACGATGGCGGTGGAAATCGACGTCTTACTTGAATCTGTAAAACTGACCATAAATGCTCAATAATGTTGAGGTCTGGGGACTGTGCCGGCCATACGAGATGCTCAACTTCATTAGAATGTTCTCATGCCATTCTTTAACAATTCTAGCTGTATGGATTGGAGCATTATCATCTTGAGGTGAAGGTGTTTCCATTATTTTGTCCAACCCCTGTACGTCTTGTAGATGGCTGATGTATACAGAAGGCCTTAACTGAAACCTCACGGCACGCCACTGAATTTACTGTTTCATACTACATTGAACATACTTGAATTTATAATTTGCACTTTACGTGAGCTTTTTTTTTTTTTTTTTTTTTTTTTTTTTTAATTGCTACAGTTCTGTGGCAAGTCTATAGCAGTTTAATTACGGTGCACTATTTATTTACAAAAGGAAACATACTTGAATTTACAGTACACTTATTTGCATTCAAAGATTTTTTTGTTTCATACAAAAGTGAACATACTTTGTTTTAGTGGTTAAAAGCTTTATTTAGGCGACACGGTGGTGCAGTGGTTAGCACTCGTGCCTCACAGCAAGAAGGTCCTGGGTTCGATTCCAACATCAGTCGACAGGGGGTGGGACCTTTCTGTGTGGAGTTTGCATGTTCTCCCTGTGTCTGCGTGGGTTCTCTCCGGGTACTCCGGCTTCCTCCCACAATCCAAAAACATGCACTAATAGGTTAATTGGTTAATCTAAATTGCCCATAGGTGTGAATGTGAGAGTGATTGTTTGTCTCTATATGTTCAGCCCTGCGATGAACTGGCGACTTGTCCAGGGTGTACCCCGCCTTCGCCCCTGTGTAGCTGGGATAGGCTCCAAGCGACCCCCGTGACCCTAGTGAGGATAAAGGGGTTCAAAATGAATGAATGAAGCTTTATTTATGTTGAAAGAGTATATTTTACATTGTTTTGCAAGAAAAAAATAAACAACTTTAAGGTTAACAAATAATCGTTTTTAATTATCGTGATTTCAATTATTGCTAAAATAATCGTTTGTTGTTTTTTTCTATAATCGAGCAGCCCTAATCTGTATGTCATTAAAGAAACAGACTAATAAAAACTAAAACATTAAAGAACAGTAAAAAATGCATATTTTTAATCCATCTATATAAAATATTCATTCACATCCAACCATTCACTCTTATGTCCCACTGCAGTCTGTCACACACACTCTAAACATTTACATCACATTACATTATGGCGACAGGTTTGGTTTGACAGTAGCTGTTTTTTCACCATGCGGGAGAATGTGTGATAGTTTGTGATTGTTAGTAGTTCTGTTGGTAATGTATTCCACTGTCGCATGGCCACACTTGACAATGCTGAATTTGCAAATGCTGTGTTGTGTCTTGGAATCCTGCACTCACCGCGTGCTGTTTATGGAGTAGTTAAAGATGTTTTTCCAGAACTCAAAGAAATAAACCTTTTCAAGGGAGGAGCAGCAGAATTATGGATAACCTTAAAAACAGACACATTTGTATACATGATTACATTTTCGAAGCTTAAGATCTTATATTTGGACAAAATTGAGCAGTGATGGAATACTCATGTTTTCATCATGGATCTTGAGAGAGTACTTATACAATGACTCTAGAGGCCTTAGGCAGATTTACAAGCCTGTGACCAACTGGTCATACAATAAAGAAAATGTGGAACCATCATTGCATTTAGATACATGTTTAATGCTTGGCACTGGATCATCCAGCTCGGTCTCTCCTTGTTCGCTGCCAGCTACCAACCGTGATTCCTGCTTGTGTGTTGATCATCAGTCGTCATGTTTGTGTGTGATAATTCGTAAATTGTACATAGTTGTAAATAGCCTTTTTTGTAAATCAGTCCTTTTTTGTAAATCAGTCCTTTTTTCTGGTAGGGGAGGTCATCTCTTTTGTTTCACGTTTTCTCTTGTTTTTTCGTAGGGAGTTTAGGTTAGTTTCATGTATTTTATTTCTTGCATTTATTTTTGGTCAGGTAATTTAGTTCAAATTTTAAAGAAGTCTTTTTGTTTGTTATTTTAGCCGAAACCTCCCCTAACCCTCCTTTAGTTGGTTAATAATAAATATTGAGAACTTCTAGTTTGGACTGATGTGTGTGCTTGGGAGTTGGGAGGGGACAAGAGAGCATATAATGTACGTCTCGGTAAACCCCTAGGCCGGGGCGTAACAAACTATATTCATATAGAACTGAATGGGCAATAAAAGAGATCAGACTAGGGATGTACACAGTTAATCGACTAATGATTAATTGTCGATAAGAATTTGCTCGATTAAATTATTAATTGTCGGTTAATTGCCCTCGTTCACCTGTCCACACCTGTCCGGAGGCTGCCGGTTTGTCTGCACTGCGACACCACAGCTGGGATAGCTGATCATCGAACTGGATTGTGGCGTTGATGAGTTAGAATGGCTTTATGGACATGGTGGAGCCAAACACAGACCGGCCTGTCTGTTTGTGGGAGCGGTGCACCCCCGAATAAATACACGCACAAATGCGGGGTCGGTATCAGACCGGACCGTTTTCCCTAGAGGTTGGTCTAGTCCACGGTCAGTGAGACAGAAGTTGAAAACATCCTCCAGGCTCCTGATTCAGGCCACAGGTATGTCGAACATTTGCGAAGCTTCAGGAGGTAGGGAAAAGATAAATGTGCAAAAAGTTTCACTTTCAGTTCTGCGGGGGCACGGACTGCACCGGCCCGTTCCCCTATAGTATTATAAGTAGGACTGAAAGTGACGCGTGCACACGCACGGTTACCAACTAACACGTACGCATCCCCTGGCCAAACTACACGCATGCAGCCAGGTACCCCCCCCACACCCAAACCAACGAAACGTACGCGCGTGCACCCCACCCACCCACCCACCCCGGCGAAACGCACATGTGTGTACCCCCCCATTACACACCGCCACATCAACAGGTGATTTCCACAGGAAACAGATTGTATCGAATGGTTTGATAAATCAGTCATTAAGGAATATGACATGCTTTTTTCATGAACCATGTAAATAATATTTAGCTTTTATTCTTATAGACCAGGGGTCGGCAACCCGTGGCTCTGGAGCCGCATGCGGCTCTTTCATCCTTATGTTGCAGCTCTGCATGGCTTGGGAAAATAAATTATAAGTGTCCGATTGAAGTGTATGTTATTTGTCTCAAAAACGTGTAGCATTATTAAGTCAAAGTTTTTAACTTCTTTCTTCAGACCTTGTGCAATTTCAGTGATCAGCATTCGCCTTCTTCAGAGACGTTTGAAAGCACTTGACGTGTCAGCCGGCAGCCGCAATGCGCGGAATGCTCTGCGACACCAAAACTGCACAATATCTGAACAAAGTATTTTATTTGTGCTTGTTCGTTTGTTTAATTGTAGTTGTAAATTGTAAGATTATTGTGATCTCGAAATATTAAAATAAAATTATATAATATATATATATATATATATTACATACACACATATAGATAGATAGATAGATAGATATAGATAGATAGATAGATATAGATAGATAGATAGATAGATAGATAGATAGTATTATTTTCGTCGCTCAAAATATGCGTCACACTCTCCGACAGCCCGCCAAAACGCCGTACATTTATCGAGACTTTCAGCCCCAGGTAGGCCAAGTATGGAGAAATCTAAGAAAAGAAAAATATCTGAAGAAAATAGAACATTTAATGATGCCAGGTGCCATGGCACGACCAAGGTGCCGTGGCACTGCAGTACTATGGCTCAGTGCCAGGTGCCGTGGCACCGCGGTACCAGGGCTCAGTGCCAGGTGCCGTGGCACCGCGGTACCAGGGCTCGGTGCCGGGTGCCGTTGCACCGCAGTGCCACTGCTTGGTGTCAGGTGCCATGGCACCGCGGTGCCACAACTGGGCGCCACCGGTGCCACGGCACCACCGGCACCTCGAGCCGAGGGACCACCGCGGTGCCACAGCACCTGGCACCGAGCCATGGTACGGAGGTGCGCTGCGGCGGCACCACCGAGGTGCCGGTAAAATCGTTGTATAAGCCACGTCGGACTATAAACCGCAGTGTTTAAAGTGTGGGAAAAAAGTAGCGGCTTATAGTCCGGAATTTACGGTGTATATATAGGCTAACATCTTCATTTCAGATGTCAAAAAGTGTTTGCGGCTCCCAGTGTTGTCTTTTCCGTGGAAACCGGGTCGAAATGGCTCTTTGAGTGTTAAAGGTTGCCGACCCCTGTTATAGACCATATTGAAAAGAAATTCAGGTTCTCAGGAAAATCACCGCTTTCCAATTAAAGGTTAATCGATCGATAAGGTCAACCAGCTAATGATTAATTGATAATTTGCATCCCTAGATCAGACCAATGTAAAAATAAATAAATAAATAAACAAGTGGTGCCAGGCACACACACATACCTACGCAAAAGGATACTTTGATATTGGTGTCAATTCTCCTGGTCTCAGACGCAACATTAAACAGCAACTTTTCTCCATTGTAGGTCAAGGTTTTGGTCCTTTCTGTGTGTTGCTGTTCCATCTATAGACATTAAATTTCATCTTGATGTTGGGAAGGGATGCTGCAATGAACAATATAAAACTAACAAGTGGGGCCAGGCACAGCATGCCCCTGCCCTCTCATGTATTGTAGCTTATTTTGTCATCGATCCAGCTGACATCATCATGTCTATGTGTGTGTTGATGTCTGCATATCAATTGCCTCTACATATGTGCTAAGTTTGAAGTATAATTAAACAAAGTTGATGTTTTTATAGACATTTGAATTTTTGCCCATTATAAGTAAATGGGGGAAAAAAGATTTTAAAAAATTCATAAAAAAATGGGAACTGTGACCTACTTTTCCCAAAATGTTATCAGTTCTATTCTGGGTCACTGGCAATCTATAAACCCAATTTGGTTTGAATTCAACCAATAGTTTTGCTGCTAGAGTATTAACAAACAAACTGAACCAAAAAAAAAAATACCCCTTGCCTCCCCTTCGGGGGGTGCGGGGTAATAAATACTTCAGGTATTTAAGCACAGATCACATCACATTACTTAGTGTACATGAATACAGTTGTATTAGAATTCTTCATCAACACACATTGTAAGTTTGAAGAAATTTTGCTGTCTTTTTTGCAAACACTTCTATAATCTTTCTAAATCATCTCTTTGTGTTTGTTGCAATATGGTTTGTGTCACATCAATTTCAAAGATAAATGAGAAGCACTAAAAATTTATCCAGCATCCAAATAAACATAAAAGTATTAGTGAAAAGAATATGCTCACACACCATCTGTTAGATATTCTAAAGACAGACTGATACTCTGTTCTGTTGTGTTAACATTATGGGTGAACGCACATCAACTGTGCCATTGATATATAGACTACTGATGCAAAATTAACATCCCACAGAGTGTACGATTGTGTCAGCCTTAGAAACACTCAAACAATTAGATGGATGGATGATGAATGGATAACAATCCTGCTGCACGCTGAAAGGAAAGAAAATACGAGGAGGAGGGTTGGGTAAAATTACAATTGCTATTTTGTGTGTTAGGAGAGGCTGTGTTGATTTGTCAAGGGGTCCCATTCTGTGTGTATGTATGTTTGTGTATTTGTGTGGTTGGTTGGTGTATGGTGAGATTAAAATGCTCCCAGCAGGCCATCATCATCTATAGAGCTGAAGGTCTAAATGATATTGGAAAACCTTTTGGGACTAAAAGGAACAGTGTTACCAATCAGTCTGCCTTAGGATGCAACATTTCCTCCAGTAAATAATCTTTAATGAGATGAAGATGTACCATGGATGTTACTGCCAGTGTCCACTCGATAGGTTATTATGGAAGCACAAACATAGAGCAGAAATATACCCAGCATCTCTTTGGCTTACCCGCCATAGACTCCGATATTAAAGGAAATGACTGAGTCTATTCCCCTATAGTGTCTTTATTATGACTCATAGTTACAGTTTAATGGTAAGAAACAGGTAGGAGTTCTATGAGACAGAATGAGGTCATGGAGTGCTTTAGTAGAAGGTCTTTGCACTTTCCGCGATTCAAGAAGACATTTTTCAGCTCTAATCTCAGATTTTTCCTGAAAACAACACGATGCTGTTTAATGCAGTGTGAATATTGGTAAAATAATACTGTAATGTAGCCTACTGTAAATTATAGCCGTACATTCCATTAAATTTCTTTAATGGCATGAACTGGCATGGCATGAAAATAACTACAGCATAAGTTAAACATATTCAGGTATAGACCCCCCCCCCCCCCAGATATATTGATCTCAATTACCATTTTACATTTGTTCCCTAAGAAGCTAACATCTGTTGACAAGCATTTCACTTTTATTCTTACCTATCCAATTCTCAAACTGCAAATTCGGTATGGTTGATCAGCAAGTAACCCCTGTTTAAAGAGCATTCATTGTGTGAAGGTACACTGAAACAAACCACAATCTTGACAGGGTAAGGGAGGAGTTTAGAGAAAGGAAACACATCTCCTTACAAAACTTAGAGGGAAGGGACCTCTGATATGCTTTACAAAGATCCCGATTTCTCTGTGACCACTGAAGCAAATCCAATGGGATTTTCTGCAAGATGTAGGTAATAAGTTATAGTTTCATGCCCTCAAATTTTATTTTGATTGATTCACTATTTTTAAAACTTATCATTGCAGAAAGTCCTATTGTAATTTTTTTGGGGACATACGGTATAAACAAATTATGACCCAAGTTATAACACTGTTCACATTGTTTTTCAGAAAGCTAAGCAGACCCTTATGCCGCGTTTCCACTATGTGGAACCGGCTCGACTCGGCTTGGCTCGACTTGACTAAGGTACCAGGTACTATTCCTGGAGACCGTTTCCATTACAGGATATTACTAACTTTATTTTAACATTTCTCTATTTATTACTGGTCATATTTATATTTATACTGTGGTTTTAATTAGGGGTGCACCGGTACCGATACGACTATCGGCATTGGCTCTGATACTCAGTGTGTGTACTTGTACTCGTAAAAAATATCCGATAATAATGCACTGATACCACTTACGGCCGTTTGACATTCACAGTTCAGTGCAGCAAGTACGCAGCGGTGGAATAATGTGTGGAGATTTTTCAAAATAAATGATGGTGATAAAAGTAACGCTGACTGCAAGTAACGTTAAAGGCACAGACAGATACAGATGCAGCGTTCTGTCCGTCCTCTGCGTACATTCCATCTGTTTTGCAGGTGCTGGTGGATGCATACCCAGAATGAGAATACCAGCGGGAGTACGGAGCGGTGCGGACCCCTGCCAGCTGAAGTGAAAATGAAACTTATCACTTATATCTCTTTTCTCTACCTGCTGAAACTTCGCTTTTAAACCTTACCAGCGAAAACGCTGCAATATTAGTATCACATTAGTGTTGCCTCTGTCGTCTCCATGTTTATTATTACTGACTTTCTTCTTCTTCTCAGAAAATTTTACTCATCTTCGTAGTATTTGTCCAGTATGGTTAATTAAGAGTGGCGCCCCCTGGTGGATTAATTGAGAAATGCTCATTCCAACACATCAAATGCCAGTAGCAGCACCTTGTTCCAGTCAGACTAATGACAACGACAATAAAGCACATTTACAAGAGGAACTAAGAACTGGAATGGGATTATTAAGTACTCATATCAGTACTCGGTATCGACAAGTACTCAAATGTAAGTACTCATACTCGTACTCGGTCTGGAAAAAAGTGCATCCCTCGTTTTAATCTATTGCCCTTTTCTTTAATCTATTACCTTTTTATGCTTTATTGTCTTATATATTTTGGCTGCTAAGGTGTTCTTATATTTCTTGTGTCTATGCAAAAAGGCAATGAAACGTAATTTCGTTCTGCACTGTATCCATGTTGGTATTGTGTCTGAATGATAATAAAAGGAATCTTGAATCTTGAATGAATCTTGAACTTTAGAGTACCTGGACGTCATAGTGATGTGGCATGTTACTTCCGTATCATCTGCTCAGAGAGTTGCTGATAAACTTTTTCTTTGCGTGTTGTCTTGTCAAGCTCATGCTAAATTTGTACGTCGGTCACCAAAGACTGAATCTCCTCGACCGACCATGGTATAGTTTTGCGGGCTGTCATCATTTGGATTAACCTACCGCTATATTTACTGTAAACTTCCACATCTGTTTTTTGTAAAATGGCAGGTCACAGAGACAACTCACCACAGTGGTCTGCAGTGTTTACACGTCACATTTTAGTATCTGGTCCCCAGTCTTGGATCCTCTGCGAAGGTGATACCAAAAAACTAGTACCGTGTACCAGATTCCAGGTCCTTTTTCGTAATGGAAACGCAAAAAGGCAGAGTCGAGTCGAGCCAGCACCATGTAGTGGAAACGCAGCATTAGACTGACGTTTTTATGCTAAAGCTACTAATCAACCATGTTCAAAAAATGTAATGTTATTATAAACCTTGTAAAACTAAACATGGAGGCTGAAGACAAGCTAATATAAATAACCAGCCCTTATTGTCCCAGTTACAGAGGAAAATGTAAAATATGCTACAACATATTCTGTAACATGAGGACAGTCCTGGTATGTTGTAGCAAATCTAGCCCCCAGGGAGCTGGCAACAACAACATATTCACCAAAGACTGCATATCGCGCAGTGTGTGGGTCATTTTCTTGGCTATGATGAAAAATGATTGTGAAAAACAGGCTCACCTTGTTCCATGCCACGCAAATAAGCTTGATGAAAACTGTGTGTATAGGCTATATACACGATTAAATGATGAATCACTGTATGGGGTCTTTCTGTGTCACTACTGTACATGCAAACATGGCCTCATGCACACATTCCAATTAATTTCCACATGAGGTGGTGAGTGTATTATTATTTTTTCAGTCACATTTATAAGATCTAAGAGACTACAGCCATGCCTGCAGCTCTGTGTGGGCAGTGTTTTGTACAATGACTGTTTTAACATCTTTTTTGCAGTAAAATTATGCTTTTTTTTTAAAGATATATGCTTGTTTTAATTTACACATAAGTGGTTCTTTGGTAATAAAATTTGTAAAATGATTATCTGCAGTGTCCTAATAGCCCTTTATAGTGCTGTAGTGTGAAACTGTGTTTTATTAGTAACCACTTTTTGTATGAAAGGCAAAGAGGTCAAAGATCAGTGTTATCCAGATTATTCCAGCCAGGATATCATGTGTTGAATTTTAACTAAGGGACTGAACTCTGCTTGACTTCTCAGTATGAAGTTGTACAGTATTAATGACCTTTCGGTGGATTCATTTAGAAGTTGCATCATTAAATGAACTGTGAATCAAACAAGCCAAATGTTCTCTTTTTTGACAAATTGTATCAGGATTGATTATAGAAGTGTTTTGAAGTGTCCTTGAGTGAGACATTTAACCTCAGATTGCTTTCAATGGCTCCCCCATTGGTATTAACTACTGTGACTGTGTTTTTGTGCACAGTAGTAAGAAAAAGAAAAAAGACACCCATTATATATTTCTCAGTTTCTTTTCTACAAAAGCACAAGAAAGTGCAGGAAATATGTGCACAGTGTGAAAAACATGCAAAGAAACCTGAATTAAATGGCTCTTACAGGTTAAATTTGTACTTATTATGACCCTGACCCAAAATACTACATATTTCATATACATTTGTCTTCATATATCAGTGTTACAGTGTCTTAAGAGCGTACGATGATGTCTCTCAGAAATTACATTTATGTGCAACTATTTATTGATTCAATCATGTGTGGGTACAAGGGATGTAAACAATTAATTGACTATCAATAAATTGGTGATAAGAATTTGCTCGATTAAATTACAGTAATCGTCAATTAATCGCCCTTTTCCACGGCTATGTAGAGGTGTCGAGTTGACAGTAGGGGGCGCCACTGCCTAATCTAGGCTTGAACGCAACATGTAATTGCCGCAATGAGAAGCCCAGCTCACAAACATGAAGCGGTCAAGGCGAAGTGTAGTGTGGGATCATTTCAAACTAATTAATGATGATAAGGAAGCTAAATGTACTTTATGCAGTGCTACGTTTACGTTCAGCTCAACAAGTTTGTTAAGTTATCACCTTAATAACTTACATGCAGCCGTGCTGCACGGAGCCAGTGCATCAGCTTCACAGCCTACGATTACCACAATGTTACGAAGGCGAGCATGTGATGATAGGAAAGCTGAGGGGATTACTCAGAGGATTTGCGGCATGATTGAAAAAGATGTGATGCCCATAAGCACCAGATAATTGATTCACTGCTTTCTAACATACATACAAATGCATACTAAAAATGGTCAAGTTCCTATATTCGGCTAAATGACTTAAAAATAAAACAAGTGGTTCCAGGCACAACAAATCCCACCCCTTGCACGTATTGTAGCTTATTTTGGCATCGATCCAGCTGATATCAGTCTCTACGCATGCGCTGATGTCATCATATCAAATGCCTCTACGTATGTACCAAGTTTGAAGTAAATTGAGACAAAATTTATGTTTTTATACACATTTGAAATTTCACCCATTATAAGATAGGATTGAAAAATACATAAAAAAAATTTTTTTGAACTTTTTACAGCTACAGACATTTGAAATTTTGCCTATTCTATGTATGTACCAAGTTTGAAGTAAACTGAGACAAAATTGATGTTTTTACAGACATTTGAAATTTCGCCCATTATAAGATAGGATTGGAAAAAATTCATTAAAAATTTTAACTTTGACCTACTTTTTACTGCTACAAACATTTGAAATTTTTCCCATTATAAGTAAATAGAAAAAAATTTAAAAAATGTAAAAAAAAATTAAACTTTGAGCTACTTTTTCCAAAATGTAATGACACCTATTCTGGGTCATTGGCAATCTGTAAACCAAATCTGGGATGAATTTCACCAGCAGTTTTGCTGCTCGAGTGTTAACAAACAAACCAAACCAAAAACAGTACCCCTTGCCTCCCCTTTGAGGGGAGGGGTAATAAAATTAAAGGGCCAGGAGGGAGTATTATTCAGTAATCTGAAATCAGAGCAAATAGTGCTACCAACTTAACATCATTATCAAAGCAGCCCTTCGCTTCATGATGTCAATACATCAAATCTGATTATTATCCATCCATCCATTTTCTGAACTGCTTATTCCTTATGAGGGTCACTGAGGTGCGAAAGTTTATCCCAGTGGATAAACAAATGCTAAATCCATAAAAATGAATGTAAAATCTCGAGGTTGCATTGACTTTAATAAATGTGGCAACTCCTGTCAGTGTCAGCGGATGACCTGGGATCCTCCAGTGCATAAATCTATCAAGTTGCTCATTGTCTCTCTGCCCCTCTGTCTGAAGATACAGACTCCATGATGGTGGCACTGGTTCTCCAAACTCCTTCCTTTTGTTAGTTTTCTGCACTTAGAACGTTCACAGACATTATACTCTATGCACACCATACACCAGATATGCTAACATTCACACCTCAGATGCTGAAATTATCCTGTGTTATGTAAATGTGCTCCAGTTAGCATTATTAAATCAAATCTGTAGGTTTCTTTTGTTAACATGGTATTGCATTCATTTTGCCAAGGCTGACACAAACGTTCATATAGTTGCACGTACACAGAGCGATATGAAGTGGTACTGTGAGGTTGAATCATTTTAAGATATTGGGGTGAAAAAATATTTTCTTTTTGGCAACCCCTGCTGAGATCTGAAGTGATACTGCAGATTGTGTGGAAAGAGGTAGGAGGTAAAAACAACAAAGAGAACTTCCATCACTTAAATGCCTCTCCACCCTCACTTTCGCCTTCCACACCACTCCCTTTTCATTCCAAAAAAAAAAAAAAAAAAAAAAGAACAAAGAAGCAATTTCAAATGTAATTCTGCAACAACACCAATAAGCTTCAGGTTTATTCCCCTGAGAGTCAACTGAGTGCTTCCCTCAGACAGTGCAGAGCTGTGTGGTTGTATTACTTGGAACTTTGAAATGTTTAGTTTGTTTTGGTTTACACGATGAATGAACCGCTGCACTGTGTGACCCTTTCCTCTAATGGGTTCATGGCATGCTGCGGCTTTTGTGACTTTTTTTCAAATATAAGGTTTACCTTTGACCTCTGATGTTTACAGCCAAGCAAACTCAAGACAACCTCAGTATATCACCTATAGCTTCATCATTCACCAACAGTGCTGTATTAACGTCAAGAGATATGCGTGAAAGGATTCAAGATGAAATCGGCTAAACCAGGTCAAAAGTTACACGTATTCTCAGAGTGGCTATAGTTAGCGGAAGATGACAGACCGTAACACCTACGACCTACTAGTAGGTTAATTGGTTAATCTAAGTTGCCCATACGTGTGAATGTGTGAGGGATTGGTTGTTGTTGAAAATAAGAATCAGTTCTCAGCTTACCTGGTTAAATAAACAGGGTTCCTACACATTTGAAATTTCAAAATTCCTGTGACGCACCGCCCTTAGTGGTGCTAGTAATTCATGTTAGTTGATTTCGTTCATTTCCTGTTTTATTTTGGTGACGGATTTTGTTTGTTTGTGTGCACTGTGTCTGCCTTGTCTGTGTCCTCCCTGGTTTCCCTTGATCGTCTTCACCTTGAGCTCATTACCTCTACCCTTTATATACCCTCCTCTCCTCGTGTCTGTTGTCAGTGCGTCTCTCATGCCATGCCATGCCATGCCATGTCATGTCTAGAGCTCCACTGGCCTTCTCCTGTTCCTCTGTGCTGCTTGTTACACTTTGTAAGTCTATTGATTCCACATTTGTGAAGATCTTTTTGTTATATTTTTTGATACCTTGGCTGAGCAGATTTTTGTGTTAAATTTTTGATACCACGTTTATGAAGACTTTTTTGTAAATTTTTTGATACCACGTTTGTGAAGATCTTTTTGTTAGAATTTTTGATACCTCGATTGAGAAGATTTTTGTGTTAAATTTTTGATTCAACTGTAGTGAAGATATTTTTTGTTGCTTCAATATTTTGAGTAAATAAATACTTAAACTAAGTTCACTTTGTCTCTGTCTCGTGCATTTTGGTTCAAGCCTTGTGTATTCGTAACAATTTCATACTTTTTCCAGACCCTAATTTCCAGATGTCTTGGTAACAAATTCCAACCAGTCTTTATATTTGGGATTTGTGAGCCAGTCGTCAAAGAATTTACATCTACCCATTATGAGTTCAGCCAACAATCATACAAGGCATGTTGAATAGCTCGCTCACCAACAGTGTGTGGACATCACCTGTCTGTCAAAGCAGCAGTGAAACTTGACGACACCTGGGCGGGCCTTAAAATGAGTTGGAGGAGGATAAGAACAGAAGGCGGGGCATTCAACTTGTCAATCTGCCCAAATGTTTTCTGGGATGCGTAGCCTACTGTATGTGCTCTCACACAAACATTTTCGCTGTGCTACCAAGTGCCTTAACAAAACAGATCGATCCCTTTCTTTTTTGTAGATATTCCTAATTTTGTTTCAGAAAATAGAACAGTGGTAACAGTCTTAGAAACATGAATAGTTTTCCAAACATTTGTCTCCATTTTCCAGACCTGGAAATTTATAAAATCAAATTCCGTACTTTTCCATACTTGAGTAGTGTCAAGCCTGGCTCGAAGAGCTTGACACAAACAAGCACGGGGTGGGGAGGTTACCAATATAAAGTGATTTATTTACATAAGAGTTCTTAAACCATGTATAAACATAATAGCAAATGTGGAAAAACAACGAAGGAGTGGACAACAAAGGGAGACAAAGAAAAGGCGGCAGAGCAGCAGCAGCAGCACCAGGGAGCGCGCAGATGCTGAGAGCCCATCTTTAAATGCTCTAGGGCCACACCCACTCCAGGTAGCGCGGGTACCTGGGAACCACCTGACCGAGCACCTGAGAAGAGGAGAGACAAAGAGGTGGAAACAGGAGGAGAGCAGGAGAGACTGGATGCACAAATAAACTCCCAAAGAGACAGTCTGAGAGAGCCTGCTCTGAGGTTGTCACAGTAGGAACCTTGAATAAAGGAATAAATGAAAATAAATAAAATGCATATTTATTGGGCCCGGACCAGTGTTGTACAGGCACGGAAAAAAATTGTTAGACCACCCTTGTTTTCATCAATTTCTTGTTCATTTTAATTCCTGGTCAAACTAAAGGTACATTTGTTTGGACAAATATAATGGAAACAACAAAAATAGCTCAAAAGGGTTTAATTTAAGAGCTATCTGATATCTAGCCATTTTACATGGTTTTCTTGATAATAGCCAAATCACATTCCATGTTTTCTTTTCTGTCCGTTTTAGTCACATGATACACACAGGAGTTAGTACTTGTTTGCAAAACCATTGTTTTTGATGACTTTTGGTGGTCTAACAATTTTTTCCGCGACTGCATGGTATTGTGATATCAGGGTGCTTGTGCAGGTCTTAAAAGTCTTAAAAAGTTTGGAATTTATAAACGCCATTTTCCAAACCTTGAAAAGTCTGGAATTTTGCGTGAAAGTCTTAATAAAGTATGGAAAAAAGTTTCTCAGTCAAATTTTAGAGTACGCTCAAAGGCACATAATCTTGCAAGATAAGAAATACGTGAGGAAAGCAAATTAAAAACTACCGTACTTTCTGGGCTATAAGGCGCATTGGAATATAAGCCATGGCTGACTTTAAGTCGCACCTGACTATAAGCCGCAGGTGTCCACATTATGACATGAGATATTTACACAGAAAGATGGTAAACAGAAAGATTATTTAAATATTTCCATACCTTAACTGCTTTTTTCCAAACAGTGCCTGTAACACTGTAGTAAAACGGCAGGAACACGGCTGGTTCAAAAACCCAGAAAGGTCATTGATCTCTATCTTCATCTTCCTTCTGCTCATTGAAACCACTGCAGTCGTCTTCTTCAGTGTTGGAGTTGAACAGCTTCAAAGGCTCCGTCACACACCTTCTACATCTCTCCTCCGTTGTTGCTCAATGGCACTTTCATGCAGCAGCTCTATTTCCTTCTTTACAGACACACTGATTGCTTTTAACTTAAAAGCTGCAAAATATGCATATCTTCGTGTGTTTTCCATGATGAAGGTTTGTGCATGACACACAAAATGACTGTTCAAAGTTAAGATTAAAATGTCTCCTCTTCACATCACCTTTTCAACCTGTCTTTCTCACTTTTGCGCTTCCTGCTAGAGTGCCCCCTGGTGGCCGTTAGCCCGTATAAATCTATACTCGAGCTGCATTGCTATATAAGCCGCAGGTTTCAAAATGAGAAAAAAGTAGCGGCTTATAGTCCAGAAAGTATGGTAGATATGATTTCACTAAATCAAGTTTTGCCCATTATAAGTACATACGAGAAGAAAAAGGTTTTAAAAAATTTAAACTTTGATCTACATTTCCCAAAATGTAATGAGATCTATTCTGGGTCACTGGCAATCTATAAACCAAATTTGATATGAATTCAACCAATAGTTTTGTTGCTAGAGTGTTAACAAACAAAGAAACAAACAAACCGAATCACAAACAATACCCCTTGCCTCCCCTTCGAGGGGGCCCGAAGGTACCCCAGCTCCCCTCAACATATCACCTAATTTCAATAAACTGTACTTAACTGAATTTATATGCAACACACTGGCACTTCATTTCAGACACTGAATATTTTTCTGTTGTTGTTCCAGTTGTTGGCACCTTAGACAATACTTAATACATATTTAACCTCCTTGTTGAATCATTCTGTAAACAGAAGCACAGGTGTGAATGTGACCTTATTTAATACATACCTTACAGGGCCAATACAGATAGGAACAAGAGGAAAAAAAAGCAGTTATTGAATCTCCAGACAGAATGTAAATGGACTACAACTGAATTTTTGTGTATTTCCATTTATATTTTGCAAACACGCAGCTCTAAGCTCTGCTGGAATCTCAATGAGTCACCTTGAGATACATAAAAATGTGTCAGAGGTGCGTCTGTACAACCTAATTCTCTGCGTAAACAACAGCAGATAAACAGCCGCAAGGGATGTTCAGTGTCACGTCTGAGACTGATTGTAACCAATTTAAAGCTCTCTGTGTCTGTCTCTCTTTCCTCTATCTCACACTCTGCGTTGGCTTTCCATCCTCGGTGTCAGACGGCCCGTCTCTCTCTCTCCCTGACACTGGTATCATTGTTTGAATCCCTGACAGTGACTGATATCGGAGAAGGTGAAAATGTTAAACAGATGTACCTCTTGACCTTTTCTTCTTTTGCACAAGTCGTGTCTATTTGTTTTTCTGGGATTGATATTGATGTTTTGACAGTTTGAAGTTGTGAAAAATTCATACTTGGCTTCTGTTAACATACAGGAACGTGACCAGGGTGTATTATCACATTGCCTGTGAAAATCTCAAAATCCTACATAGAGTATTCATCCTGTTTTTCTGCACACAGCCTTCTTCAGAATCAATGGAAAAAATGTGCAGAAATATGGTTCTGTGCATCGTAGTGATATTTTCGTATTTGTCAAAGAAAATGTCCAGAGAATTACCCATTTGGAATGTTGACAAAGTCTTGTTTGAGAAATCTCCATAAATGGACAAGATTCGACCAAGAAAAGTCCCAAATTTGTATACCCATCAGAGGCAATTTCTCAGACTGCATGGGAAGCCTGGCTTCCCCTAAAACTACGAAAATTAAATGGTCAAATATGTACGATTGTGTTGACATTTCATTAACTCCAAATGTATTAGAACACGTTCATCTCACAGACGAGTTCGTTCAGAATCAGCTTTATCACAAATCAACAGACTCGATGTTGTTCACTTCTCATCCATTCCCGTTGCGCTGTTTTCTCATACGATCTCTGCTCAGTGCATTTGCCCGTAGACGCTCAGTGTCCATGCACTTCAATGGGACTGAGTGGAACAGTTTTTTTCACTGCCTCAAAACTGGACGGTAATTGGATAAATGCCACAATGTTGTCCCGCCCCCGGACGCCCAGCATCTCTGGAGGTGAATGGAGGCGTGGACGGAGCTCAGCTGGGCTGGACGCCAGGCTTCCACATGCTGATTGGAGGATCAGTCAAAAGGCTGAATCCTGTTTGATTGACAGCTATTTTGAGATGTACTCCTTCACTTGACAGAGTTCAGTTTAATACCGTTGCGCATTCTGCTGTGAAATCGAGAGAGAACCCACTACGAAATTACTTGTTCATTTCTTGCACTGTAAATAAAACACACTCATTGTACTTCCTTGTTTCAATTTAACATAATTTCAACGTTTTCTTGTTTTAGTTACATAATTTAATCATTTCTTGTTCGAGTTTAATATCGTTTTGTAGATAATTAAATCAATCATACTGTCGGCTAGGTCGGAGTGAAAGGAGCATCTCTTGTTTAAAAAGGCTGAAGTCTAACACCCACAACACAATGGGCCAAGGTCGTCTGAGCAGCCCAGCTCTGCTAGACATTGAGAGGACACTGGTCCAGTCCCTGGAAAAGACGCCTACTTGGTACAATAAGGTCACTGACCATTTTCTTAAAAAGGAATGGAGGGCCGAATTTATGTTTAAATAACTTGACAATTTTTTTGATGTAAGCCGACAATGAGCTTCCCCTGTCTGAAAGACGAGCAGCCGCCACTGATACCCATCCATGAAATATCCATAGAAATAACTTACACATATTCATTTTTAAGATTTTTGGATTTCTTTCCCCATGAACTATTTCTTTTTATATCCTGAGGTTCTCAATATGAACCCAAAAATTCTGTGACAGATGTAATCAGGTCAAAGTATCATATTTGGATGTCCGATATTTGTTTGTTGGTTTTTTTTAACATATTTAGCAAAATTATTTTTTTATTTATTTATTTATTTATTTATTTATTTAGCAAAATTGATTTAATATGAGCTACAATCATTTGGTTAACATGCTGGTTTATGTACATTTCCTCTTTTTGCCTGTCATGGCAGCAAAAGGCTTCATGGGGACTATCATTTACTTCCCAAAACAGTTGCACTAAGTGGTTGTTAAAAAAAATAAATAACATGAGACAATTTTGTAAATTAACAGAGTGTTTATTAAAACTGATGATAGTAGGCATGTAAGAAGTTTTAAGCTTTATCATCATGTTCTCTTTCACTGAGGGAAATTACGCAGGCTATGCACTAACTAAATAGTTGCAGTTTATGCAGTTTCAATGCACATACTATAGCACCTGTTCAGGAAAAGAACAGTTTGTTTATCCAGTCATTTATCCAAAAATTATGTATGACGCGGGGAAAGAAGATGTTGCACTGCCGACAGACAGACAGAGTTATTAAATGCAGCCTGAGCTCAGGAGGCCTTTGGCTGAACACCTGTGGCATTTATCACAAACAGTAATCGCTGGACACGTATCATTTACAATAAAATAAATTGGCCTTTCACTCCACTTCTGGCAGCTCCCTGTTTGGATTTGGTTTAGCGGTTATGGAACTCAAATTGCTTATGACAGCAGAAGTGCCACGTATTTTTGTAGACGCAGAGACGTGGTTGACACATGGACATTATTTTGTGCATATATATGGACATGTGCACGTTTACCGCTCACGCTTCAGTTTGTGCATATGCATGAGTCTGCATTTCCCTCACTGTGTCTATTAAAGTCCATTTTCTTTGCAGAAGCTTTTCCTCACTGTAGTGTTTAAGGAGTTCACATCTTTTTTTTCTTGTCACAATCTTTATCAGCCATGGATCATCAGTAGTAGATCTGAAGCCGCTTTGCAGTGACAAACCCTTTCTGTCACCCTGATGATCTGAACGCCTGCTGTGAGAACCACAGTGGCTTTATGCACAGCAGAAACGAAATAGGACATTTCTGACTATTTTTGACATGCCTTCTAACTTTACTTATAACAAAAGACCATGTCTCCCAAAAACACTGATTTCAGTTCCATCTGGGTGTTCAGATCACAAGATGGACAGGAGTGATACTACAACATGGGTCCTGATGGTAGCAGGGATGGTAGTGTTTGCATTTATTTATACTGACTAATATCTAAAAATGACTATTTCACTGTTGTTGTCGGTTGGTTTACCCCTGTTGCATCACAGTGCTTCATTACATCTACCAGAAAGGTTATATGATCATTAGGCGTGTTTCCATAAACATATGGAATTTTTGCATTGTAAAATATTTATGAAAGTGGCAAATTTGAATTTGGCAAAAAAGTTTTTGTACCTCTAGAGATAGTGCAATTCTACTCTTATGTAAATATGTATATAGCCTACAGAGTTTTATTACGTACAACTAATATTATTACCTCGCCCCATGAAGAGGAGGCAAGGGGGCAATGGGTTTTGGTTTGGTTTGGTTTGTTTGTTTGTTTGTTAACACTAGCAGCAAAACTGTTGGTTGAATTCATATCAAATTGGGTTGATAGATCGCCACTAACGCAGAATAGATGGGATAACATTTTGGGAAAAGTAGGTCAAAGTTCACATTTTTTATGATTTTGTAAAATCTTTTTTTTTTTCTCCCATTTACTTATAATGGGCAAAATTTCAGATGTCTATAAAAACATAAATTTTGTTTCATTTGACTTCAAACTTGGCACATATATAGAGGCAATTGATATGCTGACATCAGCACATGCATAGACATAACATCAGCTGGATCGATACCATAATAAGATATAATACATGTGAGGGGAGGAGTTTGTTGTGCCTGGGACCACTAGTTTTTATATTGTTTATCTTTATGCATACTAGGGCTGTGCAATTAATCGAAATTCAATTACGATTTCGATTATTACACGCAACGATTACAAAAATTATGTAATCGAGAAAAAACGATTATTAATTCTGAGTCGTTTTAATTCACGTGCACGCAAGCTACCATGAGCTGCTCTGCCCCGCCCCCCTCTAAGCTACTGCTGCCAGCTAGCCGACAGGTCCACCCCAAGAGGAAAGTTATACCTAGCGGTCTGGAAAAACGGCAGGAGAATCACAGCAGAAGTGCTTGGTAAACAAAAAAGGCAAGTCAAATTCAATTGTATGGAATCACTTTGGGTTTGATGAAGAAGACGAAGAGCAAAAACACATCACGTGCAAAAAGTGTTTCGTAGTTGTGTCCGCACCGACCGCTAACACAATAAACCTTTGTAACCATCTAAAGTTTAACCACCGCCACCTTTATCATAATCTTATGAAAAACTAAAACACATAAAAAAAACTTCGTCCGCAATGCAATCTTCAGTTTCCGAATCTCTTTACGCTGCAACTCCCGTATTAACCTAACCCTAACCCGTATAACCCAAATGTACGTATTCTAGATGGCTGATGTATACAGAAGGCCTTAACTGAAACCTCACGGCACGCCACTGAATTTACTGTTTCATACTACATTGAACATACTTAAATTTATAATTTGCACTTTACGTGATTTTTTTTTTTTTTTGAAATTGCTACAGTTCTATGGCAAGTCTATAGCAGTTTAATTACAGTGCACTATTTATTTCAAAAGGAAACATACTTGAATTTACAGTACACTTATTTGCATTCAAAGATTTTTTGTTTCATACAAAGTGAACATACTTTGTTTTAGTGGTTAAAGCTTTATTTATGTTTAAAGAGTATATTTTACATTGCTTTGCAAGAAAAAAATAAACAACTTTAAGGTTAACAAATAATCATTTTAATAATCGTGATTTCAATTATTGCTAAAATAATCGTGATTTTTTTTTTTTTTTTCTATAATCGAGCAGCCCTAATGCATACACATTTTTTTTCTTGCATTTTTTTTCTATTGCTGCCTTGACCAGTGAATTTTCCCATTGTGGGATCAATAAAGTCTGATCTAATGTGATCTAATCTATGTTTTGTATTTTTTTCACAAAAGGTTCAATGAGCAAAGAGAAAAGGGAAGTGTCTGTTTGAATAAATTCTAATGTAGTGAACATTCAACTCATGTGACTCAGATGTTTGCACCAAATGATTGCTTGTCGTGTCCATGAAAAAAATACATCACAGCCATTTAAATAGAAAACAACACAATACACTACTTTTTCTTTTTTGTCTATTAACGTAATCCAGCGCCACCAACTGGTCAAACAAGGCATCCTAAATAATTCACTCCAAACCAGTTTACTGATACACACATTTCTTGATTCCTCATTTTTGTGCATTTCTCAAACATTTGTTTCAGATTCACTTGATATTTAATAAAAAAACACTCACAGACATCAGCTGATAAGGTAAGGAATTAGAACCTGTAATAATAAATTGTAATTTGCAGTCCCTTTAACCAGTCATAAAAATGGGAATATCCATGTTTGTAGCTTAATAATGAGATGAAGAGTGGACTACTGGCTTTGGTTTCTACTTGACAGTGGTTGGTTGTGACTAGAGGTCAACCAATGGTGTTTCTTTTAAAAGGCTGGTATAATAACAAAAGATTGGAGCAGGAACAAGTAAATTGCCAAAAACGTGTGTCATTAGTGGAGAATGTGGTAATTTGTTTTGGTGATCATAGAATGCATTTGAAAGACTTTTGTTTTCTCTGTTATTCTACATGGAAACAGCTGCTAACTCTTTAGAACTTACTTATGCGTATCTTCATTTTTTATTGCACTTTTTAAGGATTATCCATCAGAGAGGACACTAGGAACCAGACAGTCATTAGTCTTCTCCTTCTAATACTGTACACTGGACGATTTAAGCAATCTATGTAACTTTACCATAAACAAACTTCCTGCTCGTGAAGGGGACATGGTGCACTATATGCTGAGTCTACAATATGTAGAATGTAGTGTGCAAGTGGGACACCAGTGTGGACTATTTCTGTCAGTACGATTTATCTGATGCACGCTGCAGGGGGAGTGTATCTATGTTCCTGGGTCCTAACCCTGACCTTGGCAACAAAGGATCCTGGGAGAGCCTACACAGACAGGTCACAAATTAAAGGGGAAACCAACTACATGGTCTGTTATTAAGGTGTTGGTCACATTCTACGACTCTACTAGACGATGAACACCAGCAAATATATTCTCACATTTCGTGTTTTGAAGATGGATAGAGCTAACACATATAAATCTGCCATAAATGTTCAGGTCTGGGATCAGATGGCTACGACAGTATTGTTTTCATTGTCATCAAACCGCTCATTATGTCCAAAGGTCCTATTTCAATGGATGTGTTTTTTAAGGCATGACTGTGGCACAAATATCAATTTGTCTCTTGCTACAGAGCCAATCAAATGATCTGAATTCTGCACTCTGAAGGCTTTCCCAGTGGCTGATTTATATCCATCAAAAACCCAGGCAAATTATGTATATGAGGCAAAACTTTCGTGTTGTTTGCCTGCATGTTGAAACTGAAAGTGTGAATAGGTGCACAAACCAGATTCGGTAACTTGTAAGACAAGGCAAATTTGATTCTGATTTGAATTGATAAAGCACTTTGTGACTCTGTCTGTGAAAAGTGCTCTATAAATAAAATTTACTTTACTTTACTTACTTACTTTACTTACTTACTTAAGGCAAAGGCAAGGCAGATTTATTTGTATAGCACAATTCATACACAGGGCAATTCACAGTGCTTTACAAAACTGGAAAAGAGACAGGTTAAAAACACACAATTACAATTAAAACATAATCAATAAAACATAAATAATAATCAGTTAAAACAAAGTAAAAGGTCAGAGTGCAGATAGAACCCTTTCAGTTCTATGCACAGTTGAACACAGCTGTTTTCAGCCTGGACTTAAACATTGTCACAGTAGATGTCTGTCTCATGTCATGAGGAAGACTGTTCCACAGTTTAGCTGCATAGAACTGAAACACAGCTTCACCGTGTTTAGTCCTGACTCTGGGCACTAGCAGAAGACCAGTCCCTGAGGTTCTCATGGGTTCAAATGGGACCAACATGTCACAGATGTACTTTGGTGCTAGACCACGGAGAGACTTATAAACGAGCAGAGCTGTTTTAAAGTCTATTCTCTGAGCCACAGGAAGCCAGTGCAGAGATCTGAGCACAGGACTAATATGGTCATACTTCCTGGTCCTAGTCAGGATTCGATGTCCACAGGCCCATGTTCACCTGCTGTCAGCGAGCTGTAAATCTGAGTGTCGTCTGCATAGTTATGGTAGGACATGTTATTACTGTGTATTAACTGGCCCAGGGGCAACATGTAAAGATTGAACAAGAGGGGTCCCAGGATGGTACCCTAGCCTTTTCCCGATACCAAATAGGCACATGGCATGTGCGATGCTTATGGGTGACAGGTTACAGGTGACCAGTCTACACATGATACAACGAGGGTGCTGATTGGCTCTGTAGTAATAAACAAATGAGAAAGTAGCCCTACACTCCTGTGGCAATAACCACTTAGTTTTTACCCCTTGGCCTCATGGTATTGTAATTGTTTTGTCATCTGTCCGTCTGTCTGTCCATTCAACGACATAATCACATTATCTGAAGGATGCATTGACATATCTGCACCAAATTTATACTGTGGATGCATTTTGGCATGGAGCAGAAGCCTATTGAAAATAGGTGACCTTGACCTATTTTTTCAAGGTCCGATGGCCTTGTGCAGTAATAATATCTGAGTACTTCCAAATTTAAATATGTTTGTAACAACTTTTACACAAAGATAGTCTTATCTAAATTATAGGGCAGTAACTTTCAACAGAATCTTACACTATATTTGGCTAAGGGATATTAAAAGTGTGTAGCACGTCATGTTTTATTTTTAATGTATCAAGTGCATTAACCCTATAAAACCATCTGTATCATATTTGCTACACCAGGTTCTGAGACTTCTATCTAATGAACAAGATCAGTACTTTCCTTAAAAACCTGTTGTATATGACCCGATACATGCTTTTCTGCCCCCTGGTGGATAATCATCCCACTACAGCCAGTGGAAGATTTTTACCTCCGCCAAGGAGGTTATGTTTTTGCCAGGGTTTGTTTGTTTGTCTGTCTGTCTGTTTGTTTGTTTGTCTGTCCGTTAGTGTGCAACATAACTCAAAAAGTTATGGACAGATTTGGATGAAATTTTCAGGGTTTGTTGGAAATGGGATGAGGAAGAAATGATAAAATTTTGGTGATGATCGGGGGTGGGGGGGCCCACGGGGGGGGCCACTGATCGTTAGTGTGCAACATAACTCAAAAAGTTATGGACAGATTTGGATGAAATTTTCAGGGTTTGTTGGAAATGGGATGAGGAAGAAATTATTAAATTTTGGTGGTGATCGGGGGTGGGGGGGCCCACGGGGGGGAGGCCACTGATCATTAGTGTGCAACATAACTCAAAAAGTTATGGACAGATTTGGATGAAATTTTCAGGGTTTGTTGGAAATGGGATAAGGAAGAAATGATTACATTTCGGGGGTGGGGGGGCCCACGGGGGGGGCCACTGATCAGCCTTGGCGGAGGTATGCGCTCTCCGAGTGCTTCTAGTTTGGTTTTTGTTTTTGCCGTTTTCAATATGGCCACTACCATTAAACTATCCACACAGTTTTTGCAGAAAAGTCTTTAGAAGAATCTTTATATTGTCATTAATTAAAAAAATAATAATAATAATTACTTCATGTACTGAATTTAGTTACTTGATAATTGATATTTTATAGCACAGTTAAATAATATTAAAAATGTGTGTATCAGATTTGATACTGCAGTTATATTAGGAGCTTTATAAAAACACCCAATGTATCAAATGTGATTACAAAAAATATATCATCAGCAAAATTATATGGCAAAATGTTTTGCTTGGATTTTGTGAAAAGGTCTAACAAACGTCTCAGTTCCAAAAATAAATAAATAAATAAATAAATTAGGGCTAGTTTCTGATGGGTCAGGTCTAAAGGTCAGGTTAAATGTGTTTTTTTTTTTTCTTTCTGTTACAGGCAGTACAGAAGTACTGGCAAAGACAGAAAGCCACATGAAGCTTCATTTTACCGGCTGATGTACACACTGGCCTATTATATGGGCAGCTGTGGCTCGGGAAGTAGAGCAGGTCATGTACAAAAGGAAAGGTTGTCTTTGGACCCTTTAATATCATAAACATGCTCGTACCAGTGAGATAGAAGCGTCTTGGGTCGGAGGCAGCCCTATTATCTTCCATATATACCTGGAACCTCTGAGTGTGTACATTTATAAATGATACACTCCGGGGTGTAAATGAATACCTCGACCTCCTACATGAGCACAAAATCCCACCGAGGCTTTGACCTGACGACTGGTGAGGAAACACACACAAACACACACACACACACACACACATAGAGACACTGAAATCAGGTCTGAAAATCAGTCGCCTGCACGAGTGTTGCTCTCTGCTCTCAAGGTCATACTCTGTTGTATCAGTGACAGAATCAGGAATTCTCTACCTCTCCTGTTGGACCCAGGCCTTGGGGATATTTCTTCCACCACCGGAGTCAAGGGTTGTATGTGTCGACTGGAGTTTGCGCTGACATGTGCAAGGACGCCCTCCAGCTCATACACTTGTGTACGAATCCATATAGAGATTAGACAACATTCATTTGCCCACAGGGGAGTTGTGTTTGAAGCCCATGCACATTTGGAGACACACTTTCACACACACTTGTAACACTCCATCGTAGAGGTTGCTCTTTGATACCATGATGCAGTTCAGATGTAAGAAGAACTTTACAGAAGTCGAATATCCCAGGTTTCTGTTTCACTCCTGCCTACGCTTTAATGTCTCCCTCTCTTGTTGGGTTACCACTGAGGGTATATATGCTGCAGATTTTCAGAAAATTCCCAAAGGAAAACACAAATTGCTCATTTCCTTCATGGTTATTATAATTAACACAGACCAATAGTAAAGAAAGCCGTGAAAAGAACTACACTAACAACACTAAGTAGAATTGCACAAATCATATCTATTGTTCCTTCAGTTTGTACTGTAGTTGTTCTTCCACTTAAATAAAATAACACAAAAAAACATGATCCCAAATAAAATGGCTTTGCACAACACAGGACCTTTAATAAATAATAACTTTCACGGTAAATCATGTGATGTCATGAGTTCTAAACCATTGCCGACATATCATTATCTAATATATGCTTCTGCAGCTCTTCATACATGGTGGTATTTTGTTGCTGTTTCCACTCAAACATGGCATGTATAGTTGTTTTTGTATTAATTCAAGGAACTTTGGATGATGTTTTCATTTCTTCTACAGATGAGACTTGAGTGACATTAGTAATGCCACGTTTCCACTACATGGTACCGGGTCAGCTTGACCTTTTTGCGTTTCCATTACGTAAAAGAGCCTGGAATCCGGTACCTGGTACTAGTTTCTCTGTATCTGCTCTGCTAAATATACCGGTAAATTAATCCACATGATGACAGGCTGCAAAACTACACCGTGGTCGGTCGAGGAGTTTCAGACATTTCTGTCCTTGGTGGCCGACAAAAAAATTCAAAGTGAGCTTGACGAGGTAACATGCAACGAGCGAGTTTATCAGCAACTCTCTGAGCAGACGTCACGGAAGTTACGCAAGTCGAGTCGAGCCGGTTCCACATAGTGGAAACGTGGCATAAATCACTTGAATTTTTCGCATCATCATTCATAAAATAAAGAAAAAACATAACATGCACGCACTTGAAAACCCTTGGCCTGACTTATCAGGTGCACTACTGCCCCAGTGGCCTGACTTATCAGTGCATGGCAAAGTTTTTTGACAGACGGACGGACAACCAACTGATGACAATATCCATTGTGAGTAAAAGCTGCAGAATTCAAGATCTTTTGGAACTGTTTGATATTTTCAGTACAGTCCAATACACATAAAACTATTTAGATGGAAAGGCACTTCTTTGTCTCCATCTACATTTCTGTCTCTCTTCCGCTCTTGCAACACTATCAGCTCTGTATTATTTTGACTAGAACGTCATGGCTGACAAATACCCCCCCATTCCACAGGGGCTGAATCTACCCATCCCTCTTTCCACAGAGGTGCCCTTCATCTAAGTGGGAGAATTTAGCATCTCCTGTCCTGCCCACACACACACACACACACACACACACACACACACACACACACACACACGTATACACACATTTACGTGAAACTCAACATTCAAACCGCAGTGACAGATTCACAGTAAGAGTTGAGTTATTACATGTTTCAGACCTTTGTCTCCTTGTCAGCTGGAATGATTCATGCCTCTCGGTGCCTCCGCTCGCTGGCTGTGCTGTTTTCTTCCCTCTCTTTCTCCATTTTAAACGCTTATTCATGAATGTACACACAGATATACATCCTCAGCTGCCGTATCTCTACCTCTGCACACTTTGCAAATGTGAAGCCACTGTAAATTACCTTCCTGTGAAAGTGAACTGAAAGACAACTCAATAGAAAGAACAGAGTTCATTAGTCAGTGGAGTGGCTGTAATGCAGTCAAAGCTCAGATTTAGACGCAAGACATGACACAAGGCGGATTCACAAACTGTCAGGATGACATGTATATATCCAATAATTAATACAGTTAAAGGTGGGGTCCGAGATCTTAGAAAAACGGTTCGAGCAAGCTACATTTTGAAAGTACTCAATTCAAAAGTCCAAACCCCTTTCTTCAGACATCCCTCCAAAGCCACGCCTCCAGAGTACTGGCACACGCAATGCTTGTTCCCGAGGGTTCACGAACGCAGCACAGCATCAATTCACCAGCTGAGGCTCTGGCCCCGTCCCCTGCTCCGGCCCTGTGCATCCCCTGCTCGAGCTCTGACCCCGGCTACGGCCCAGCTCCAGCTGAGGCTCCGGCTCCGGCTCTGGTGCCATACGGCCCCGCCTCGGGCTCCGACGCTGGCTATGGCCTCGACCCCGGCTGAGACTCCGTCCCTGGCTCGGGCTTTGGCACCGGCTACGACCCCAGCCCTAGCTCTGGCTCCAACCCCAGCTGAGGCTTCGTCCCCAGGTCCAGCCCCATACGGCCCCGGTTCGGGCTCTGACGCCGGCTACAGCCCCAGCCCCAGCCCCAGCTCTGGCTCCAGCTCGTGTAACCATGCATACCTCATTTAGTCTCCTTCAACACCCCTGCTCTTACATAACAGCCCCAGTTCATACCTATCTGACTAACGTTACATTTTCTAGTGATTTATGTTAGTGACAAAACAGTTGAACAGTGAACTTTCCATCCTAATATCACTAAAATAGCCAAGGGATTAACCCCCCCCCTCTGGTTTTTACATCCCTACTTCAGCTGAATGAATTTCATCCTCAGGGGGGACAGGCAGGTTGTGACTGAGTTTTCTTACACCTATAGTCTACATTGCTGGCACTAACTTTCACCTGAACTGAACTGTCGACTCAGCAGTCTCGGAATTCACAAATGCTTAGGCTTACCTGGGCTGAAGCTCAGGGGCCCACCGAGTTCAGGGGCCTATCATTTGTGGGATATGAAGACAAACCAGTGTCCAATGCTAAGGGGTCAGACCGGCGTGGCTCCTCCAACTCCAGCCATTCTGTGCGCTATGATGCATCAGTGTACGTCAGTGTGCGCGGAGCCCACTGACAGCTCGGGGTTCGAACAGTTCATCACAAATGCACACGTGTCTTTGGCTGATGGGGTGAGCTTGGACATGAAGGTATGGCAGGACACTGGGGCTAAACATTCATTCATTGTTCAGTGTTGCCTTTTTCATCTGACTCTGACAATTTTGTGGTTATATAGGGAGTGGAACTTGGCTTTGTTCCTGCGCTGCCACATAACATGGTCTTAGACTGTGACCTGGTTAAAGGTGTATTTCCAGTTGGTGTTGGCCCTGCTTTACTTTTAGAGGGAGTGCGCTTTGGTCTACTGGCCCGCCACCGCCTGTTGTAGCCAAACCTCTGACTACAGAAGTGTCCTGCCAGAGCTCTGTTAACCTCAGTCCAGTCTGTGCAGTGACGCAAACACAGAGTAAAATTATGTTTGATCCTGTTGCAATAACTAATGTTGATAAGGCATTGATTGATCCGGTTTCACTGTGTGGTCTGTGTCCATCTGTGTCTGCAGACCAGTGGATTTAAGCAGAAATCAGACATGTCTCTGTCTGCGTTGTGGGACCAGGTTGTGCCACATGACCAAACTGTTGAGAGGGGTTATTTTGTTAATGAGATGTTAATTAGTAAGTGGATGTGAAGGTGATTTGGTGGGTGAAGCTGTATTTCAGGGTGCAGCGATGGTGAGTTTACAGCTGAATTGTTGAAAACGGCACAGGGACATTTTGGGGTGTGTAAAACCTATCTCCATGTCCTTAAACACTTATATTAAAGATGAATGTTCAACTGTTTGACATGTAGTAGGGCCTACCGTTAACTTAAAAAAAAAAAAAATAGGCCTGTTGATTGCTTGTTTTTTCATAATTAAAAAAAGCAAAAAACATCCATCCCTCTGTTTTTTTTTTGTCAAATCGCACCCTGTATATATGTGTATTTTCCTCTTCTCTGTATACAGGGGTCAGGGCACTTCCCTTCCTTCTTAAGGAAATGAATTAACACATTTCTAAACAAATCTTCAAAAACCCATTATACGAACTTTGCGTGGGATTGTCAGTCATGGTTAAGTACTACAGAGTACAAGAGTCTTGTGTGTTTTTCCTGTAACGTTTGAGCCTACGATAAAACCTCTTAGTCTGTCTGTTAGACTAGGTAGTCTAAGGTAATGTAAAGATAAGTGAAGATCAAAATACTTTCAATTTACAAGAGTGGTGAACTTTGTCAAGTAATTTCCTTTCAATTGTATTGATCACCCACAACAACCTCATTGTGCAACTCTGTATGTAAAACATGATATGGTTCATTGTGTGGCAAGGAGTGGAGTTTTCTATAATGAAGGGGTCATATTTTGCTAAACCCACTTTTATTAGTCTTTGGTACATTTATTTGTGTATTTGGACCCTAATAGTTCATAAAGTTTGAATTTGAACCCTCCAGGTGCTGCAAAGCTATCTTTATATTCATTCTGGCAAAAATTGAGTGGATTTCTACAACCTGTTTTAATTCCTTCTTAATTTGTTACGTTTTATAACTAGTTACATCACAACATTTGCACACATAAGGTCAAGACTTCTGACGAACATTTCTCCAAATACAACATAATTGTTTGTCAGCAGCAGCAATTGTAGTCCATACTGAAAATATTTCCAAACGTCGAGCCAGTTACCTAAAATGTTCAGTTGTTCGTTGTATTAATGAACTCAAGTCACTGAACAGGCCAGAAAGCACGGTCAACAACCTGGAGGGGGTGGGGCATGAAGTGGCTCATGTGCGTTTAAGGGGCCAGCGCTCAAAATGACCTTTCTGGTGTCATTACTCAGAAATAGGGTTGAAGATGGACCTGTGGAGTTGAATTAATGAAGAATTCAGACCCAAGTATAGCATTTACAGTTTATGTAGACCACAGGGAAATGTTTTAAAATGCATAATTCCATTTAAAAAAAAAAGCAAAATATCACTCCTTTAAATAAGGGGGACTAGAGATAACTACAGTGGGACTGACAACACCACCTGGGGGCTTGCATCCCAGGATATGAAAATAAGAAAACTAAATCAGTGTAATGAAAAACTATAAGGCCACAGGGTTGTGAGTGAACAGGCAGAGACAGGAGATACAGTAAATATTTTTATTGAAATAATATAACTGAATCAAAGATAAACCTAACAAACAGCAAGAAAACAAAACAGAAACAGAGAGAAAACAGAACAAAACAGCATAAAACAGCAGCAGGTGCACATAAAACACAAAGAAAGCACATGTTAAAACAACCAGGAACAAAATGAGGACCCTGCTCACCACCTTCAGAGGTAACCACCACCGGGGACCAGCAAGAGGCTGAACTGAGCCACATGCAGCCTTTTTACGCTGCACCTGGGCAGAAGGACGAGATAAAAGGAAAGACTACCTGAGTTGCATTCACAACCGTTCACTGAGGTTCACAACAATTGGTAGAGGCATATATCCACAAGGAATTAATTGTAGTTCTGCATTAATACTTAAACACACAGCATGTGTTTCCTGCTATTCAGTGTTTCTCAACCAAAACAATAACAGACAATGTCAACTGCTGAGCATTACATTCCATTTTTACATTTTACAGTGAAGGCTCTAAATCAGGGGTGTCAAACTCATTTTGGTTCAGGGGCCATTTTTATCCCAATTTGATCTCAAGTGGGCCAGACCAGTAAAATAATGACTTAATAACCTATAAATACTGACAAATCCAAGTTTTAAATTTTATTTTAGTACAAAAAAACCCCAATTAAATGATGAAAATATTTACATTTTACAAAAAAGATGTGAATAACCTGAAAAAACTGAAATCTCATTGAAAAATTTGTGCAATTTTAACAATATTATGCCTCGACTTATTTTTTATACATGTACATTACACACAATGTTACATAAACATTTAGTAACAGGCAGAATATTGTTACAATTTTGGAGTTTGGACCTAAAATTTGAACAATTTCTATATTACATCTCTTATTATTAACACAACTACAGATTACAGTGGCTCTGTAAATGCCCAAAACATTTAGTAACAGGCAGAATATTGTTAAAATTGCACATTTCGAGTTGTTCATCTTTGTTGTTGTTTATGTATTTATTTGCATTTTATTGTGAAAAAATAGTTTTGTAAATGTAAATATTTTAACAGTGTAATGCTTTTTTTTTTCCACTTAAATTTTTCTCAAAGAAAATTTGTAGTTGTCATTATTTATGGGTTATTGTGTTGTTATTTTTACTGTAGATCACATTGGTCTGTATGTGGAACCTGAACCAAAATGATTTTGACAACCTGGACTGTTCAGGTTAATTTTTGCACTTTCATCCTGCAGGCCGGAATGGAACCTTTGGCGGGCCAGATTTGGCCCCCGGGCCGCATGTTTGACACCTGTGCTCTAAATCATCGACTGAATTTAATCAGTGCTGTTGTGAAGCCCCGGATTATGTGTTTTGCCTGTTGGGGCAAAAGGGGTGGAGCTTCAATGGTAAGCATTAGCTTACACTTGGAAAAATGGAAACTTTATCAAGCATTTCCACAACTACGTCATTCCACAGCTTTGTTACTGTAACTTATTGGCAACTTTAGTCAGGCTGTCTGTCAGGGAAAAGTATGTTTAATACAACAATAAAAAGCTATAAAAGGCAAGTGAGCTGTCATACAGACCCGTCAATCAAAACCAAACACTGCAGAAATCATAGCTTTCTTTTCACCATAAAATCTTTTCAATAATGCGATAAGTTTGAGGTGAACCATGATTATTAGACGGTCCAAGAAAAATGAATAATACCAGAATAACCCCTGGAAAAAAATTATATATACTTAATATTTTTTGAAATAAATTCAGTGTAATTTTATGAGAGCCAGGACTTTTTGGACTCAGAACCCAGTCGTCATCAGCTGTATTACATTTTATAATTCTGCACTGGATTCAATTTTGAAAATATTTTCCTCTAATGCTCTAATGACATGCATTATGTGGCTGACTTTGTCACTCAGAGAATTTCACCAAGACGTAACTCTGTAAAGTAGCAGAAAGTTTCATAACCATTACGTTTAGTGACACATATTCATGTTATATTATTCCATCTAAGTACAAACCCTCATTTTAATCAAACAAAGCTGATGTGACACCATGGTCAGAAGGGATGGATGATTTGAACATCGCTGGAAATGTTATAATGTCATGTATACAAGTCAACAAAATATAAAGAGTTTTTATAAGTATAATGTAAGAGTTTATAATTACCCCTCCCCCTGAAGGGAAGGCAAGAGATATTGTTTTTGGTTCAGTTTGTTTGTTACCTCCACCAGAAGGGACTGTGTTAAATTTTGGTGGTGATCGGGGGTGGGGGGCAGATCTGTCTTGGCGGAGGTCTGCGCTCTCCGAGTGCTTTTCTTGTTTCTTTGTTAACACTCTAGCAGCGAAACTGTTGGTTGAATTCATACCAAATTTGGTTTATAGATTGCCAGTGACCCAGAATAGATGTCATTACATTTTGCGAAAAGTAGGTCAAAGTTCAAATTTGTTATGAATTTTTAAAACCCCCCCTCCCACAACTTTTACTTATAATGGGTGACATTTCACATGTCTGTAGCAGCAAAACTATTGGTGGAATTCATACCAAATTTGGTTGATAGATTGCAAGTGACCCAAAACAGATGTTGTTAAATTTTGGGAAAAGTGGGTCAAAGTTCAAATTTTTAGGGATTAAAAAAAAAAAAAATTCTTCTCCCATTTACTTAAAACGGGCAAAATTTCAAATGTCTATAAAAACATCAATTTTGTTTCAATTTTCTTCAAACTTAGCACATATATACAGTAGAGGCAATTGATATGCTGACATCAGCACACACATAGACATGATGACATCAGCTGGATCGATGCCAAAATAAGCTACAATATGTGTTAGGGGCGGGGTTTGTTGTGCCTGGAACCACTTGTTAATTTTATCTTTAAATGCTATATACGATGAACTGGCGACATGTCCAGGGTGTACCCCGCCTTCACCCATAAGTAGCTGGGATAGGCTCCAGTGACCCCCGTAACCCTAGTGAGGATAAAATGGGTTCAGAAAATGAATGAATGAATGAATGAATGAATGAAATGCTATATTCAGTGGGTTTTAATGTCTTGTGGGCCCTGATTTTGGTTTCTCTCCTTCCCATTAACATGTAAAGCTGCATTCATTACCATACATTCATTTACATTTTCTGATAAGAATTCACACTTTCTGCCTCAAAACAAGCACATGTAATAAATCTAAATATCTCCACAGGGTCTAATAAGCTGTTTGTGTTTAGCAGATACAATCATCACACACATCTTAACTCTGATACGAAGCCAGCTGCCAGTTGAATGTATTTGATCACACAACAAAATGGGTATTTTTTTTATTGTCTGTTTCACTTTTCCTTCTTTAATCTGCTGTTTTCTTTCTTCCCACCTGTCCGCCTATCAATCACAGCCTGACTACATTTCTCCGCCGTACAGCTTCATGTCCCTCACATTTCCATATCTGATCAGCGCAGTATTTTCTGCCTTATCTCTGTCCATTCGGCTGCATACAGACGTGTCAGCGGTGTCAAACCTGTGTTAAATAAGCCTCAGCGGGATGCTTCTCTGGCGCTGGAAGAATAGATGTAATCCCGTCTGTGTTTGAATATGGCTTACAAAGTCAAAGCTTCCCTGCACACCTGCATCACAGATAGCCACATGCAAACAGTGCAAGCAGTGTTTTTAAAAGAGCGCTTATCTCCTCGTGCACAAAGTGGATGTGGGGCAAACCGGTACTGTAGCCTGCAGCGAAGGCACGGTGGTTGCAGTCATTTGAATGATGCTGCTGTAGTTTCTCAGAGTCTCTACTTGTTAATTTATCAGGTACTGTTAAAAAAAAAAAAAACAGCACCACTGCACAGGATAAATGTCAGCTGTTCCGTATCACCATCATCATCCATCACTCCAGGATGGTTTGTGTGTTTCACTGACACTTCCTGGATGTTCTCTGCGTTTTCTTCTCTCCCTCATTTCCACAAATTTAGGCTGAGTTGTGTTTTTCTTCCTCTGAGACTGGAGACTGATGGTTTTGCATATGTTCTTTTTTCTATCCATTTTTCTGTCCATTGCTAGTGATGTCTAAGAGTGAAATTTGCGATATCAACCAAGTGAATACCCATAGATCAATTCATAGGGGTTGGAGTAAAAAAGACATCAACGCGTGTCACGCATTGGTGTGTTTTTTACTCCAGCCCCTATGAAGTGATCTACAGGCCATCATGAAATAAAGACTTTTTAAAGTTTCGAAATTTTCTGACCAAGTGAGTGCCTGGATTTTTGTCTTTTTTCAATTTTTCATACTAGGGATGTAACGATTACCGGTATAACGATAAACCACGGTAAAATTCCCGACGGTTAGTATTACCGTTTAAATTCTAATTATCATGATAACCGTGTTTGATTACCACACTTTGAAAGAGAAAGAGAGAGAGAGAGAGACTATCTATCTATCTATGAAAAAGAAACTAAAACAACTCAAACTTGATATGGAAAATGGTCAAACAATGGCCATAAGGTGCCATCTTTAATGCACATTTGTATGTTTGATGTTACATGTTAATATTTGAATGTTTCTGCCAAGAGAGAGTGCATTGTGCCTATTATTTTATTTATTTATTTATTTTTTCCAAAATACAACTTGGTTAAATTATTTCAGTGTGTTTTTCAATACTTTTTGAACATTTTAAGCACATTTCAATAATACCGCGATAATAATGATAACCATGATAATTTTGGTGACAATAACCGTGACATGAAATTTTCATATCGTTATATCCCTAGTTCATACCCTCTCCATTAGGGCTGAGTAAAAAAAATCGATTTAATCGATCTTAGATCGATTTTGTTTTAATTTTGCGTAATCAATTAAAAGTGGATGAGATTGATTTTTCAAAGCAGGACCAGGAGTACACAGAAGCACGGCCGGCTCCATCTTGCGAACACCTGATGGCTCTGGCGTGGAAAAGACGCAGAGGAAGGGTGGGGAAAATCCCTCCGCTGGAGCTCCTCCTGGCCTCAACTCAAACTCGAACCCGCAGTGTGAAGGAACTGGAGGTTCTCCGAGGCAAGTTGCGGAAGCCGGTCATTCTTGGAATAGTAACTTGGATGAATAGTAAAGCGACAATGTCTGACCGCTACGCTACGCTCACACCCCCCCCATATGGAGCACGCGCGCCTCCCCCCCGCTCCGACCATCTATCACGGAGCGCAACGCCCTCCCCAGTGAATAGAAGCCACCAGCCATAAAACAGAATAAAGATGACAAAGAAGTCTGTTCTGAGCCGCTGTAGAAACATGGAAATGCTTCTTATTTCAGAGCAGATTCAGCTACTTACTACTGAAATGTTATATTTATTTCCTTTCTAATATCAGTATTGATTCCAGTATTGATGTGTTGCATGACTGCGGTAGTCAAATAATCAGGTTACAACTCAAAATTGTACTTTGATATCACTAAATTAACTGAATCAATGAATACTGAATCGAATCGATATTGGATCAAATCAAATCGAATCGTGATTAATCGATTCAGAACCTTATGAATCGAAATTGAATCAATTATGGAAATTGGCCATGATACCCAGTCCTACTCTCCATGAGCACCTTTGGTTTGCTGAATACCAGTAGCTCCCTGTTAAAAAGTTTTTTTTGTTTTTTCGTAAGTGAATACCCATTTAAGCCCTTCTACTATGGTAGCCAAAAAACTAAACAAAAAGACATAAAACAAACAGCAATCTCAAGAGCAAGTCTTTCGCTGAATCCCAGTTCACCCCTTGGCCCTCCCCCTTACCCCTACCCCTCCGTTTTGTGCGTACACGTGAAGGGGTAGTGTTGTCCCGATTCTCAATTGGACGGAGGGGAAGGGCTAAGGTGGAGGGCTGTATAAACCTCGAAACGGAGATTTTCAGGACCACACTACGAACGGAGAGGTAGGAGAAATTTCCCATAATTCTGTTCAAATTATTGGCAAGATGGAGGTAAACACAGTGAAAAAGTGCAGCAGTGTGATGGAAGAAACACACAAATGTACGCATTTTCTTCGTAAACAACTTAATCATTTGATCGTCCGTTTAATGCCGTTTCAGTGATCGCATTTCTGTGGTTTATAGTTGATAGCCGCAGAAAGATGACCAAATCCCATGGAACAGAGATGGTTACAGCTGCTGACGGCATGGTGAATTCTTTCAGAAACAAAGTTTTCACAACTGTTAATAGTGGCATTGATGGCATAACAGGTCTTGAAAGGTTGTCCCATTTCATAGGGGACTGTTTCAACCCCTACCCCTTGGAGCTCCATTTTAAAGGGTAGTGTCAAATGCAAGGGCCAAGGGGTAGGGGTAAGGGGGAGGGCTAAGAAGTGAATTGGGATTGGGCCTTCGAGTTTTGAGTAAGTTTTTTTGCTGTGATCTTTTAGCTCAAGAGAATAATCATCAAAATACAAAAAAGACAAAGGAGGAATAGAAAGTCTAGCATATATTACTAGAGAAAATGGTGACAGAAGTGTAGCTCCAGTTCTTATTTTTGTGCGATTGTACACTGATGAAAACATAGTTATCATATTCTGTTTTTGCAGTTAGATCCTCTAATATTACAATGCAGTAGTTTTCATCTGACATCAACAGGTCTATTTATGTTAATTCTCCTTTTAGTGCCTTTGACGAAGGTAATGTTGAAGATTCAGAGTTGGCCACCCAAGCACTTTCAATGGCACCTCACTGGTTCTAATGGGCTAAGTGCTAATGCTAATCACTAATGCTAGGTTCAGTGTGTGTACTGGGATGGGTAAAATGCAGATACCAAATGTAGTTATGGGGATAATAAAGTTGAAGCTGAAGTTTATTCATCACTCTTGCCATATCTATGTAAAATAAACAAACAGCTTTGGAAATAATCCACCATAATGGACCGCCTGTGATTTTCAGCATAATTTTAATAGTCTCTCAAGTGACCATTTGATATTTTACTTTTGGAATATAAATAGTTTCTGGATGTGTGTGTATAATATGTGTTGATAAAATGGTGTTTGTGTGGTGAGTCATTTAAGTACAGAATCTTTGTTTTTTTATTAAATCATAAAATAGTGAAGCAGAGGAAGCCTAAAGCAGAAATATTCAAGTAAAAATCCTCAAATACATATGTCTTAATGGTAACAGTATTTATGTACAATTACTGCACTGGATGGATGGATCTGTCTGTCTGTCGGTGCTAACAAACACCAGTATTTCAAGATAGATAGATAGATAGATAGATAGAGTGGGAAACTGTAGTGACGCAGAAGCATGACAAACAAAGCAAAAAAATGACTATAAGAATAAAATAAAATACAGCAGCAAACACACTGTACATATAAGTATAGAAGTTGCTCTACATGTATGCATCCTGCTATATAATGCACATTCTGTGTCCGTCTGTCCGATCGATGTTGCAGCACAGGAAGACATTTGTACAGATTTTCCTCAGCCTTCACAGGCCCGATCGCCGCCGAACTCGCCAAATGAATAGAAACATTACCTGACTATGTACTAGGCACAATTTTATGTCCGTATTCAAATGTTGTGAGGTATGCTGGGCGATTTAAGCCTCTCATGCTATCGTACAATGGCACCAAGGGTACAATGCCGCTAGTAATTACAATGCATTAATTTATTTCATTAAACTAGTCATTGTCCACCTGTGAAATGATCTTTGCTTTGGGTATTTGCAGATGAGAAGTCAGTCACTTTCACCTGGTGGTTACATTCTGACACCATAACAAAACTATAACTGAAGTCTGTAATAGACACAGAAACAATACAAATATGACTATAAGCCTCAACACCTTAGACCTTTAATTGAGATGAAAATATAAGAAAACAAAACCAATAAAAAATAGACAAGAAGAAGGAGTGAAGTTCATCTGATCTTTGACTTCCTCCAGACTTTGAATCAGAACTTCGTCAAACCCAACAGAAGACGTTGGCATTATTTCCAGCGGCACACTTCCCATGATGCTTTGAAATAGATGGTTTTATCATTTGAGAAAGCAGGGCTTCATATAATGCCCCAAAATGAAATTCTCATTTTCTCCCAGATATTTGCGTTGACCTGGAGGTCTTTCGATTAGTGTGTGCATTTCTCTGAGCTTTCTCTCCAGCACATTTCTGAAGTCCTGTTGACCTTTCTTTTTATAATCCACATTTACTCAGCACTCAGAGAAATATTAATATTTGATAGGGACCAGTTGGAAAAAAGGCAAGGATGGACTCCACTCGTGCAGTAGTAGGAACACTCTCGTCCTCATCACCTGCAGCAGAGCTTGGACTCGGTGACGTTCGTAAAAAGGTTTGGAGTGCCAGCAGCTTCTCAAGAGGACAGAGGCGATTCGCTGCCAGAGAAAGTGTGGGATGCCATCTGGCTTTCAGACTGAAAATGGACATTTAGAGAGGATAGGACAGGTGTTTTTCTGAAGCATTACATTCTTAGTCATTCATATGACCTCAGTCTTTTACTGGCTCCGTTTGATATAAGCAGTGTTTTTAAAGTGGAAGAGGAGTTGTACTTGTGCTACTTATAAGCAAATGTTGCAGTGAAATATTCAAGTATCTGTGGGAAATATGGAAAAATATGCATCTATATTTTAACCTGCATTATGAGAACAAGTGGAAAAAGAGAGGATCAAATGTCTCAGTGGTAGAGGTCTACTCTAAAGATTAAAGTGGTTGGATTGGTTTGTGTAGATTAAATGAAAATGTAAATATGCGACAGAAAAGACGAATGATTGCACAACTGAACTGGCTCATTTAACTCAGTTAATATTAACCCTTTCATGCATAGTGGTTATTCTACAGCTGTTCTCTTGTATATTCATGGATTTTGTTGTTTTAGTTCCATATCAACCAACACAGTGGACGTTTATACATTATCCCATACACTGCAATTCATACCATTACTGTAACGTTCCTATTCTTGATCAACCTGATCTGCAGTAAGATATTTGAGTGTAAATCAATTGCTAATTGTTATTAGACTGTAATTAACACGGATTTTTTCAACTTTTTTTTTTTTTTTTTTTTTTTTTTGCATATCTGAGTGAGTAATAAATAGTGTTATCCTCCTGAGACCTAGTAAAGGAAAAGTTTTGGCAATGTTACATTGAATAATTGTCTTGATTGGAAACAGCATGATGCAACAATTTTTTCAGATAGATTTTTTTTTTAATTAATGGAATGTCCTTTGCAGTGGACAGCATTTTGTTCTGTTTGTTAAATCTGTAAAACTCTTGTCCCCTACAGAGGACAAAAATGCATTGCTGGGTCTTAGGAGGTTCTAGTATGTTAAAATGTGAAAACAGATTAGCAGCATTTAAAAAAAAAAAAAGTATTTCATAGTTTTCACACAGTATGTCAGTAAATGCATGGTGTCCAGCTGACTGGACATTTTTGTAACCCCATGAAAAATAGGTTCATAAAAAAAAAAAAAAAAAAAAAAATAATTCAATAACATTGCTTTTTTTCATGCCTAAAGAGGAATAAAAACACTCAGGAAAAAAAAAATCTTGATTAAGGTTCTCATAATTCATGCATGAAAGGGTTAAATGATACAAGGATGTAGCGTCATCTCGAGGACTATAAGTGTGTATTGGCAAGAATCTGGCAATACGATACAAATAACAATACTAGGATCACGATACAATATATCACGATATATTATGATGCTCTTAACAAGGTGATATTTTTTTGTTTTTGTTTCTTTTTTAAAATATTATTTCATGGAAAAATTTAATTACACCAGCCACCGCCATTTTTATTTGATCAAACAGGATCTAATGCTATCACAAAACTTTCCTCTGCAAAAGGTTAAAGTGCAGGATTTGGATAAATAAAGTTTTAACATCTGGGTTTACCAGTGCAAAAAATACATGCATCAAGTCAATAAATCAATAAAATTGTGTTTTACAGACATTACAGTTTAAGAAAGAGCAACTGGTGACCAAAATCCTCTACTGATCTAAAATGTTTAATAACGTAAGACCTACTTATCCTATAAATACTTTGAAATAATTCAAGTAAAATACATTTGTCATCTTTTCATGGTCATCAGTTATGACCCATTTGGACGTTCAGAGGCTCTGTAGTGAACGTGGAAACATCGTCATCTTCTACAACACAAGTGTCAAACATGCGGCCTGGGGTCGAAAACCGGCCCGCCAAAGGTTCCAATCTGGCCCGCGGGATGAATTTGCAAAGTGCAGAAGATATTAACAGTCAAGGGTGTCGAACTTCAAAATAATAGCATAACCTAAAATAATAACTCCAAATATTCTTCTTGGTTTAATATGAAAAAAAATAATTTGACTCTTTGATTCTCTCTCTTTGATTTATTGCAAAGAACATTAAATTCTGATATCCTTTAATAATAAAATGTCAATAACCTGAACAAATATGAACAACCTGAAATGTCTAAAGAAAAATAAGTGCAATTTTAACAATATTCTGCCTGTTTTATGCCTTGGTAGTAGAGCCCGACCCGATTATAGTGTTTCACTAATTAATCAACATCGGCCAATATGTAGCCGATGTAGCCGACATATTAACTTTTTTTTGCTGCACGAAGATTCTGTCGCTTGCTGCTCTTGTGTGTGTGTGCGTCAGTCATATCTTTTTGCTCTTATTATTTTTTTGATTGCATAGTTTGCATTTGAAAGTTGTGTAAATTATATTTGAGATAAACAAAGATTTATGCAACTGTTTCTCCACCTGTCCACAATTATCTAATATAAGATTATTATATCCTGTGTAGATCAGTGTTCTTATTTCATATATCGGCCAATATATCGGTTATCGGCCAATATCGGATATCGGCTGATATATTGGATATCGGCTTTTTTTAGCCCCCAATATTGGTATCGGCATCGGCCCCAAAAATCCCATATCGGTCAGGCTCTACTTGGTAGATCTGATCTGTAATGCACATGTATGAATCATAAGTTGAGGCATAATATTGATCAGATTTTTCTTCATATTATTTCTTCTTACTTTTATTCAGAAATTTCAGTTTTTCAGGTTATTCACATCTTTTTTGTTTGGATAGTTTGTAAAATGTAAATGTTTTCATAATTTCATGTTATTTTTTGCGTATAAAAAATTTGGAGTTGTCATTATTTATAGGCTATTATGCTATTATTTGACTGGTCCGACCCACTGGAGGTCACATTGGGCTGAATGTGGCCCCTGAAAGAAAATGAGTTTGACACCCCTGTTCTACAACATTGATTCAGCAGAAAAACCCATGGAGTTGGATCAGTGACAGTGGATGGAAACACTTGTTTTTATTCACAGTTTATGATACCTTTTACTGAAAAAAAGTTACTTTTTCTTAAGCTTTCTCTGTTTTTGATATAATAACCCTCAAATGTAATTTCAGCATGATGATTAAAGTACATGATCTGTAAAAAAAAAAAAAAAAAAAAAAAACATAGAAAAATATGACAAATACTGATAATGCTGATGTTAGAATGAAAAATTTACTTGGGAACTGCAACCAAAGTAGCACTAGGTCTTTATGGGTTAATCGCAGGTAATAGAATGTAATAAGTTTCTACTGCAACTTCATATGATTTGAACCACACACAGACTGCTCCTGGTTCATGTAGTTAAATAATAATGACAGCAAAAAAGACCAAGTGCACACCCATGGGCTAGTGAAACTCACTAAAGCTAATTAAACACTTATTTCATGTGAGAGGTTCTGTGTTCTTTCCACATTCATTCTTCACAATCCCGGAACTCGATCATTCATGCATAAAGGTGTTTAGTGGCATAAATTTGGGACAAAAGCAGTTTTGATGTAGTGATGGCTGATGAGATAGAAAAAAGTAATGTGTCACTAGATCATCAGGGAGACATGATTCCACTTGATGATGAGATGTCATTCATGCATCAGAAAACCAATTGTGTGCATAATTAATTGTCTAGATCAGGGGTGTCCAATCCCGGTCCTCGAGGGCCGGTATCCTGTATGTTTTAGATGTATCCCTCTTCCATCACACCTGATTCAAATGATAATCCTATCATCAAGCTCTGCAGAAGCCTGATAATGACTGTCAGGTGTGCTGGAAGAGGGAAATATCTAAAACAGGGGTGTCACACTCATTTTAGTTCAGGGGCCACATTCAGCCCAATTTGATCTCCAGTGGGCCGGACCAGGAAAAAAATAACAGTGAAAAAAGTAAAATTATATTATGATCAGGTTTACATCTACAAAGTTTCCTTAAAAATCTGAATAACATTCAACTTGAATTGTCTTAAGAAAAACAAGTGCAATTTTAACAATATTATGCCTCGGTTTATCAGTTTATCATTTACACATGTGCATTACAATCGCATAAAACATTTAGTAACAGGCAGAATATTGGTAAAATTGCATATACTTTTCTTAACACATTTCCATTTGTTTTTATTTGTTCAGGTTATTCACATTTTTTGTAAAAATATAGTTTGATAATATAAACATTTTCAGGTAATTTTACTTTTTTACACCAAAAAAATAAGTACAACATTTGGGGTTGTCATTATTTATGGGTTATTATGACAATATTTTATTGGTTCTGACCCACTTGAAATCTAATTGGACTGTATGTCTATGTATGTGGAACCTGAATTAAAATGATTTTGACACCATTGATTGTTAATATCTTCAGTGTAATTTTTGCATTTCACAAATTCATCCCGCGGGCCGGATTGGACCCTTTGGCGGGCCGGATTTGGACCCCGAGCCGCATGTTTGACACCTGTGATCTAAAACATGCAGGATACCGGCCCTTGAGGACCATGATTGGACACCTCTGGTCTAGATAAAGCATCATACTAGACAACTGTGTACTGAAACAGGAAACCACTGTGTGGAAACTAAAAATCCTTTGTTACTCTTTTGTCCTGTAGTGCTAAACAGACAGGTCTTACAGAGGACTACATCACTGAAGAGTCAGTGTGTAACATTTAGTGAAATTTAACAGTAAAGTTGTAGATAGGAACCTGATGAATACCCTTGTCTTCCTCACCTATATTGGCGGCTGAAGAAATCAGCTCTGCTTGTTTTCACACAAGAGAAAACTCAACTATCTGTATTATACTCATTTTTCACAAATGAACCCCCGTACATGTTACATAATGAAGCTTTAGACACACACACACACACACACACACACACAACATGAGTTAGCCATTGGATTTTTTAGGGATTACTGCAGAAATGGACTCAATGCACAGCCCCACTACTTCCTGAACTTCAGGTGGGTCCTTTATTTCCTGTCTTTCATTATTGGGCACACTGATAAATTCGTGTGTGCCTAAATAATTAGTAGTCACAACAAGAAGTAGCAGACACACCTGGATTAATCAGTGTGTCCAATAATGAAAGACAAGAAGTAAAGGACCCACCTGAAGTTCACGAAGTAGTGGGGCTGTGCATAGAGTCCATTAAGTGACATAAATGTTGATGTCAGTTATACATACTTTTTGAAGACAATCTTAAATAAAAAGCAGTCTTCTTAATGTTTTACCTTACACAATTACAAAAATAAAACTCTAGCATTAGACTCTAAACTGATGTCACACATGATTAACACATAAGATAAGATAAGACTTTATTTAACTAGTGCAAAGAAAAGACAGGTACAAAAACTACAGATGAATGAGAAATGAAATATAAGAGAAAATAAGAAATTTGGTATTTATAAAAATATTTATATAAATAAAGAATTCAAATGAAAAAATAAATAATTTACATATTTACATTGTGCTTGCACATGCACATGGTGTGATATGAAGGGTGGTTATAGAACTGTTATAGAGTCTGATGGCCATGGGGAGGAATGACCTGTGGATGGTCCACATCAGCATCATTATTAGGGACCGAGCCGAAAGGTAAGGCCCTCTCACACAGTGAGAGGCCTTGCCTGCAAGCAAGGCCCTATTGTTTTTCGTTCGTTTTTATATTATTATTATTATTATTATTATTATTTTTCCGTGACGCTTTAAACTGGAATTTGCCCCCCTAAACATGCTCAAAAACTCACCAAATTTGGAACACATGTCAGGCCTGGCGAAAAATTTGATAAAATGTAAAAATTAACCCCATAGGTGCCAAAATGGCCTCTCTAGCGCCACCTATGTGAAAAAAATGGGAAAAGCCCTAGTGGCCACTAGGAATGTCGTACAGACATGAAACCAGTGCCAAAATTCTTGTTGGATGAAGCACTACAAATCATCCACTGACACTTATGACCTAACTCCAACAGGAAGTTCGCAATATGCCTTTCAAAATAAAATTTCTATAACTAACTCCGATGACACCGTTTGTCATATTGACTTCTAAATAGCATCAAAAGATAGAGTGAATCCTCCTCAAAAAAGTGATCTCTCACTTTTTCCGGAACTGTCTTAGTTTTTTTTTTACAAGCCCGCAAAGTTGTGATGTTTGGAACTCATTTTTCACTTTGCAGTTTTTCCTGACATGTGACATATCTACACGTTCATGGGACTCAGCACAATGCTCACATGCAAAAATTTTTGAGATAGGATGTACGGTTGTTGATTTATAACAATTCTTTTATTTTCATACTTTTTCCACTTTAGACTGCCATTTGACCCCCTTAACATGCTCCAAAACTCACCAAATTTGCCATGTATGTCATGGCTGGTGAACACTTTCATACAATATCAAAAATTAACCCCTTGGGTGCCAAAATGGACTCTGTAGCGCCACCTATGTACTAAAAAACACACAAAATCTGCCCTAGCAGCCAGTAGGAATGTCACAGAAACATGAAACAAATGGCAAAATGTTGGTCTGATTGAGCCGACAAATCATACACTGACACTCATGAGCTAACTCCAACAGGAAGTTGGCAATCTGCCTTTGAAAGTTACTCTACGTTTCTGCAATTACTGCTTATTCATTTCAGAGTTTTGACATAAAAGTTTGACCTCATTGAATTCCCACAAGTCTGCAGAATCCAAAAGTGAAAGAATTTTTCAGATACGACCTACGGTTATGGAATTATAGCGATTTTTTGAAGACTATGTTTAGTTTCACTTTTCCAAATGGCAAAATCCCTATAAAAGTCTTGCTGGTGCACATTTTCACATGTCTCTCTGTAGTACAGTGGTTCATGTAGCTGCCTATGAAGCTGAAGGACCCTGGTTCAAGTCCCAGGTAATCCAAAAAAATTTTTTTTTTAAATTTTATTTTAAAACAGGTTTAACTGCATTGTATTGTGGATATTGGAAATTTTGCACACATTCAAAAGTACACGGAGTACATTTTTTCAAAATAAAACCAAAATTAAGAATAATACAAAATGTCTATAACATAACTTCTTTTCATTTTTATGACCAAACACTCAACTGTTTGTACAATGTTTCTTCATTCAAAAGTACTCTTTCTCACAGACACACATCCTCACACAATAGGGTTTTTCCAAAATAAAAGCCTTAAATGTGGTAAATCATCACTTTTATACTCACTTATTCATACAATTTCAATTCATTTTTCAAACTGATTCTTTCTCTCACATTAAAAACAAATGCACATACACACAGTAGGGTTTCCAAAATAAAAGTCTCATTTTAAAGGTGATGGTGGTTTCAGCAGAGGGTCACTGGTGTTCTGTACAGATGTAAGGAGGACAGACACTAAAGGGTGGGAACTGGTATGGGGACGGACAGGTGTGAGTGGAGCTGAGGCGTCGACAGTCACGGGTGGCGGATCGCGGGGGAGGCGGATCGCCCGGTGCGAGGTCCCGCCCAATGCTGCTTGCAGCTTTAATTATTATTATTATTATTTTTCCGTGACGCTTTAAACTGGAATTTGTCCCCCTAAACATGCTCAAAAACTCACCAAATTTGGCACACATGTCAGGCCTGGCGAAAAATTTGATAAAATGTAAAAATTAACCCCATAGGTGCCAAAATGGCCTCTCTAGCGCCACCTATGTGAAAAAAATGGGAAAAGCCCTAGTGGCCACTAGGAATGTCGTACAGACATGAAACCAGTGCCAAAATTCTTGTTGGATGAAGCACTACAAATCATCCACTGACACTTATGACCTAACTCCAACAGGAAGTTCGCAATATGCCTTTCAAAATAAAATTTCTAAAACTAACTCCGATGACACCGTTTGTCATATTGACTTCTAAATAGCATCAAAAGATAGAGTGAAACCTCCTCAAAAAAGTGATCTCTCACTTTTTCCGGAACTGTCTTAGTTTTTTTTTTACAAGCCCGCAAAGTTGTGATGTTTGGAACTCATTTTTCACTTTGCAGTTTTTCCTGACATGTGACATATCTACACGTTCACAGGACTCACCACAACGCTCACATGCAAAACATTTTGAGATAGGATGTATGGTTATTGATTTATAACAATTTGTTTATTTTCATACTTTTTCGGCTTTAGACTGCCATTTGACCCCCTTAACATGCTCCAAAACTCACCAAATTTGCCATGTATGTCATGGCTGGTGAACCCTTTCATTCAATATCAAAATTAACCCCTTGGGTGCCAAAATGAACTCTGTAGCGCCACCTATGTACTAAAAAACTCTCAAAATCTGCCCTAGCGGCCAGTAGGAATGTTGTAGAAACATGAAACAAATGCCAAAATGTTGGTCTGATTGAGCCCGACAAATCATACACTGACACTCATGAGCTAACTCCAACAGGAAGTTGGCAGTCTGCCTTTGAAAGTTACTCTACGTTTCTGCAATTACTGCTCATTCATTTCAGATTTTTGAATAAAAAGTTATACCTCATTAAATTCCCACAAGTCTACAGAATCCAAAAGTGAAAGAATTTTTCAGATACGACCTACGGTTATGGAATTATGGCGATTTTTTTGAAGACTAAGTTTAGTTTCACTTTTCCCAATGACAAAATCCCTATTTAAAGCACACTACTGCCATCTGGTGGGTGTCTGACAATATACCAGTGGTTACAGAAGTGTTCTGTTATACAGGAGTCCTGGATTCAAACCCTCGGCAGGGAAATAGCTTTTTTTTTGTTTTGTTTTATTATTCTTCCCTCCATCACATTTTAAAACAGGTTTTGCTGCATAATATTGTGGATATTGGACATTTTGCACGCATTACAAAGTATACACAGTACATTTTTTTCTAAATAAAACCCTTATTAAACATGATACATACTGTCTGTTACATAACTTCTTTTCATTTTTCTGACCAAACGCTCAACTGTTTGTACAATGTTTCTTCATTCAAAAGTACTCTTTCTCACAGACACACATGCTCACACAATAGGGTTTTTCCAAAATAATAGCCTTAAATGTGGTAAATCATCACTTTTATACTCACTTAGTCAGACGATTTCTATTCATTTTTCAAACTGATTCTTTCTCTCACATACAAAACAAATGCACATACACACAGTAGGGTTTCCAAAATAAAAGTCTCATTTTAAAGGTGATGGTGGTTTCAGCAGAGGGTCACTGGTGTTCTGTACAGATGTAAGGAGGACATACACTAAAGGGTGGGAACTGGTATGGGGATGGAGAGGTGTGAGTGGAACTGAGGTGTGGACGGTCACGGGAGGCGGATCGCGGGGGAGGCGGAACGCCCGGTGCGAGGTCCCGCCCAATGCTGCTTGCAGCTTTAATTATGCTTATGTTTTCTGTCCAAGGATAGGAGTGTCAAACATACGGCCCATGGGCCAAAACTGGCCCTCTAAAGGGTTGAATATGGTCCATAGGATGAATTTGTGAAGTGCAAACGTTCTACTGAGTACATTAACCATCAAGGGTATTATTTATAGGTTATTATACTACTAGCAGCATTGTACCTGTGGTGCCATTGTACGATAGCATGAGAGGCTAAAATTGCCCAGCATACCTCATGACATTTGAATATGGACATTAAATTGTGCCTAGTAGATAGTCAGGTAATGTTTCTATTCATTTGGCGAGTTTGGTGGCGATCGGGCCTGTGAAGGTCTGTGGTGAGCTTGGACTTGGTCCGAGGTGAGCTGGGACCCGGTCTGTGGTGAGCTGGGACCCTGTTAAAATCGCCCAGCATACCTCACAACATTTGAATACGGACATTAAATTGTGCCTAGTAGATAGTCAGGTAATGTTTCTATTCATTTGGCGAGTTTGGCGGCGATCGGGCCAGTGAAGGCTGAGGAAAAACTGTACAAACGCCTTCCTGTGCTGCAACATCGATCGGACAACGATTGGATGGAGAGACACAGAATGTGCATTATATAGTAAGATTATTTTACTCCTCTGGGCCACTTGAAATCAAATTGGGCTGTATATGGCCCCCCGAACAAAAATTAGTTTGACACCTCTGTAGTAGAACAAAAACAGAAAATCTCTTCAACTTGTGTTAATATTTCAGGCATATTTATAAACATATATCCATTAAAAATAAAAAAGAAAAGTGAAAGTCCTAACTCACTGCAGGGTTTAAAGACTCATTTATGTTATCTGTAATACACACTTACCTTATTATATTAAACTTATAGACCTCTTGCCATCCAGTGGAAAGCGTATTCTAACCCACAATACAATATGTGGATCCTTTCATCTGCCATATACACATTATGCTCCATCTGTTTACATGACAACATCATCAGAACTTAGACATCAGCCATCTTGAGTGAAACGGCTCACAGCCCCTCAAGAATGCAGATCTGAATGGGCATGCCCATTCTGCACATATTAATCTGCTGATTCGAGAATTGTTAATGATGCCATTTCATTATGTGGAGAACAACCTGCTGATGCTCTCAGTGGCCTCGCTGCCTTTGTCCCTGCGTGTTTTTCCTCTGCGCTCACATTGGCAGCTGTATCTTTTAATGAGATCAGACTTCATTAAAGAGGCCCCCCCCTCACAACCTTCCCCAGGTCTTTTAACGCAAATGCTTCAATTAGCTGCAGCGAACAGCGGCAGATAGGAGTTGTTATGTATAGAAAGGAAGAGAAAGGGAAAAGAAAGGAAGAGGTGATCCTAATGAAGCTTGAGTATTGAAATAATCTTTGCCTTTTTTTTTTTTTTTGGGCAAACTCAACTTTTCAAGTGTGTTGGCAGGCAAATATTTGTAGTTTACAGTAAAATTCCCTTGGATAGTCTTTATTGTTAACCTGGGGATGTTTTGTCTCTTTTGGCAGATAAATAAATGTTTGTGTGTCTGAAAGGTTGTCATGGAAACAACATGAGTCTGCCATGTCACTATGGTGATGGATTTCATGAAATTTCTGCTGTGTTAAATGCAGGACCACGTGTATGACATGAATCTCACACACAAAAATGTATTTATTTGCATTTATGGAAGCATCTGTTTACCTTCCCATAAGCAATCTGAGGATCATAAACCAGTGTTCAAAGAGCAGAGCAGCCACTAAACGCACAAAACCAGCCTCTACTTTGATGCCGTGATTGAATCTTTACCTGGACGCTTTGCTCAGGCCTTGAAGTCTGGAAAAATCGCATCAGAGCAGTGCGGTGAAGTCCGAGTGTGTTTGGCTGTGGTTTTAAGCGCAGGATGACAAACACAGCCTCAAGGCGCCGTACTTTGAGTCAGATCAACAACAAAGCTTGGTAGCTTGGAGATGAGTCTGAGGAAATCTAAAGCCTCTGCTGCTCGTTTAAAAGAGGAGAGACAGCAGTGCTGATTTTGGCCCAGGGGACGTTGTCCAAACACGGTTAGAACAGCGTTGTCCATTTGAAGCTTTGCTGTTTGGACAAAACTGTGTTCCCTTTTTAATCCGCTTAATCTTCTCAAAGCTGTGGCTTTCTAAAATGACTTGGCAGGTTTTCCCTGATACAGTAGGGCCCACTTCAACATGACATCACCGACGTTAGTTAAAGGAAAAGGCTGCTATTACAACATTCACATTCATCACAACTCTGTTATCTGTGTACTTTGATCAGATATGCAGTGTGTCTGCTGCCAGTACTATAATATGCTTCCATAGACTAGTAAGGTTTTACTGCGGATGTCTGTTTCAATGCCAAATCAGGTCATAGTGAGGAATATCCATGATTTAACTGGATTTTACAAAGATTATCATGGAAACAGATTATATAGACATTTTCTACTTGCAGTTATTTATTTTAGTACTGTCAATCGATTAACATTTTTAATTAGATTAATCACAGGGTTGCTGTGGGTTAATTTTGATTAATCACGATTAAATGTCTTTCATTTTTAATCTATATTAATCACGCTTCATACTGCATGGGCAAACAGACTCAAGAAACAAGGGAACATATATGAACTTAATGTGTTTGTCATAAGCTGGGTGACGCGTTAGCTGAAGTGTTAGCAGAATCCCCAACTAATGAATGCTTCGCGTTAATGTGGTATTTTAAGCCGGAAGTGCTTTGGTAAAAAGAAAACTCCTTCTTGCACAGTGTGCATAATACTTTATGTCAGTCGACTGTTCAGTCTTGGGTTTTTTTGTACTCATATTTCCATCCAGAGGACCAATGTGTTGCCCATTTGTGAGTGTGTGACGCTAACTCTACTTGGACCAACTGCCCAAAATGCTTGTGATCAGACAAGTAGAGTTGAGGAAAGTTTCCCGGCCCGATCAGCGGTTTTTCGATACGTCACACCAGGAAGTGTTCAACAGCTCTGTTGAAAGCTTAAACTACAGCCAAAACCATCAGCAGGTAAAAACATCTTTTCTCAACTCTGCATGTCTCATCACAAGAAAATCTCTAACGATCTTTGAAAATATTGTGGCGAACAGGATCTCACTTAACCATCCAGATTCATTTTGGGATAAAGAGAAAGTCTGAGTTAACTCGGTCATGTAGAGTCATCACTGGATCTCCATAGGTCATTGGTCTAAAAGTGGAACAGACTTGTTTCTTTTCACAAGTTTCAGGATTCTTCTTTCTTGGGAAACATGCAATTATGAAAAAAAAACCCAAAACACTCAGCTGTTTTTTTCATATCATTTAAATAAGTGACAAATGCAAATTTAACCTTGTACAGTTTTCATTATAGGCTAAAATTGTTTGTGCTAGGGATGTAAACAATTAATCGACTAACGATTATTGTCGATAAGAATTTGTTCCATTAAATTATTAATTGTCGGTTAATTGCCCTCGTCCACCTGTCCACACCTGTCCGATGGCTGCTGGTTTGTCCACGCTGCGACGCCGTGGCTGGGATAGCCGGTCATTGAACCGGATCATGGTGTTGATGAGTTAGAATCTCTTTATGGACATGGTGGAGCCGAACACAGACCGACCTGTCTGTGTGTGGGAGCGGTACACCCCCAAATAAATACACACAAATGCGGGGTCGGTATCTGATTGGAGCATTTTCCCTGGAAGTTTGGTGTAGTCCACGGTCAGTCAGACAGAAGTTGAAAACATTCTCCAGGCTCCTGATTCGGGACACAGGGATGTTGAGCATTTGTGAAGCTTCAGGAGGTGGAATAGATAAATGAGCAAAGTTTCCCTTCTGCGGGGGCACGGACTGCACCGTACCGCCATGGTTAGAAGTAGGACAGAAAGTGACGCACACGCGCGGTTACCAACCAACACGCACGCATCCCCCGGCCGTACAGCACGCGTGCGAGAACCCCCCCCCCCAACGAAATGCACGTGTGTGTACCCCCCCATTACACACCACCACATCAACATATGAATTCCACAGGAAACACTGACTGTATCCAATGGTTCAATAAATCAATCATGAAGGAATATGACATGAAGTACATAAACAATATTTAGCTTTTATTCTTATAGACCGTATTGAAAAAGAAATTCAGGTTCTCAGGAAAATTGCCGCTTATCAATTAATCGTTAATCAATCGATAAGGGCAACCAACTAACAATGAATTAATCGATAATTTGCATCCCTAGTTTATACCCATGTTTGTTCCTCCTCCTTTACTCCTGCTTCATGGAATTGTAGGTTTTGGAATGTTCAGAGACTGTTCCTGTTATATTAACTTCCTAAAGGTCTGGCCTTGGTAGCTTTTTTCCTACCACACCATGTCTGCTCAATCCTCAATAAGAGAGCAGCTTCTCTTATAGTACAGGTGGTCTGCACTGCAATTTAGCCTGTAGAGACTTGTTCATCTATATTTGTTCAGGGTCAATTTGAAGTTAATTACTGGTGTCAAAGATAATCGGAGACATTATCCGAGATAGAGCAAATAAGCACAACAAACAGACGTAACAAACAGTCCTCATAACGGGAACTGTGAACTAAATCAACAAGGAAGGAGAGAAAACAGAACAGAGACAGACAGAAAGAAAATCAAACAGAGAAAGTCTGACATAGCTACATTATCCAATCAGCCCAGGCAGAAGTGAAGGTTTCCGTCTGGTGGCAAAGTGGCCATGTGTTTTAAATCCTTCCTCGATGTCTGTGACAAAGCCTGTCACCACCAACACTACCTCCCAATCCCTGTTTGACCAACCACTCACACATTCCATCCTTCACATGTCAGCAGGCTGACATTTGATCCTAATTGGCCACTTCTACAGCGAGGGTGTCTAGTCTCCCAGGCAGAAGTGTTTAAATTCTGCCTGTGAAACCTGAACTCGCCCACAGGGTCATTTCTCCCTGGGTGGGGAATCAAAAACTGACAAACACAAACAACAAGAGTTCCAGTTCTGGCCCTGGCCGTCAGGCGTCTTGCCCTTATGGCGGACACATCAAACAGGATCTCCCGTCTGTCTTGCTCCAGTTGGACCGGACCTCATTCCCGACAGGTCACTGGAGAAGCTTACCCCACTTCATCAAAACTCACCCCCATTCCAGCCTGTCAACAAATTGTGTGAATGGAGATCAGTTTGTGTTCCCACATAAAGGCTTACACTCCAAGGACAAAGCTGTGTAAATGCTAACAGGCTTTCCTTATTCTCAATGATCTGCTGATAGTGTTTATGACTGACCTGGGAAACACAGTTAAGCCCCAGCTTTTTGACTGGTAAAGGTGTTAAAAGACACACTTAGTAAAGATTAAACTTAATAACATGAAATTATTAAACCTCAGCTCAGGAATAAACAGTGTTCTTATTCAGTTTCCTGTGCCACCCAGTTCGCTGGAGCAGCTGTTGAAAGACAAAACAAAGTGACCAAACACTGAGTACAGCACTAACATGTTCACCTCTACATGTTACAGTAGTATTTATTTCTGTAAAGGAGTGATATTTTGCTTTTTTTTAATGGAATTATGCATTTTAAAACATTTCCCTGTGGTCTATATAAACTGTAAATGCTATGCTTGGGTCTGAATTCTTCATTAATTCAACTCCACAGGTCCATCTTCAACAATATTTCTGAGTAATGACACGAGAAAGGTCATTTTGAGCGCTGGCCCTTTAAATGCAAATCAGCCACTTCACACCCCACCCCCTCCAAGTTGTTGACCATGCCGCTCTGTCCCATTCAGTAAGGGGGGAGGGGCAATACTGGGAATTTTGGTATCGATCCAATACCAAGTAAATACGGGGTAGCATCACCATTATCAATACTTTATACTTTAAATGTCATGATCATTGAATTATTTCGTGATTTTGCCCTAAGTTAGTTGATTATGATTATGATAAAACACGGGACAAAGATTTTAGGCCAATAAACATGTTTTTTTTCTTATCAACTAACCACTATATAAAACAGTTTCACAGTATAAAAATAACTGAATCATTTTTTCCCTTTTAAATTTGTGGTGTCACCACAGTAGCAAATGACTTTATTGCACATATCGTTTGTGGCAGTTTCCCTGTCAGCTGCAGTGAATAAGCGCCACACAGCACTTCCTTTCTCTCCACCATCACGAGCTGTTCTAAGTCAGTGCTCTGACTTTCTGCTTTCCTGGAGAGAAGCTGAACTCTGTGAGGAAATTTGAGTAATTTCCTGGATCTATAGAAGAGAAACTGCAACAAAAGTAGCAATCTCATCATGGTAGTATCAAACCGATACCGATACTCACCTTCGTATTGATATTAACAATATTTACATTGATACACCCAGCCCTACTGTTCAGCCCCTTGTGTTTGTTAATAAAATCAACAGCTGAACATTTTAGGTAATCAGCTCAAAGTTTGAACATATTTATTACCTCCGCCAAGGAGGTTATGTTTTTGCCAGGGTTTGTTTGTCTGTTTGTTTGTTTGTTTGTCTGTTTGTTTGTCTGTTTGTTTGTCTGTTTGTTTGTCTGTCCGTTAGTGTGCAACATAACTCAAAAAGTTATGGACAGATTTGGATGAAATTTTCAGGGTTTGTTGTAAATGGGATAAGGAAGAAATTATTAAATTTTGGTGGTGATCGGGGGTGGGGGGGCCCACGGGGGGGGGGGGGCACTGATCAGCCTTGGCGGAGGTCTGCGATCTCCGAGTGCTTCTAGTTTGTTTGTTTGTTTGTCTGTTTGTCTGTCCGTTAGTGTGCAACATAACTCAAAAAGTTATGGACAGATTTTGATGAAATTTTCAGGGTTTGTTGGAAATGGGATAAGGAAGAAATGATTAAATTTTGGTGGTGATCGGGGGTGGGGGGGCCCACGGGGGGGGGGGGGGGGGGGGGGCGCAGACCAGAAAATTTCAGCAAAATCTGTCCATAACTTTTTGAGTCATGTTGCACAGTAACGGACAGACAGACAGACAAACAAACCCTGGCAAAAACATAACCTCCTTGGTGTGGGGGGGACCACGGGGGGGGCCACTGATCAGCCTTGGCGGAGGTCTGCGCTCTCCGAGTGCTTCTAGTTTGTTTGTTTGTCTGTTTGTTTGTTTGTTTGTTTGTTTGTCTGTCTGTTAGTGTGCAACATAACTCAAAAAGTTTTGGACAGATTTGGATGAAATTTTCAGGGTTTGCTGGAAATTGGATAAGGAAGAAATGATTAAATTTTGGTGGTGATCGGGGGTCGGGGGGCCCACGGGGGGGCCCATTTCCAACAAACCCTGAAAATTTCATCAAAATCTGTCCATAACTTTTTGAGTTATGTTGCACACTAACGGACAGACAAACAGACAGACAGACAAACAAACCCTGGCAAAAACATAACCTCCTTGGCGTGGGGGGGCCCACGGGGGGGGCCACTGATCAGCCTTGGCGGAGGTCTGCGCTCTCCGAGTGCTTCTAGTTTCAGTATGGTTTACAACCGCTGCTGCTGACAAACAGTTATGTCGTATTTAGAGAAATGTTCGTCAGAAGTCTTGACCTTATATGTGCAAATGTCATAACGTAACTCGTTATAGATGCAACAAATTAAGAAGATGAGTATAAAATGACAAATATATAAAAGAATATAAAGATAACTTTGCAGCACCTGGAGGGTTCAAATTCAAACTTTTTGAACTATTAGGGTCCAAATACACAAATAAATGTACCAAAGACTAGTAAAAGTGGGTTTAGCAAAATATGACCCCTTTAAAGAGATAAAAACTAGTATGCCTACATCAATGATTTTGTTGAACTGTGCACAAAAACTACATCTAATGTTTCCAACAATGTTTGAATCTATATAAATTAGATGTAATGGCCCATTTTATTGGGTCATCTGTGATTAGCGTTATATCCTTTTTATTAATAGTTATTGCGGCTCTTTCATTAGTGTGAAATGACATAATGTGAGTATGCATCACCAAACCTAATCTGAATACAACTAAATATGTTGCCGTGTGAAGTAGCTGGGATAGGCTCCAGTGACCCCCGTGACAGTGAGGATAAAGCAGGTTCAGAAAATGAATGAATGTTGCCGTGTTAATGAAAATGCTTTCTATCTGAGTCACATCAGAGGACTGTCATTGTCAGTGGCGATGAAAACTTTAAAAAATGATATATCGATCCCATGCTATCTCACAATGATATCTCATCAGTCAAAATCTTTGGCAGATTGTTTTTATAAATACATGTGGATTTGGATTATTTCAGATCTGTCTCCCAGGAAAGCTGGAAGATCCATTTAATGTGACCTCCAAGGCCACAACCTGATGTTACATTAAGTACAGTGTGTCAGTCAGTTTGACTTTGAACCTTTTCAGTGTGTTGTGATTAGTGCTGGCCAACGATTAAAATTTTTAGTCACAATTAATCGCGTGGATTTCTGCAATTAATCACGATTAATCACATTATATTGGGGGGGGGGGGGGGGGGTGCCGGCATCAACAATGTGTATTGCCTTTAAGTGATATTTCAGACTCAAAGTACTCCGGTGATAAAAAATATTTCCACATTGCAGTGCTTACAAACAACTTTGGCCTTCTCAACCCCACCATCTGAAAACATTTAAAATGAAAATGTCCATGAAAAAGACCAGTACTTTTCTCCATGTTTATGTCCCCACCAGTTTATTTCCGGTTGTGAGTGATTGACAGGAGTCTTAAGCCCACTAATAAGTACTAATACTAATAAGCCCAATAATATGTGATGTTCAGTTGTTAAAAGCAAGCAAAGGGGGCCCTCCGAGTTAAAGGAGCCAGTTCGGACATAAGAAGGAACTAACAGACACGTTTCTTTCACTCTGTTTATATGGCCCAAAAAATGTTTGCCTGTGAGTATTTTATGTTCAGTTGTTGTAAGAATGAATAGTATAAAATATCTCTGATGCGAACCTTTGTCGCTGAATAAAAAGACGTGGTAAATCTTAAGTTAATCGGTAAATGCTAACCGTTAGCGTGTCTATGGATTTTCCCATTCAAGTTAGCATTGAGCTAGCGATCTTTTTCCCATTCATTTAAATGTATAATGCCATGTAAATGTTCTAAGGCAATGAACAGAACTGAGACATATTTTGTATGTATGTTGCAGTTTTACAGTGAGTCTACAGTAAAAGATTTGGAGAGAAGTTTTCGGCGTTCGGCTTTTCTTGGGAAACCTGTCGTCTATCTAATCGCTACATGCACACAAGCAGAGGCAGAATAATATGAGTTATAATAAAACGACATTAACGTGACATAAAAAATATTGTCAGCGTTATTTAATGAATGCGTTAACACGGTAATAACGTATTAACTTGCCCAGCCCTAGTTGTAACAGAATGTATTGGTTGGAGATGGATGGATGGACTTTAAGGTTTTTACCTTATTAAACATTCTGCCGCTGTAAATACATTCTTCATTTAATCCCTAACAGTTTAGTCTGTGTTCCTACCATTTTTTTTTCTTTTTCTAAGCCTCAGCAGCATTACCAAAACAGCAGAAGATGCACAAGGCCAAAACACTTTCAGTGGAAAGCACTGTAAAATATTTGAAGCATGTTCTTGTGGCCAGTGCCTTTACAAAATACATTTTTTGTTGTTCCTAAGTGCTTTTAAGTTCAGTCCACAGGTCATTCTTTCATTCATTCATTTTCTGAACCCGCTTTATCTTCACCAGGGTCATGGGGGTCACTGGAGCCTATCCCAGCTACTTATGGGCGAAGGCTGGGTACACCCCTGAACATGTCACCTGTTCATCGCAGGGCTGACATATAGAGACAAACAACCACTCTCACATTCACCCCTATGGACAACACAGGTCATGTTCAGTTTTATGTTTGAACACATTGCTAAGATTCCAGTGATTTGTGGTTCTATTTGCTTCTCAGTGATAAGGGAAGAATGAGCTCTCAAAAAGGTGGATATTTTTGTATGTGTCAGCATTTACTTTCATTATATTAAAAAAAACATTTTGATAGTGAAGTTTTGAGGCAGCATATTTTGTTAGTGAATAAAGTCAGTCAGTGACAGTTGGTTTGAATGGACTCAGATCATACAAAGCCTTTGACCCAAGGCCAGAATTTACATCTTAACACCTGATAGTGTTAAGGTTTAGGCAGGGAAAAGATCAGCACTATGCCTTGTGTGTTTTCTAAGTTTCAATTCATACTATTTTCTGTATCAAACCAAGCCATGGTAACCCTTCCTAATCTGATAAATATAGGAAATGTTGAAAGAAAAGTCAAAAGTTATTATCAGCCAATCATAGTATTTTGGATTCACTGTAATACCCTCAGGTCACCCCTTCATGAGCTAATCACTACTTCAACACCTTTATCCTTCTGTCTATGAAGCTGCAGTTGTTTACCCCATAAACACCCAGTGCAACTTTTGTGTCAGTTCCCAAATAAATTTTTTCCTCTATTTACCTTTCATAAGTGATTATTCACCATTATAGTGGCAATCTAGCTACAAAAAAATGCCACTTGGGGGATTTTGAAGACATTTCCAACTCGTGATGGTGTGTAAAAACAAGGTCTGCCATGGATGTGCGTTTAATATTTTATTTACTTGCAAATCTTAAAAAAACACCTACAAAAGGGCTGAGTAACTTAAAAATGAGTTCATGTACAAAAAGACAAAAAATACTAACACTCACTCAGACGATCACACACACAGGCACGGTTGAAAAACTGCGTGGCTTCCCATGGCTCAAAAATCCTCTCTGATCACTTGTGTCTCCTTACATAACCTCTGCCTGGCTGATTGCTACCTATGCCCACAGGTGTGCAGGTGACCCTAGCAACCAAGTGCCTCACCACAAATACACGCCCACTTTCACACATACAAACACACACACGCAGCACAAATCTAAATTGTCTACAACAACCATTTATCATAATATTTGAGGGTTATTACATCATTTACAGAGAAAACTTAAGAAAAAGGGACTTTTTCAGTAAAGTATATCAATAACTGAACATAAAAACAAGTGTCTCCATCCACTGTCATTGATCCAACTCCATGGGTTTTACTGGTGAATCAATATTGTAGAAGATGACGGTGTTTCCACGGTAACTATGGAGCCTCTGAATGTCCAAATGAGTCATATCTGATGACCATGAAAAGATGACAAACTGCATTTTACCTGTATTATTTCAACATGTTGATAGGATCAGTGGGTCTAAAGATATTATATATTTTAGATCAATAGATGGTTTTAGTCACCAGTGGATGTTTGGGTCTTTATGGGATTTTTTTTTAACAGTTCTTTATTTTTGGTTCTTTATTTATATCAAGTATATATAACTACGTATAGAATAACAAAATATTTTATTGTATTTACTGCTGCTCTTTGTTCCCCCATATATTGATTTGTTGCCTCTAACATACATCTACCTCCACTCTGAGCTTTGAAGTTGTGTAAGAACTGGGTAAGCTACAGATGAAATACCCTTGTTGGGATCAATAAAGTTGTCTGAATCTAAAATGTTTAATCATTTGTAGCAGCAACGGGCAAATATGGCAGAACAAGATGAGATAGTTTTGATAAAAAGCAATAACAGAACCACTTTCCTCAGTGCAAACAAGTAGTGATGCTGTGAAGTTGGAACATAGTGTATCCTAACATGTTGTTTGCCGTTCACTACAAGCGTGTGGGCTGACACAGAAAACATCAAACGCTTTGGGGTCTAGGTGTTTTGACACATATCATAAACAGGTATTGGTTTTCATAATCAACACCTTTGAGTCTAAAGCATTAGTAATTCTTGCTTCATCCTCTCAAATGCTGATCTTATATAATCTTACTTATCATACTTATGATGTGTATCCCTCCTAATACCTCAGAGGAGCTGAAATTCATGAACATGCACAGTGAATGTCTACAAATGCTGCTCATGAATTAATTTCCATATTTATTTTACAGTGGTTTTGCTGATTTTTAGTTAGTTAGTGCAGCTGCCTTGATTGTTAATATGGCTGACACAGAACCACTTCATTCAACGTATAAGACAGTGTTTTTCAACCTTGGGGTTGCCTTCAAATGGAGTTGCCTGGAATTTCTAGTAATTGATAAAAAAAAAAAAAAAAGAAAAATTTCTAATAGAAAATATTTTTAAATGAGTCAATGTATATTTCATTATAATTACATCATGACACACTTTTCCAAATAAAAGTTCAAATAAGATGCACGATGTGATATCTGAGAATAGAATAGAATAGAATAGAATAGAATAGAATAGAATAGAATAGAATAGAATAGAATAGAATAGAATAGATCTTTATTGTCTCTGTCACAGGAACAATGAAAATCAGTTTAGCAGCTCAGTTCAATTTAGCAGCAAAACACTTAGTGCAAAGGGACTATAAGAAAAAATAAAATAAAAAAATATCACAGTATTAAAGAAAAAGTAGGACTGTGGAAAGGCTTCAGAATAAAATATTAATACACATGTGCTACTAAAGTAATATTAGAACTCTTGAGATGAACAAAATATACAGAAAGAATATACAAAAGCTAACTCTATACTACAGATGAGAGATATGTACAACGAATAGGATATGCACAGGTCGTAGTTAGGTGCATGTGTCGTGGTTATTGCACTGGGGTAGGGTGAGTATTGCATTGTCTATTACTCTGGGGGGGGGGCACATTTAAGCGCTTGTGGGTAAAAACTGTGCTATACATTATATAGCCTAAATGTCATCTAAACTTGACATTTATTTGTAACATAGTATAGCAAACTATTACATGATCAAAAACAAATTCATTTTAGCAAAAAAAAGTCTCCGTTTTGAATGTCAGGGGTCGCCAGAAATTTCTGATGTTAAAATGGGGTCACGAGCCAAAAAACTGGTATAAGATATCTGACATAAATAAACACATACATACATACACACAGTATTGAGCACACATCTTAGACTACATTTGGCTTTGCTGTTTTTACAGGGTTGTAATGAACGTAATGTATAAATTGATCTCTCACTTTTCAAAACTCTACACATATTACGCCAGAAAAGAGAATATGTGAGCATTATTAGAAACGCAAAAAATCTGCACTAAATGGCTTCTACAGGTTAAAATCAGTATTTAGTGTGACCACAACCATGGAAAACGTTTAGAAAGATTGGATGGAACCTGGTGTAAAACTAGTAAAACTGAATGCAATAAATGCTATATTGTCTGAACAAAAGACTTAATTACTTACTGGTTTTACTGGTGAATCAATGTTGTCGAAGATGACGGTGTTTCCACATTCACTACGGAGCCTCTGAACGTCCAATCTGATGACCATGAAAAGATGACAAACTGTATTTTACACCAATTATTTACACTAGCAGCATTGTGCCTGTGGTGCTATTGTATGATAGCATGACAGGCTAAAATCACCCAGTATACCTCACAACATTTGAATACGGACATTAAATTGTGCCTAGTAGGTAGTCGGGTAATGTTTCTATTCATTTGGTGAGTTTTGTGGCGATCAGGTGTGTGAAGGTCTGTGGTGAGGTCGGACTTGGTCCTAGGTGAGCAGGGACCTGGTCCGAGGTGAGCTGGGAGCCGTTCCGAGGTGAGCTGGGACCTGGTCTGTTGTGAGCTGGGAGCCGTTCCGAGGTGAGCTGGGACCCGGTCTGTGGTGAGCTGGGACCCTGTTAAAATCACCCAGCATACCTCACAACATTTGAACACGGACATAAATTTGTGCCTAGTAGATAGTCAGGTAATGTTTTTATTCATTTCATAGTTTGGCGGCGATCGGGCCTGTGAAGGCTGAGGAAAACCCATACAAACGCCCTCCCGTGCTGCAACATCGATCGGACAGACGGATACCGGACGAACACGAAACATGCATTATAGTAGGATGTATTGATAGGATTAGTGCATCAACAGGTATTAAACGTTTTACATCAGAAGACGGTTTTGGTCGATGGTGGATGTTTGGGTCTTTATGGGTTAAGTATAATAATCGCATCAGGCTCCAGAAGGTGCGCTAGTTGCATGGAGTCTGTTTTTTTAAGACCAGTGAGGATTAGTCAGAGTGTTACCACAGGAAGTGATGCTGACCTTCTGGAGGTTTACAATAATGTGGAAGCAAATTGCCGTGTATTAGAGGTGGCAAGTGGTAATTTGTAACTCACAGAAAAACAGGCTGGTTCTGGACATAAACGGAGGCTGTAGGAACAGCCATAAAGGACACGATGATTAATGGCATCCAAAGACATGCTCAGTCTGTTATTATCAGCCAAATTGTCCAAATGATTAGACATCCAATAAACAGGAATGTGGAGAGTAAAATTCAGTTTTTGCTTTATTGGATTTAATTTGTGTTTATCTAAGAAGCAGCTTTCCACACAGAATGGATCGTTCATTGCGGGTACTGTACACAGAATGCAAATCACCTTAATATAAGTAATTTGTAACTCTAAATTTGAGGTGAGCAATAATCACAAAACGGTGCAATGAATTTAACACAGTAATGTTTTCCGAGATGCCATTTTACATAATGGAAGAGACTCAGCATTAGTTTTACGTCCACTCCAAATGAGAACCAGGGAAAGGCTCATGGGAGGGGCTTTTACACTTTGTGCGTCACTGTTATTGGCTGAAAGTACATCACATATTCAGTGCCAAAATACTCACTGTCCACGCCCAGATATGTCCTGAACACCGTAAAACAAGAGGAAAAGGAGAGGGTACGTAGACCACTATGGATTTCCAGATTATTATTCAAGTCTAGACATTTTACATTATGTGCATCTATAGGTTTTAAATGCTAAACCTTATACTGCAGTATTTTCAGTGTGGTACAGATGCATATGCATATGACATCACAGTCAGAGCAACAGAGAGAAAACACATTCAGTGGTGGTGTTCAGCTTCGGTGCTGTGAAAACACAAGAAAACACGTGGATGGAAAAGAGCTGTTGTGTGATTGCATGGAAACGCACCTGCTTAGTCTGTCACACAACTGGAAGGGCTCTGTCATACTAATTCTAACATAACACTTCATACAAGCTGTTTTTTTATGTATTACAGCAGCTAAACATCACAAGTGATACATAAAGTAAAACTACAGTACAAGCTCTACAGTTGTGGAAAGAATTATTAGACCATCAAAAGTCATCAAAAACAATGGTTATGCAATCAAGTACTAACTCCTGTGTGTATCATGTGACTAAAACAGACAGAAAAGAAAACATGGAATGCCTAAAAGCACTGTTTTTGTCAATACGATGCCATAGATATTGATGTAAGAGCTGAAGTGATTTTGGTTATTATCAAGAAAACATGGAAAATGGCTAGTTATCAGCTCTGAAATTAAACTCTTATGAGCTATTTTTGTTATCATTATATTTGTCCAAACAAATGTACCTTTAGTTGTACCAGGCATTAAAATGAACAAGAAATTGAAGAAAGCAAGGATGACTGTATGTCTATCAGTGGCGATTTCTCATAGACTGTAAGGGAAGCCCGGCTTCCCCTAAAATTACGAAAATTAAATGGTTAAATATGTACGGTTGTGTTGACATTTAATTGACTACAAATGTTAGAACACGTTCATCTCACAGATGAGTTTGTTCAGAATCAGCTTTATCACAAATCAACGGACGCGATGTTGTTCACTTGTCCTCCATTCTCGTTGCGCTGTTTTCTCATTCGATCTCTGCTCAGTGCATTTGCCTGTAGACACCGGGCGTCTGTGGGCTTCAATGGGACTGAGTGGAACAGTTTTTTTCATTGCCTCAAAACTTGAACGGTAATTGGATAAATGCCAAGATGTTGTCCTGCCCCCGGATGCCGGGCGTCTCTGGGGGTGAATGGAGCTGTGGGCGGAGCTTGGCCGGGCTGGACGCCAGAATCCCACATGCTGATTGGAGGATCAGTCGAAAGGCTGAATCCCGTTTGATTGACAGCTAGTTTGAGATCTACTCCGTCACTGACAGAGTTCAGTTTAATACTGACACGCATTCTGCTGTGAAAGAGAGAGAGAAACCACTCCGAAATTACTTATTCATTTCTTGCACTGTAAATAAAACACACTCATTGTACTTCCTTGTTTCAATTTAACATAATTTCAGTGTTTTCTTGTTTCAGTTCCATAATTTAATCATTTCTTGTTCGAGTTGAATATCGTTTTGTAGATAGTTAAATCAATCAAACTGTCGGCTAGGTCGGAGTGAAAGGAGCTTCTCTTGTTTAAAAAGGCTGAAGGCTTACACTCGCAACACAATGGGCCAAGGCCGTCTGAGCAGCCCAGCTCTGCTGGACATTGAGAGGACACTGGTCCAGTCCCTGGAAAAGACGCCTACTTGGTACGATAAGGTCACTGAGCATTTTCTTAAAAAGGAACAGAGGGCCGAATGTATGTTTAAATAACTTGACTTTTTTTTTTTTTTTTTGATGTAAGCCGACAATGAGCTTCCCCTGTCTGAAAGACGAGCAGCCGCCACTGATGTCTATATGATATATGAGGGTAAATTTAATATTTCTAATGGCTTTACTGTGTAAAACTAACCAAAGCCAATATCATCCCCATCAGTTTTAGTTCTCCATGCCAAGTCTCCATCTCTTTTCTATGTGTTAATATCAATGTAGGGTGATGTTGGTTTTGATGAAACATGTAACAAGATAAAAACAAGTGGTTCCAGGCACAACAAACCCCGCCCCTCGCATATATTGTAGTTTATTTTGGCATGGATCCAGCTGATGTCATCAAGTCTATGTATGTGCTGATGTCAGCATATCAATTGCCTCTATATATGTGCCAAATTTGAAGTAAATTGAAACAAAATGGATGTTTTTATAGATGTGAAATTTCGCCCATTATAAGTAAATGGGAGAAAAGAAAAAAAAAAATTAAAAATGGGAACTTTGACTTACTTTTCTCAAAATGTAACCATGTCTATTCTGTGTCACTGGCAATCTATAAACCCAATTTCGTATGAATTCAACCAGTAGTTTTGCTGCTAATGTGTTAACAATCAAACAAACAAACCTAACCAAAAACAATACCCGGGGGGCGAGGTAATAAGTAGCTCAATCATAATTATTTTTTAGTTGTCACCTTTGCTAAATACCAACAGCTGCTGCTCCAGAGACAGTTCTGAAACCAGTCCAGTCTAGCGGATCTCTGGTTTCCTGGGTTTTGTGTGACTTGTTCGACACCGCTGTAGAATCAATGCCAAGGTGCACTGAGGCTTTTCTTGTTGCGCGTGGTCAGCTAATGCCTTTCCCTTCAATTTGTCAGCCATTACATAAAAAAAGCAATGGATCCAAACTTCCAGAAAGTCGGCCCGTGCACCCCAGATGACCCTGCGATGACGGTGGCTGACGGTAAACTCAGCCCGTCGACTCCCTCCCTTTAAACAGGCTATTGTAAGATCAGAGTGCCCAGAATGACAGCCCCTTAGATGTATTCACAGTGACAAGGACAAATTAAACATTTACCCTAATGGAGAAGGACTAAAAGCTGGATGATGAGTGATGCCACATTCAGATTTGACCCAGTCCGAAAAGAAAGCAACCATAAAAAGATGATTATGAGATGATGAGAAGGAACCAACTGGGAGCAGTGCCTAAATAAAGACCTCAGAAAAGGCTTACCTCCACCCAAGTCATTAGCTCACTTTCAAAAAGCCTGCACTGCACAAAACCACCTGAGAACAGTGTTTGGTTAAAGTACATGACAACGGCATGTTTAAGAAAATCCACTAGTGATGAATAATGTAATGGGATGAATTATTTACTAATGTGTCCTGGTTTTGGGGCCTTTTCCATAGTGTGTTTTTGTATGTTGTCGAGTCAGACTGTCTTCAAACACTGGTGGAAAAGAACTGGTGAGCACATACATGTGTCATGTGATTGGTCATTCATCTATAATTTATTTGTGTGCCATTTGATTCTTATTTGCCCAGTGCTGTTCTGCTGGTCTGTGCAAATTATAGCGTGCAAGAAAATGTTATTTAACCCTCCGACCAGCACACTAAGAAAATACTAAGATAAAAGGGAATAAAACTGTTTTTTTTTTTGTATTTCCACAGAGGGCAGGGTGGTCTGACTGTGTAGGAGGGCAGCTTTTAAGTGCACTATAAAACATGCATTTTCCAAAACTCAGTCAGATCTCTGAATCAAAGCAATAAGGTAATATTGCAATTACATTGGATTTAGAATCACACAGTGCACACTGATCTTCGCTGGTTAAAGGACTGGAAACCAGAGGCTGCACAAGCCAACACATTCTTTTTTGAAGTGAAAGTAGAGACATTTATGCAAAAGGATACTTTGATATTGGTGTTAATTCTCCTGGTCTCAGACACAGCAGTAAACAGCGCCTTTTCTCCATCGTTGGTCAAGGTGTCGTCCTTTCTGTGTGTTGCTGTTCCGTCTATGGACATTGAATCTCATGTTGATGTTGGGAAGGCATGCTGCGATGAACAATATAAAAGTAACAAGTGGGGCCAGGCACAACAAACTCCGCCCCTCACACGTATTGTTACTTATTTTGGCATCGATCCAGCTGATGTCATCATGTCTATGCATGTGCTGATGTCAGCATATCAATTGCCTCTATATGTGTGCTATGTTTGAAGTAAATTGAAACAAAATTGATGTTTTTATAGACATTTGAAATTTCACCTATTATAAGGAAATGAGAGAACAAAAAAGGATTAAAAAATTTATAAAAAATTTGAACTTCGACCGACTTTTCCCAAAATGTAATCACATCTATTCTGAGTCACTGGCTATCTATAAACCCAATTTGGTACAAATTCAACCAACAGTTTTGCTACTACAGACATTAGAAATTTTGCCCGTAATAAGTAAATGCAGAAAAAAAAAGATTTTAAAAATTCTTTAAAAATTTGAACTTAGACCTACTTTTCCCAAAATATAATGAGATCTATTCTGAGTCACTGGCAATCTATAAACCCAATTTGGTATCAATTCAACCAATAGTTTTGCTGCTAGAGTTAACAATCAAACAAACAAACAAATCGAACCAAAAACAATACCCCTTGCCTCCTCTTTGGGGGGTAATAACTACAGCTGTGTATTGGCATAATCTGCCGATATGATACAAAACACAATACTAGGATTACGATACGATATATCATGACATATCATGATACTGTTAAAAAAGAAATTTTTGTTTCTTTTTTTTTTAATGATTATTTCCTTGAAGAATTGAATTACACCAGAAATATGCACAAATACTAATCACATTTTTATTTGATCACAACAGGATCTAATGCTATATCACAAAATGTTCCTGTGTTAAAACTTAAATTATGTTTTACAGACATTACAGTTTAAGATCCTGTTCAAATGTTCATATTCTATTAGTTCAGAACTAACATCATAACATTATTTTAGTACAATCCCAACAAAGGAACTAACATTATTTAATAAGAGTGTTAAATAATAATAAATAAAATATAAACAAAAAAGAAAAACAAAAATGAACCTCCACAATATCTGCATTTGAGTAAATACCTAAAAATATCGATACAGTACTTTTTATTATCGATACAGTATTGTGAAATGAAATCTTGCGATATATTGCAGAGCTGATATTTTCTTACATCCCTAGTAATAACGCCTCTTGAATGCATTAAAAGGAAAGTAACAGGTATGTTGTAAAAATGTAAGGAGTAGAATGTCCACATGTTTGCATTAAAATGAAAAGAACATGCAAAATAATGTACAGATACCTGAAATATCTGCTTAGCTTCAGTGCTTTTTACTTCCCTGTGGTCCATCTGACAAGCATATATATTATCTAATCAAAACCCAAGCTTACACATTAGTAGCTACTGTAAAAATGACAATTCAATTATAAAACTGAAATACATCATCTTTACGCTTTGCCTTTTCTCAGATTCATGGTTTCTGACAGAATTATAAGCAAGAAAGAGAACATTATGTATTATAACACAGTTGCCTACATGCTCAGCTCCATTCAGACACTAGAGGGGCGATGAGATGTGCAGACCTCCACCAAGGCTGAGATGTTTGATTTGATGTTAAGTATCTTTGGGAATCTTTGAGAATTAAAACACAGAAAAAGTGAAAAAAGTGGTTTCCTGTGTATGGAGACTGTCATGTTACTAGATTAGCGCCAAATAAATAATGCCTTTTTTTGATGATGGGGGGGGGTAAATCAACATATATCACACACTGAACCTTTAACTCTCAGACGTCACTATAATTAACTTCCCTCTTGAGTCGTTGAGGACAAAAATGATCACTTCCAAAAAAACTGCTATGAAAACTTTACAGATTAATTTTTTTTTTTTTTTAATCACAATTAATATTATGATGAATTTGAATTAATTCCATTATTACATAATTACTTCAAATGATCAAGCTAGATTTTAAAAGGTTGAAATCCTTAAAATGATTGAATGTGTGGTAGTTTTGGGTTGAAGTTTAAGAGATTTATGCAGAAAAAAAATATGAAACTGTTAAGTTTTAACCACATTTTTTTGCTATTATTTTTGGAAGTGGACATTTCTGCTCTGAATGATTCAAGAGGGTAGTTATTTTTTTTCAGTGTTCTGATGATCCTTTAGAAAAATGTAATTAAATTTAATTACAATTCTACAAAAAATTGTGTATAACCACTAGCACAACTAAAATGATGACCAGATGAAGAGGAAAATGGACAAAAATCAGGTCAGATTGAGTCAGTCTCTTTTATTCCTTTTTTTTTTTTTTTTGATGGAATATTAGGATCTATGTAAACCCAGATAATGCATGAAACATGTGAGCCGGTGTGATCAATCAAAATAATGTTAATGGTTCTTTTTAAAGCCCAAAAACAGCAACATCTCCTATAACAATCACCAAAACATTAACACAATTTCACATAAAGTGCTTAGTGCTGTATCCATATTGTTATTATTTTAATCCACTGAAACAAGATGTTCTGCTTTCATGTTCAGTCATAGAAAAAACAAAAAAAATCTGCCATGAAATGTGCTCTCCTTTATCTCTTTCTATGTACAGCTTTGACTTACTCAGCAGAGAATGCAGGCCATGCAACTGGAGCAGTAAAATGAGTCACCTATTTCTTCTTCCTTATCCACTTCATGAGTAATTTAGACAAGTTGTGCTTCACACTATGGGCAACCAAACATGAGGCACATCTTCCTCCAAGCAAAGACACTGGAATTCAAAAACAAAACCAAAAAAAAAAAACATGCATTCAAACCCCGCTGCTCTGCAAAGCACCATTATTTTGTTGCCTTCACCCGTGGATGACAAATTAGTATTCAGACTGGCTACATTTAGACTACAGTTGTTGTTAGAGTGAAGCGTCGTGCCCATACTAATTCAGCTGGAGAATGTTCAAGTTTCCTAAGTAGGCCTCAAAAAAAAATAAATAAATAAATGTTGAAAAATAAATGTGTTGAATTGGCCTTCACTTTCTCCCCGGCACATTTGCAGCGCTGTCGTCAAACACATTAAGGGGTGTGGGAGACAGCTCATGTTTTGACACAGTTGCCGAACATGTTTTTAGGCGAACATCAAAGTCTTCTCTATGGCAACACGGTCAACTGTCACCAGCCTAATTAAAATGCTATGTTTGCTTTGGAGAGAGGGATGCATACATCAACTGAAATCATTAGAAGCAGCTAAAATACTAAGGTGCCAAACTGCTTTGTCTCATGTTTGTTCGGCTTCACTTTTGAAGGAGCTCAGCCAAAACAAACTCTCCAAGGCCGACTCTTTTTCTTACATCTTTAAGGTTTTTTTTTTATTCACGAGTTTTCGGCTGTGCAATGACATCAGATTACTCAAACAAATGGTCACACAAGATGCAACTGCAGGTGTTGGGTTCGCTTGTGGAAAGAAACAGGAAAAAGCTTTGAGGTATTTTACTCAGATGTGTTTCAACCTTTATCGGGCAAGTGATTATTTTTGGTAATTTCCGAATACATTAAAAGACAGTGACCTCAACAGTTACAGTGAGGACAGTGAGGCAACAATCTCAGGTCCAATGTGGTCTACAGGGTCTGTAAGGTCCACCTCTGCATGAACAGTGAGTGGACCTGCTTTGTTAGGTACCATGAAGTAATGGTACTAATGTAATCATTTGTAATAGCAACAATGAGATATTCAGGGTGCCATAAAACAGAGGGAGGTGATGTTTTTTTTTTGTTTTTTTTTTTGTTGGAGCAGTGGTGGTGGTGGTGGGGTGCAGTTATATACATGGGGTACGGTCCATAACTAATGCCGCGTTTCCACTGCATGGTATCGCCTCGACTCCACTCAACTCGGCTTGGCCTTTTTGCGTTTCCATTATGAAAAAGGACCTGGAATCTGGTACCTGGTACTAGTTTTTTGGTATCACCTCCGCCGGGGTTCCAAGCAATACTAAACTGTGACGAATAACACTGCAGACCACTGATTGGTCTGTTTTCTCTGTGACCCACCGTTTTACAAAAAACAGATGCGGAAGTTGTCAGTAAATATAGCGGTAGGTTAATCCACATGATAACAGCCCAAAACTACACCATGGTCGGTTGAGGAGATTCAGTCTTTGGTGGCCGACATAAAAATTCAGATGAGACAACACGCAACAAGTGAGTTTATCAGCAACTCTCTGAACAGACGACACAGAAATAACGCGCCGCATCGCTATGATGTCCAGGTACTGTAAGGTCAGTAGTATCCTGTAATGGAAACAGTCTCCAGGAATATCAAGTTGAGTCGAGCTGAACCGAGCCGAGGCGAGTCAAGCTGGTTCCATGTAGTGAAAACACGGCATATCGTAACAAACGCTGTCGTGAAACAAAAGTGAAACATTACATACTTTCAACGTCCAACTCTCAGGGTTTGTTCCTTTATTATACAGCAGATCTTACACGAAATTTTCACAACTTCTAACCTGTATCAACTGGACAGACAAATGCTGGGCCCCATGAATTTGTCACATTTTTCCTCCCTTTACGGCGCCCCAGTGCATGGAGACGTTCGGGAATTCTGAGACTGCAGACAGTTCGGTTCAGGTGAACATTAGTGCCAGTAATGTAGGATATAGGTGTAAGAAAACTGTCACAACCTGCCTGTTATTTACATTGGTTGGTTGTCCCCCCCCCCAAAGGATGAAATTCATTGAGCAGAAGTAGGAATGTGAAAAACCAGAGGGGGGGGTTGATCCCTCCCCCCCAACAAATCACACCCTGGAGATATTTATGATATAATTATGTGTAATAGCAACAATGAGATATTCTTGAGCAAACTTTAATCAATTTTTACTTGATGGCTGCCTTGGTCCCTGTTTTTGTCTGTTTGTGTGCACTGTGTGTTGTTGCTTGTTTCTGTTTTTGTATATTTTTCTTCAGTTATGGTATTATGTTATCCATAAGCTGTTTTTTACCTCTGCCAAGGAGGTTATGTTTTTGTCAGTGTTGGTTTGTCTGTCTGTCTCTTTGTGTGCAAAATAACTCAAAAAGTTGTGGATGGATTTGGATGAAAATTTCAGGAAATGTTGATACTGGCACAAGGAACAAATGATTACATTTTGGTGGTGATCGGGGGTGGGGGGGCCACTGATCTGCCTTGGCGGAGGCCTGCGCCCTACGAGTGCTTTTCTAGAAAAGACAGCGCAGACCTCCGCCAAGGCAGATCAATGCCCCCCCCACACACACACACACACACACACACACACACACACACACCCCTGATCACCACCAAAATGTAATCATTTGTTCCTTGTGCCAGTATCAACATTTCCTGAAATTTTCATCCAAATTCGGGGCACTGATCTACCTTAGCAGAGGTCTGCGCTCTCTGAGTGCTTCTAGTTTTTTTTTCTTTTACCTGCCAATGGGACTCGAGATGGAAATTAACTGTATGGCTATAGTCTTTCATATTAACATATAAATGTTCATTAATACAAATTGTCCCATTTGAAAAATAAATAAATAATTTATTAATTCATTCGTTCATTCATTAAGTAATGATGTTCAGAGTGATAATGTGTATGTTGGCAGATGTCTGTATTTGCACTGATGTTGTTGTAATGTTCTAAAAGTGATGTTCTGATGTTCTAAAATACATGTTCCTTTCACATTACATGTGTTTTTCTTGATTTTCTTTTCTTCTTTTTTTTGCCACATACAGGTAAGGAACCAAATATGGTAACTTCATTTACCTTGTTTTTGTACCTAACAATAAAAAAATTGAACATTTTTACAAAAGTAATAAACTCTTGTTATATCCTCCAATAACAAACCAAGGTTGAAATGTTGAATTTCAGAGTATTTCTATGAGTGTCATATAAAGGGTTAAGATGGCACAAAGTGGACACCTCCAAGTGTCGGCAATTTGAAAATGAATGATTTATAAAAGGCACTTCAATTATTTTCAGGAGTGAGAATGAGAGTTGTCCACTTTATGTTAGCAATAAGTGTTAGTGTCTGTTTGATAGTCATTAAATCTCAATGATATGAGCTCAAAAGTCAGAGTCTGGACCTGCAGCTACAACCAAACGCTCACTTTCAGTGAATGTCATTAGTCTGCCTTCCTTCCCTCGTCGATGTCCCCATTTTATCTTAATGGTGCTTGGCGTACTGATAGTGAGAGTGTGATTGGATTATTAGCCACAATTAAGGACAGGCTAGCAAATGGCTTTCAATGAGGCATTAACTATCAGAGGAGAGTAGACAGCCTGTGGAAGAGGACAATGTGGGCTTTAAAGGAGCGACGACAGATGTGTTCGTCTGGAAAATGTCGACGTTGAATGCTGTTCGTGGTTCTCTGCACACCTGGCTGTTCACATACGCACACACACTATAGAACATGCATACACTGACATAAAAAAAAAACATCTACTCACATACACTTAAGCTGTCCCAGACCCGTGTGAGTGCTCTGACGATGAATTAGCTTACAGATATCTATGCCAGTCATTGAGACTTTTAGAGTCTTTATAAAAACAAGACAGTCTGTCTGTTTTTACTCCGGTCTTGCATCATAATCTTTTACCCATCTCATTTTTTATTACAGAGAAACACAGCCATTGTACAGCATTCATAATGTAGCTATTCATTGATATACAGCACGCGTTGTGGTGATTTACGTGAAGGAATAAAACGTTCAGGCTGTTACCAAGCCAGCGGACAACCAGAGTAACTCGATCATTAGGTTACGCCCTGTATGAGCTGCTGCAGATTCTTTTTATGGTGCATTAGGGACGACACATTTATGCCCTTAAAGTATAGGAGACACTACCGGTTGGATCTTTTGATTGAAATCATATTTTAAGAGCAGAATAGACTGTAAAAATCCCAGCTAATACAAGGTGAGAGATACGAGATGTATAAGCTGTAAAGATGATCACATAATCATGTTTACGTCATGCACTCACAGATATGAAACATTTCCTTTTGACTGTCAGCCTCTGTCATTATCAGATTATTCTTTTTCATAGTATCAGCTGTTAAGAACTACTATGTCTAGTGCATGTCGGGCACAGTGCGGTATTACATTTATAAGTTTTCTTTTTGACTGAAGTGTTGCTTTGATGATTGGATTCATCATATTACAGAAATTTTCTTACAAGGTCATTTTCTCCCATATATTTCATTCCTATGTAATGAAACCTGCAACTCCGGTTACATTTGCAAACTGCAACTTGATATTGTTGCAGGAAAATATAATTTATCATTAGTGGCTTTTCCATTGGACATATGCAGAAAATTTCACAGATATTTACTAAATGTTGAAAGAACAGAAGTGCGTAATGTTAATTTTTCCATTAAATCACAGATGCGATGATTTGTTTATATATTAGCACAAGATGACACGTGAAGTCATTCCATAAACATGGTGACGAATGTAAATATTGTGTTGATTTTTATTATATATTACCCCTCTATCCCGTACTAAATTCAAAAAATGATTTGGTTTTCTGGTGTGTCCACACATACTGCGCCATGTTGTTTTTTTTTTAATTCTTCTTTATCGCTTGTTGTAACATCTGTCAACATCCAGTTTTTTTTTTTTTTTATTCACATGACTAGTTGCGGAACAAGATCTTTCCATTGCAGTTTTGCACGATATATCAATTGCACGATGCCCGACAAAAACAAACAAAAACATAATGTAACGCAAACATGTCTAACAAATTGGTAATTCCTTTTCAAAATTGGCAAAATTTTGCCTCCTTCCTCAATAATGACAATCTTGTAGTGTCACTGGAAAGGCCTCTGGTGAATGAATTCCTCACCCCCGGTGGATTATCAGTGTATTGCATGTATCTAATTGTCTACATCAGGTTTTTCAACAAAAAAAATCTCACACTGATCATGTAGTGTATGGAATCACAGGAGTGCCAAAATTAAAAGGAAATAAATGTGGAAATAAAAAGAGAATCAATAAAAGAAATTTGGAAATAAAAAGAGAATCAATAAAATAATTTTGGAAATAAAAAGAGAATCAATAAAAGAAATTTGGAAATAAAAAGAATCAATACAAGAATCAATGATAAAAAATATACAAATGCAGTCATATCATTGCTTTTGCTTATTCCATTTTGACATTGTCTTTACCATTTACGTTTTGACATTGTCTTTTCCATTTACGTTTTGTCATTGCTTTTACCTGATGGCTCAAGCTGTCAATCAAATGGCTGTGGGCGGGTCTTTCTGTCCAGGATAACTAGTCGATACCTGATCAGACGATTCCGGCTTGACAGTGGCTATGCAGTAGCTCTGTTTACACATTTGTATATTTTTTTATTATTGATTCTTGTATTGATTCTCTTTTTATTTCCACATTTCTTTTATTGATTCTCTTTTTATTTCCAAATTTCTTTTATTGATTCTCTTTATTTCCACATTTCTTTTATTGATTCTCTTTTTATTTCCAAATTTCTTTTACTGATTCTCTTTTTATTTCCACATTTATTTCCTTTTAATTTTGGCACTCCTGTGATTCCATAGTAGTGGGCTTCAAAACTCATGTATCAAATATGGTATGTTTGGCGTTATAGGGTTAAGTATATAGGGATGTAATAAACACATGAGATAGCTACAGATAAAGACAGAACATGTTAATTCTCCTCAGATCAAATGGAACATACAGCTTTGGGCCCCCTGATGGCTTGGGGGCCCTAAGCATTCTCCTGTAGAAAGAAATGGCCCTGATCACTATTATATACTAACATTCCGTGTGTTTACATGACAACTTTTATTCCTGGTGTAACCTGATTAAAGGTTAGATCCTATTTCAGATGCCCATGTAAACACCTTATTCCAGTTGGAAAAGAAAAGTTTGGATTAAATTTAAACCCAATTAAAGTCACTGGTTTAATCCCCTTTTAATTCCGACCTAAATTATTCATTGGACATGTAAACCCTTTATTCCATTTGGATTTTATTCCTGCCATTCTGCTCATGCTCGTCTTGTCCTGTCATGATGACAGCGGAAGAATATGCAATGCAGTATTATCAACCCAAACCGTTCAAGTGGGCTATTCTGATGGGATCTACCAGCCTCTAAAACCCTGACGGAATAGTTCACCACTTGTTTTTTTTTATTTATTCATTTGTCATGCACTAATGAGTTCAATAAATGGGCAAATCAGTTTGTACTGCAGTGCACCGATTGCCTAGTTCTCACAGCCCTTCCGTTAACTTAGCTTAGCCTAGCTTAGCATAATCACTTCATTCCTATGGTCAGACGTAGCCAGGCTTTTATAGGTGATTTGTAGTATTTTATGAGTGATTTTGTGAAATTCAGTTCTCCCTAATCATTCCTTTAGTCCGGTGGGGTCAATATGATCTCAAATTTAGGCTCAAATCATGGCCATGTGACTGACTGCAGTAAGAAAATCTTGGGAAATAAAAACTACTGCAAAGGTAAAACTGTAAACCAAAGCTAATTTAGCGCATGCATCCCTTCCAACAAAAAGATTTTCCAACTTCCATCAACACAGCAGTCCCCAGATTGTATGAGTGCAGTAAGTCGCGGATCTAAAGAAATAATTAGGGAGAATCGGATTTCACAAAATCACTTACAAAAGACAACAAATCACCTTTAAAAAACTGGCTACGTGTAACCATGGAAATGCAGTGACTATGCTAAGCTAAGCTAACAGAAGGGCTGCGAGAACCGAATAAACATTTCTCATGTAAACCTTTATTCAGGTTTAACATTTCCATGTAAACAGAAGAGAAAGTACTTTCGTTCTGAATTAATTTCTTCTGGAAAAATAAATTGAATTTAAAAAACATCATGTAACCGTACCCAGTAACACTGCCTTTTCTGATTTGACACTGGTTTTGATTACATGATCTCCACTCTGTCCCTCATTCATTAAGCAAAGAAGAAGTGACTTTGACCTGCTTATTTATAAAGAACAAGCAAGAAACGTTTCATACTTTGGAAATAATGGAGAGTACTTGGTAACGCAGCTCAATGCTGAGTTCCAAAGAGCATCAGCTGGACCCCAAAATGTCAAATGCAAATGCATCTGCTCAGGTATTCGGACTCTTGCTGCTGTCTGTGTTTTTCTCCCTCTTTTATTCTGTCAATCAGTTGGATTCAGGACCCCCTCCCATCCCTCCATTACACTGCATACCTGTTTTTCCCAGAGGGACCTAACACTCCGGTGTCAGTCTTTTCCATCGCCTTCGCTCGGCTCTATGCGTCACTGCCACTCGGTCTCTTTCTCTAAAGCACCTGAAGCACAAAGCCCATATTGTGTGGCTCACAATAAGGTGTTTAAATTTTCAATAGTTCTGCCTCACACTGCCACAGGTTAGCGTTCTGGAAAGAGGAAAAAAACAAAACTCAAAATACAGTATTTGATCTGCACCTAGTATAACCCTGCACACATATACACATGTGATATCAAAGTGCATTATTTACCTCTTGTTTGCTTCAAAGCTTGATTACATCTTCTCAAACCTTCTCTTGTCATTATTTCATCCATGATTCATTTTCAGTTTATTTAGTTTCATGCTTTAGCTTCATATTTTGTTTTGACTTCTCAGGATCAATCATTAAATAGTGTCCAGCAGATTATCAGACAGCTCATGGGCCTATGTGTATTAATGCTTCAGGCTTCATTTGGATGCAACACAACAGGAATCTCATGCACTGCAAAGCAAATAAATGAAAAACACCATATAATGAGTGAAGTTTCTCCACCGTGACAGCCTAGTTTAAAGCTCTTGCTATCAATGTAATATATGTCTGGGAATGAATGATTCTGTGTTTTCACAGCCCAGACTCACTGTACTATAACTAGTCTTTGGAGTTCTTTAAACTGCAGGATTTGATCCAAAGTCTGCTCACTATATCCTTTTCAAAGTATCTCAAAGTATGATTAATAGTTAAAAAGATACACCGACAGAAAAATGTTCTGTTCTGATTCTTATGAAACAATCGTCTGTGATCTCTGGGTCGTGTCTCCGGAAACAGGTTCAGCAAAGTCTGAAACTGAGATTACCGCTTTAATCTCCCCGACCTGTCCACAATGATACAGTTATTTTTCTAAGTTTTTTTTCCCCCTTTTCATAAAAACAGAGAGAGAAATATTACCAAATTTACTGCCAGACCTTCCGGTTATATTGGACACAGCAGAAGTTGAGGCTTTATTTTGTACAGATTTCCAAGTGTACAAGGTGAACTCAGGAACACCCCCACAGTAACTGTATCTACCGTAGTAGTTCATTTACTGCACATTTGTGGACACTCTTAGCATTTACATCTTTCCATATATGTCTTCATATGAGTGTGGTGTTGCATATTCATACTAGGTTAATTTTCAGGCTGTGGCAAAAAACTCTGATGTACATCGCACTTCAGAAAGGCTCAAGACAATGACTCTTGAGTCAACATTACAGGACTAGCAGATAATAGTCTAGAACAGTGGTTCTCAACTGGTCTGGCTTCAGGACCCATTATCACTCCTCAATGACAAGCCGTGACCCAAATTGATGCTTGCCAGACGCTTCGCACCCAGGCGGTTCACCTGCTCTGGTTCGCACTAGAAGTCTGGACGTTTTGCCTCCCCTGTCAAGACGTTTCACCTCACAGGCCTACTGGGCATAATTAGCATTGGTTTCTTATCATCTGGTGAGGGTGGCAAGGGGTAATCTCTGTAAGCCCTCCCCCCAAAACTGAAACTCAGCTCTACAATTTTATAGTGATTTTGATGCTTCATTCATGGAATTGCACATTTTAAACTCATCCCCCAGTACATTAACGTTTACATTAATTAGTTTAGAAGAAGATATTCTGAATGTGTATAAGATAAATTATGTTAATTTCAAGATCATGAGATCTACATCACAAATGACATGTGAAATGTTACTTTCAAAGTTATTGGGGGACAAACTAATGAAACTATTCATCTCATCAACACATTGAGGTTGGATTTCAATCATGTCACAGTGTCAAATCTGTCATGTGAAAATAAAATGTTAATAATTTTATTAAGGTTGAATAAAGAATTGGTTGGAAACCTAACATGCACCTAGGGATGGGAATCGATAAGAATTTAACGATTCTGATTCCATTATCGATTTTGCTTATCAATCCGATTCCTTATTGATTCTCTTATCGATTCTCATTGGGTGAGGGAATAAAAGAGTACAAACTGGTGTGTTTGCATTAACTGTCTTTTATATTTCCATCTCAGCACAGAAAATATAACATATACTATATGTACAAATAACAATAATAACAGATGACGCCGGGCCAGTTTGGGGGGGCGTGTACAGTGAAAGTGAAACTAAAGACGCTTTACTAATTCCTCTATTGCCGCATTTCCACTATGTGGAACCGGCTTGGCTTGACCCGTCTCCCATTGTTGTGCACCTCATTTCCTTTCCTCTACCTTCGGAAACTTGTATTTGTGGGAGTATGATGTTTGTTGCCCGCACCGGAACTGGGCCCGGATGATGGCCTGGTATTCACTCTGCCGCTAGATTCACAAGCACCGCTAAGTAGCAAATCAAATGAATCACATGCTGTGGACAAATGTTTGAGCAGATTGGAGGGATTCCACCCTTTTGAAGAAATGGAAGCTTTGACAGTGTTCCAGTGGACCTGGTGTCGTCTTTTTAGACCGTTTCTGCCTCAACACCATGTTGGCTACATTCTGACCAAAACAATGCAGCGTACGCGTGACGTCATCACGCATGCGCAACGAAGGCAGAATCGTTAAGCAGGCATGCAAACGATTCAAAGGAATCAAGCTACTGGGATCCGGTTCTCAAAAAGAACCAGTTCCCGATTCCCATTCCTATATGCACCTCTATAAATATTAATAAGATGTAGTTTAAATTAATTAGTTTGGAAGAAGACATTCTAAATATGTATAAGATAACTCGAAATGTCTTTATCCCAGGGTTTGAAATATCCAGGCTGGGTGCAAAACGTCTCATGCTCCAAATGTCCAGGGTCCGGTAAGACCCGCACCCAAATCGATAACAGTTAAACTTCTCAAATTTATTGAATGAAAAAATGGTGTATTTTGAACCTTGAGATAATACAGAATATCACAGTATGCCAATAGAGAAGACAAGTTTAATGATAAACCAGACTGACCAGCAGATGGTGATGTTAAATATGGACATATTCCTTTTAGGACTAAATTTGATGCATTTTAACCAAAAATAAAAAGTGCACTGAGTTCAAAATTAAAAGTGCATTCAGTCACTTATTCAAGCATTAAACACACTGAGGTTTTTGTCCTCAGTATCTGAAGTAATCGGTGTCATACCTGAGTTGTGCCATGATATGAATAGAAACTTTTGGCTCTTCTTTGATGCTTAAAATATCTGGTGTTTATTAGTATTACCACCACTTACTGTTGGGAATGCTGTAGTGAATGGAAGGTGTTCCACTCCATAAAAAATAAAGTACAGGATTTGTTTCTTAACATTATTTTTTTTACCCAGGCAACAACTTTTAGGTCGCGACCCACCAGTTGGAATCACTGGTCTAGAACTTCTCTCCTGAAAAGTGTAGCAGCTATTTTACTACAACACTCATGAGAAATATAGCTTAATCCAGAATATATTGCATTTCTGGAAAAAAAAAAAAAAAAAAATCTTAAAACAGCTATGACTATGTTATATATTGTTCTGACTTGTATAGTAAGATTATACCATAAACACCTTTTTGATTTTAATGACATAATGTGAATATATGTCACTAAAAATCTTGTGAAAGAAACTTTGTACATGTTTATGGCTTTTATTGTTTTAACCCCTTAAACACTTAGTCTAAAATGGTCCACCTGGACTTTTTTCCTTATTTTGACTATAAAAAGGTTAGAAAATATGCTGTGAGTGAGTCTGTTTGCCCATTTTTCTAGAACAGTTTTTTCCCAGATCTTTCAAAATCTAGCTGTCATTGTGTCATGTCTGGTACAGGCGTGATTAAAATTACTGAAATGATCCAATAAAGCCTATAAAGCACAACATCTCAGGTCAGGTCAGGTTTTAAAGAGTTAAGGCAATAACAGAAGTAATAGAATTGAACTGCAACTGAACTTGAGGGGTTGCAGCAGGGGATGAGATTTACTGTAGCAGGTATAAGCCTATGGAAAGTAGTAGTTTTAGTAGAAGTTTCCAGAAAGAGTTTTGGAATGGGCATTACAAGCTCTACAACTGATCTGCATTTGCAAATATATATAATTCAGGTGATATTGCATTTGGTATGTAAAAAAATATTTTTTTCATAAATATATTTATTATTGTTTTCATTGTTTTATAAGAACAGGCAACAACACCCACACATCAAAACATTCTCTACCATTCCCCACTCCCCACCCACACGATAGCACCCACTCCCTGTGCAACACAGACACAAGTTAATTGTCCAGATCTTACAAAAGTCTTAGATCTTTCCTTTAGCCAGGGACATTAACTTTTCTAGTACCAGGTTAGAAAACATTTCTTTAATCCATTGATTCGCTCTGGGTCCTTGAAAATCTTTCCATTTCAAAGAATTTACTAATTTGGCTTGTAATAAACAAACATTTTACAGTTTTGTTTTTCTTCCGATTACTTCAAACTGCTCAGGGAAGATGTGTAAATACAGAATTTTGGATCCAAGGTATGTAACCAATTACTCCATTTGTGTACCAGTCTACATACAAATACCAAGAAAATTCAACAAATGAAAAACAGTTTCAAAACCTGAATAAATGTTAGTATTTTACCCCTTGTTTTTTTTTTTTTTTTTTTTTACTTCAGCCTCACAGACATCTTTCCTTTCACCTGTCTAAATGTCTAAAAATATTTTCCCCAGTCTATTGCTTTGAAGCCTGACATGCATGGATCAAGTTGCATTAACAGCCTAAACCACAAACCTGTGTGGGCTGCAGCAGAAAAGACTCTACCATGACTCCCACATGAAATTGCAGATTTATTGTCTTTGCCAAAACTGATTTCCGAAGTCAGGACTCATCTTATAAAAGAAAATCCCCGGCATGTAGAATGGGACGCATTGAAAGTTCAAGAGCAAAACACAAAACAGCAAACCATCCATCCAAAGACAGACAGATGCAGCAACGATGACACTACCTGCTGAGGGAGTTTTTTTATTCACTCTCTCTGTGGCAAATAAGTCCAAGAACTGTGCTGTTTATGTCACAGTACATGATTGCAGCTAATTAAATCCTTTAAACTTTCAAACATTAAGTTATCTCTTGCTGACAGTCGGTGCCGCCAATTTTGCCAAGAGCAGACCAGGAAATCCACTATATAACCAGGAGTGCAGAGGATGCACAGAATTAATTTAAAGTAGATTAAACAGCTGAAAAGAAAGCAGTGATGATTGAAGGAGTTATATCAGGTCTGAGTTTTTGGATCAGTTCCTGCATTTTTAAATGTCAGCTAGAGTAACATTTATAACTTTTATTATAGATGTGACAGTTAGACCTCCTTAAGCTGGACAAATCAATATTCTCTATATCACAGGTGTCAAACATGCGGCCCGGGGGCCAAATCTGGCCCGCCAAAGGTTCCATTCCGGCCCGCAGGATGAAAGTGCAAAAATTAACCTGAACAGTCCAGGTTGTCAAAATCATTTTGGTTCAGGTTCCACAGACAGACCAATGTGATCTCCAGTAAAAATAACAGCACAATAACCCATAAATAATGACAACTACAAATTTTCTTTGTGAAAAATTTAAGTGGAAAAAAATAACATTGCACTGTTAAAATATTTACATTTACAAAACTATTTTTTCACAATAAAATGCAAATAAATACATAAACAAAAACAAAGATGAACAACCCGAAATGTGCAATTTTTAACAATATTCTGCCTGTTACTAAATGTTTTGGGCATTTACAGATCCACTGTGATCTGTAGTTGTGTTAATAATAACAGATGTAATATTTTAGAAATTGTCCAAATTTTAGTTCCAAACTCCTAAAATTTTAACAATATTCTGCCTGTTACTAAATGTTTATGTAACATTGTCTGTAATGCACATGTATAAATAATAAGTCGAGGCATAATATTGTTAAAATTGCACTAATTTTTCAAATACATTTCTGTTTTTTTCAGGTTATTCACATCTTTTGGAAAATGTAAATATTTTCATAATTGGGGTTTTTTTGTACTAAAACAAAAAGAAAAACTTGGATTTGTCATTATTTATAGGTTAAGTCATTACTTTACTGGTCTGGCCCGCTTGAGATCAAATTGGGCTAAATATGGCCCCTGAACCAAAATGAGTTTGACACCCCTACTCTATATAAATCAAAAGATCCCATTACTATAGGTAATTTTAAAGCAGTTGTAAGAAAAAAAAAAAGCAGAAAAAGTCTAGTCTCTTTGAAACTCAGTAAACTCATTAACCCATAAAGACCCAACCAGCTACCATTGACCAAAAGCATCTACTGATACAAACTGTTTAATACCTGTTCATCCACGAAATCTATCAATACATGTAAATAATTGGTGTAAAATACAGTTTGTCATCTTTTCATGGTCATCAGATATGACCCATTTGGACGTTCAGAGGCTCCGTAGTGAACATGGAAACACCATCATCTTCTACAACATTGATTCACCAGTAAAACCCATGGAGGTGGATCAATGATAGTGGATAGAAACACTTGGTTTATGTTCAGTTAATGAAAAAATATGCTGAAAAAGTCATATTTTCTTCAGTTTTCTCTGATTCTAATATAATAACCCTCAACTTCAATCTGAGTTTTTATAAACATTTACAAGATCAGTAAATTAAAAATAGAAAATACATGGTTTTCACTGAAAAAAAGCAAAATACAGAGATACTATTATAATAAATGCTGATAAATCATCTGGGCTGTCATAAAACTAGCACTGGGTCTTTAGGGGTTGAACACCTCAGTGGAGCCTTCACTTAACCAGGCATCTTGCAATTCTTATGTTCGTCTAATCATACTCATAATAAATGTGAAAATGTTTTCAAAAATGTATCAAGTTGTCTTTAAGTAAAACCAGTGACCAAAAGCATCTACTGATACAAACTGTTTAATACCTGTTCATTCACGAAATCTGTCAATACATGTAAGTAATTGGTGTAAAATACAGTTTGTCATCTTTTCATGGTCATCAGATATGATCCATGTGGACGTTCAGATGCTCCATAGTTACCATAGAAACACTCTCATCTTCTACAACATTTCACCAGTAAAATCCATGGAGTTGGATCAATGACAGTGGATGGAGACACTTGGTTTATGTTCAGTTAATGATTTATTTTGATGAAAAAGTCACTTTTTCTTCAGCTTTCTCTTTTTTTCTAGTTTATAATAACCATCAACTTTACTCCAAGCTTGTATGAACATCTACACCAGTGGTTCTCAAATGGAGGTACAGCTACCCCTGGGGGTGCGTGAAGGCACTCCAGGGAGTACGTGAGATTTTAAAATATATTTAAAAAGTAGCATCCATGCAAAAATCCTTTAAAAATAAAGAGCTTGATCACAGCAGTTGCCTCCATACTACCACAACACGTGTTGGAGACAACCAAAACATAATGGCCACATGCTGATCAGGATCTTCTTCTGGATCCGAGAACTTACAGAAAATTTAACATGGGCTCTTATGGGGAAAAAATTTCAATCATCTTTTTCTCCGAAACTCCAGTTCTGACTGACTTCAAACTTGGTATACAGCTTCTATATGATGATGTCAACACAAGGTATTGAAATTATTTTGATTCGGATCTGATTCTGGATTTGGTGCGACTTTGACAAATTTTCCCATTATAACAGACAGGAAGTGGATTGATCCAATAAATCAGTATCAATGATATCAAGTTGGAATTTGAATTTTTTACAGATCTGATTGGAATATGACCAAAACATGGGCTATTTCTGTAATATAATAAATACACATAACTAGGTGATAATAAATGGCATCTGGATACATTTCCCAAAGCTTTTAATTTGGCCGGTAAGCTACAGGGCCATTGGTCCTATTTTTGTATTTACGCTGCTTTCGCCAGGTATGCTATGTTCTGTTTTAATAATGTAATGTATTGTCTCCTCTATTGTTTCTGATCTCTGTGGGAGAGGGGCATGCTTTATGAAACTCACTGACCTGAGGTTTTTATATTTATGCTGCTTTCGTCAGGAGCTGAAAAGATTAAAAGGAGACTGCCTCCAAAAGTTGTACATGTACGAGTCTCTTCCTTAAACACAATGCTCACGACATAGAGTCCAACACCACCAGTTACACATGTCCACTTGTGTTTATTTCTCTATATCCATTCTGCTGCAGTGCGATGTCCCCAAGTCCTTAAAACACATCCAGTTGTCATTCTACTGCTTTCCATGTGATTAAAAAGAGCAAAGGAGGTGCTAAAAGTAAAATTACAATTCTTAAACAAAAAAAAACACAAAAAAAAAACAATAATATATTTTGGCACTAACTGATGTTTGTGTGTTAGCTATCTAATATGAGTTCCCACTGCATCTGCCAAACTGGAACTATAAGGACTCCCCTATTACAGAATAAGACTTTTATGAGGTGTTTTACATCTTTAGACTTCGTGTTTCATTCGTTGGCCCTGCATCTGCACCGTCCACCTTAGGGGAAGGTAAATAAAGTAATAATTTATGTCAACACCAACCCCTGTAAACGGTAAAGCAATGCACTGCTGTAAACAGACATGGAGCTTAAACAGTATTTTAGATGAAGACTGTGATCTAAAACACTGAATATGGAAAAAGAATCACTGTGTTTGAGTTAAAGTAATGAATTCAGCCCCTTCTGAAGCCTCAGTTCTGTCTCAGTGAAGAAACACAAACACACAAACTTCATTATCTTTATTTAATGGCCCTGATTATTCTTAAGAAGACAGCAAATGATTCCTAACTTTTATTTCACTATCATGTTTCTCTAGTACTGCATCTCACTATTTCATTTATGCCATTTCTTTTTGACAAATAAAAAAAAAAACTGGTTCAGGAAAAAAAAAATAAAAAAGTCTGTGACACCTGATAAAATAAAACCAGGTCTGGACCTCACCTTTACACACTTCTTCTTACCTCTCCAGTTACATATTTATCACAGCCCTCAGCATCAGTCGCAGCCTGAAGCGCTGTTTAGTCTTGCGAGACTTGCCCACAAGACTTGTTCAGTGACAGCAGCAGAGATGACAGATGCCCTTGAGAAACAGTTTAGAAAGGAGGAATCAATCTGCTGGTATAAACTAAATTACTGGTCACAGATTATTGATCAAGTATCTAACTCTTTTTCTTTTTTTTAAGTTATAGGGCCTGTTTTATCAATGCAAAGATGTGAGAAACTGTGAGTTCAGTTCATCCAAAGTTGTGCCTGTGTGTGTTTTGTGTCTTCACTCACATTCTATTAGCTTTAGTGTCATTGCATCAATCTGATCTGTGAACCTTAGCATTCATACTGTGCATCTGCTTCTTTGACAATAAACCTCATTTTGCTCTGTGAAAACATATATTACTCGGCTAAAATTTACTTAGGGGGTCAAATGAGTGGCCACTTCTGTCAAAAAAAAAAAAAAGTTGTAAGAAATGCATAGAACTGTGTTGAAATAATGCTAATACATTTGTGCACAGACTACTGATATTATTTGACAGTGGAAGCTACATTTTCAGAAATATTGGATTTTGAATAGCACGTGTATGTGAAAACTTTTGCTGGTGGACGGACGTGACATTACCCATGATGCTCTGGTCAGTACCAGTACTTTATTAGTAATAAACTTATATACTTACTATTGCTAATTCTCCTCTTATTCATAAATGTTACTATTGTGGATCTAAAACAATAACAGCTGACACAAAAACACAAAATGTGGCAGTGGACGGATGTGACATGGTTGTTACAGATCCCATCATACTGATGCTCGGCAGCCATGTCACCGTTTCCACAAATGATCCCTGTGCAAAAACTAGTATCAGAATTATTTATTGTATAGTTTATCATCATACTAAAGAGTAAATAACAATACAGAATTGTTATTTCTTTATAAAAATGCTTATTATTAGAAAACTGTTGATTTAAAAAGTGACGTGTGACATTCTTCATGTATGTATTGGCGTAACATAAGCAGGATGGATCAGCACCATACTCCATATTGCAACCTGTAAAAATAAAACATGTGATATGTAGGATAGAATCTTGTAAGAAAAACTGGGGAATCTAAAAGAATAGAATATTTGTTTTTCAGGTAAATTCAGTTAAAATATAACTTGGCCATTTGTGACATGAAAATATAGCATTAATTGTGATGAAATTGGACATTTTTGAGCTGAAAACATAGTTCATATGACCATCAACATGTTGCAACAGAACTGAAATCCTGTAAATTTGCAGAACTTGCATTTACCAACACAAAGTTCCTTTGGGGATTCACTTATATTGATTTCTTATGCACAAAGACATAAATAAGACCTCTAAGCAAATTTTAGCCGATATTTTTATGTCTTCTACAAAGTCCTATGAGTTATTGCTCCTTGAATAGAATTGATCAATCAGATCAAAGTGGGCTTTTAGGGAGGGTCCTGCTTTTACAGGTGATAAATATAAATATGCAAATATAAACAGCACACTACTGGACTTTAAAATAGTACATGTCACATACTGTATCATCTGTTCTAAAAACAAAGCTTCAGATTCTTCATCTTTAGAAATGCTTGTATAGGGAACCAGATCTGGTCATAATAGACATTTTGATGAACCGCCTTATGTCTGTACGTGAGTGTGAAATCTTCCATAGAGAAAAAAGGCAGTCATTTTATTGTCTCCGTGCTCAAGCCGTAGACTGACTTTTGTTGTGAGAGAGAGAGAGAGAGCGTAGGAGACAGATTGAACGTCTGTTGAGTTTTCTTTTCTCCTCCTGGCTCTTGGTTGTTCTCCAGCCGTGTGTTGGCAGGAGGATGTGGCAGGAACCATTAGGATGAGAAATGACAGTGAAGTCTGGGCCAACCTTCAGGGCTCGCACAGAGGAGAGTCTTAACAACCGCATGCACTCAAACGCCACACACACACTGATACGCACACATTCAGAGTATATGCATATGCACATTTCATATGAAACGCCCAACCTCAGAGTGGGTCCGTGCACTACAACACCTCCACAAACCCCCACTGTACCTATGACAAGCCAATTCAGCCTTGTACAGTTAAGAGTAAAGGTTGACCTTTATGCGCCTGGGCTTCTATCTGCAGTGCCCAAGTGATCCGAAGAGAGCCGAGCCGTGCAGACAAAAGAAGAGGAGCACTTAGGATAACAACCACAGCAGACTTCTCACATCACAGCTGTTTCACCGCTGTGATGAATTATTTCCAGGCTGTGGTGATTCACCATAAAGCAGACAATGAATCCACCCTGACAGCCCATTTCAAGTCTGTGTACTGTACAGGCTTTACACTGGCAACTGGAGCTACAGTGCTCATTGTGGAGATGGAAAGCATCATTGCAAATCAGTGTTTAAAATTTCACATGGTTGCTTTAACCCATAAAGTCCAATTTTTACTTGTCCATCACTTTCCAAATTAATTTTTTCTCTCTATTTAACCATCATTTATTATAATATTATCCTCTGTATTTTGCATTTCATCAACAAAAATCAGGTATTTTCCTATATTTAATTCACTGGTCATGTAGATGCTCATGAATCTCAGATTAAAGTTAATTATCATAATATAAATAGAGAAAAATGAAGAAAATGTGACTTTTTCAACAAAACTGAACATAATAAGAGTTTCCATCCACTGTCATTGATCCAACTCCATTGGTTTTACTGGTGAACCAATAGGCACTTTTCCGTTGACCCTCAAATTGCACAAATATAAGTTGCGCATAAAAATTGACCTAATGGAAAAACGACAATTTCGCCAAAAATCTTGTTTTTCAATTGAAAGTTTTTGCGCTGTAAGAGGTGGTTTTTCGGGCGGAATACAAATGGTATATCATGCAAAACTAAACTGGAAAGACCTTTTTCCACAACTAGAGTCACGTGAATAAAAAAATGGATGTTGACGGATGTTACAACAAGCGACGAAAAAGAGTTTTAAAAGTAACATGGTGCGGTATGTGTGGACACACCAGGAAACCGAATAATTTTTAATTTAGGGATAGACAGGTAATATGTATATATAATAATGAATATATCTGTAAATCAACACAATATTTACGTTTGTCGTTATGTTTATGGCATGGCTTTTTGTGTCATCTTGCGATAATAAATAAATCATTGCATTTGTGATTTAATGGAAAAACCAACATTATGCACTTTTGTTTTTTCGACATTTAGTAAATATCAGTAAAGTTTTGCGCAGATGTCCAATGGAAAAGCCACTAATGTTGTAGAAGATGACGGTGTTTCCACATTCGCAACAGAGCCTCTGAACGTCCAAATGGGTCATATCTGATGACCATCAAAAGATGACAAACTGCATTTTACACTAATTATTTACATGTATTGATTGGTTTAATGGATCAGAAGTTATTAAACATTTTATAATGGTAGATGATTTTGGTCGCTAAGGGTCTTTATGGGTTAAAAAGAATCATTTGGAATCTGCGAGTCAGGGTAAAAGTTAACTCCACATTATATCCTGTATGTAAAAAAACAACACGTACGCATCCAGAAATACCACATTAGTGCTCAGTATTTATGGGAATATGCATGTGTGGATGTCACAGATGAGCTGGGATCATGTTATATTCCCCGAAATCTACATTCGGTTCCAGACGACTTGGCATAACCTCATGAAATGGATGATGGAATTTTTTATATGAGCTGCTCACACAGACACCAGCTGAGTTAATATATACGGAATTTGCTATGGCTTTGATATGCACCGCTGCTAAACTGGTGCACATATCCATCATTTTCTGTTCCTGTAGATACTGCAGTCATGTTAGCAGGCAGCAGATGTATCCTTTCAAAACCATGTCATGCAGTAAAGGGTTAGAGAGTACATTTACTCAGGTACTTCAAAACTAATCTGACGTACTTATATTTCACTTAAGTATTTACATTTCATGCAGTTTTTTTACTTTTATTGAGGTAATTCTGGTACTTTTTACATTTGGCTGACAGCATAATTTAAAGGAGGCACAATTAATAGCATACATTTTTAGAACATAATACAATAACAAAAGTGAAACGTATGAAATTAAATACTGATTTTTTTTTTCAACATTGAATGAAGAAACACAAAGGTCAAAGAGAGGTCTTAGAGGAATTATCTTGATTTTGCCTTTTTTTTCACAATTTTCAGACGGCAAAATCTTCATTAATCAAATAAATGTTATATATTGTGCAGCTCTACTGCATACTGTATATGATGTGTGACTTCCTCTAATAGTATATGGTGCAGTGTGTTGTAGGTATGTTGAATTTTAAGTTGTTTTTTTTGTTTGTTGTCCTATATCCAGTGAGTTTTATGTTTTACTGAAGCTCTTCACCATGTTTGCAGAAGTTTACATTTTATTTTTAAATATGAATCTGCATGAAATAGACAAATGAGAGACCTAGGATTATTTTTATGATGACTTCCAAATGAATTTTCCCCCATATCTAAGTGTTTTTTCACTATTTATTTTGTTGAGCCTCTCCATTTTTCAGTTAAAGGAAGTTATTTTCCTATATTTAACTTGATGATTATGTAGATGTTCATTAAAGCTCATAGTAAATGCAAAGGTTATTACCAAAAAATAGAGAAAACTTAAGAAAAAATGACTTTTTCAGCAAAATTTTGTTCATTCGTTCATTTCATTTATTTTGTTCATGGGTGTTGCATTTCATCAGCAAACATTCAATAATTATCCAGTAAACAAATGTGTACACACCCATGCTCGAAAGGAGCAGGATGAAGAAAATCTTATATTTCCTGCCCCCTTCTAAATAGTAATAACCTTAATGGTTAGCCATACACAACTAGCTATAAAATGTATAAAATATATCATTAACTGAACATAAAAAAGCATCTTCAACCACTGTCATTTGTCAAACTACACATTTTATTGGTGAATAAATGTTGCAGAACATGACTGTTTTTCCATGTTCATTACAGAACCTCTGACCTGCTGGTCATAAAAGCCGATAAACTGCATTTTACTCTTACATGTATTGATAGAGTTAATTGTTGAAAGGTAATTTTTTCTTTTTTTTTTTTTTTTTACATTTTAGATAAATAGATGCTTTGGGCACCAGCAGCTGTTTAAGTATTTTAGGGTAAATGATAAAATGCTACCTCATTTCACTCTAACACACTGCAAACATATCAGTTGCCTCATAGCATAATTGTCAAAGTCATATTTTTGGGTAAATTATGATATCTCCATAAAATGAAGCAGCAGTGTTAAAACAGTTAAGTTACGCAGATATCACAATTTGCCAAAAATATGACTTAGGCAATTATGCTATGAGGCTAATGATATGCTAGTTTTTGTTACAAATCGTCATTAGTATGGAAATAAGGGCATATAAATCATGCCATAGTGGTTTTAATTAATTACCCTTGTAGTTGCTTGTCTTGTCCAAAGTGCATGGACATTTTTGACCATTTAGACCAATTTAATGTAAGTAAAGGGGGAAATGTGGCTCATATTCAAGTATACCAGGTGGCTATAATTCACCTGAATTTTGGGGAGGGAAAAGTGTGTAAAATATATTTTAAAATGCTGCAAAATTAAGAAAAATACAGAAAAAATATATTAAATAATTTCTATTTACTTTCGGTGATTTCTGATTCACAGTACATCAGCTGTTGACCTGTATGCTGAAGTGTAACGCAGGTTTCAAGATTTCTAACTGAAAACTGCCAATAATACATTTGTGTGGCCATCCCGTGAACGATGCGAGGAGATAGTGGCAGGTTTCCATGGGAACTACAGGATTCCAACGGTTGGAAATTCCAGTGTTGCTAGGCATTGTTTGTTTAAAAAATAGTCGTGTTAACACTAACAAACACAAACAACCCAGAAACAGATTTAGTGTTTGTTAAGCTTCTGCTTTCGGTATACCATCATTAGCCCGCAAATCGCATAAAAAGCTGCGTTAACCCTTTCATGCATACTGGTCACTACAGTAGACAGCTGTTCAACAGTGTTTTCCTGTATATTCATGGATTTTGTGGTTTTAGTTCCATATCAACCAACAAAGTGGATGCTTATGCATCATCCCATACACTGTAATTCATATTGATACTGTAACTTTCCTGTTCTAGATAAAGCTGATCTGCTTTCATGTTTGAGTGTAAAAAAAAAATGGTAATTGTTATTAGATTGTAATTAACAGTTTTTGTTGGGTTTTTTTTTTTCATTTTTTGTAGACAAAAAGTAGTTTTTTGCGTATTATCTCCATGAAGTGAGTAATAACTAGTATTACAGTATGATAAAATGCGGGAAAATATCAGATTAGCAGCATTAATTTTTTTTATTTCATAGTTTTCTCACAGTATGTCAGTAAATACATCTTTCTTTGCATCTAAAATTAGTCCAGCTGAGTGGACATTTTTGTAACTCCATGAAAAATAGGTTCATAAAAAAAATTCAATCACATTATTTGTTTGTTTTTCATGTCTAAAGAGGAATAAAAACACTCAGGAAAAAAAATCTTGATTAAGGTTCTTATAATTCATGCATGAAAGGGTTAAAGTTGCAAGTTAGCCCAGAAACGAGCCCCTGACATGCTGGCTGACACCTGCATCTGAACAGAAGCCTTTGGCCAGTGTCACCTGGAGGTGCAAATTCACAAGTTCATCACATAAGTTTTCCAAAGTCCAATCCACAGAGTTGGTACAATTATTGATCAATGAGGCCAAAAAAGCACTGCAGCTCTGAGAAAAGGATCTGAACCGCTGATGTGATATTGCCTGTGAGACTGTGGCGTGCATGATGTTTGGCTTTCACTCCAATCACCAAGACTCACTCAACCCAACATCACGAGTGGGCCTGAACCCCAGGCAGGGGCGGGTTCTGCTCTGTCAGCCGTGATCGTGTAATGGCGTCTCCGAGGAATCTCTGAGGGCCACAGGTGCAGACCGAGGAGAGGGTCTCCTGGAGTTCACCCCCTACACATAGCGCTGTTGTCTCAGGGATTTGGGGATGTAGGATCAGAGAGGCCCTGGCAGCTCTGGATGAGGAACAGGACCAATGTGTGATGGAGCCCATTTCGGTCCGGTAGCTCTGTGTCCACGTTGTTCAGGTGGAGTCACACATGAGTTCACTGAGAGTTAAAGGCAAACACAACACGGTGCCACCACCTCTACAAGCTGTTTTCATTATTTCACTTGTGCATTTTATACATGAATTCAATTACTTTGTCAGTTCATAGAACTATATTTTAACCCATAAAAACCCAGTGCTACTTTTATGTCAGTTCCCAAATGAATTTTTCTCCCTATTTAATACGTGATTTATCACCATGTTTTGTAATATTATCCTCTGTATTTAAAATTTTCAATGTAAATCATGTATTTTTCCTTATATTTAATTAGCTGATCATGTAGATCAGGGGTGTCAGACTCATTTTAATTCAGGGGCCACATTCAGACTAAAATGATCTGAAGTGGGCCTCACCAGTAAAATAATATAAATAATAGGATAAGAATGGATAAATAATATCAACTCCAAACTTTTCTCTATATTTTTGAGTGAAAAAAGCACAATTCCATAATGAAAATGTTGACATCAATGAACTGTACTTGAACATAACATGAATAAATATGAACAACCTGAAAATTCTTTAGAAAAAAAGTGCAATGTTAACAATATTGCGCCTAAGTTGATCATTTATACATGTGCATCACAACTTAAAAATTTAGTAACAGGCAAAATGTTGTTAAAATTCCACATACTTCTCTTAAGACATCTCAGATTGTTCATATTTGTTCAGGTTATTCATATTTTTTGTAAAAGGATAGTCTGTAAATGTAACTTTTTTTCTAATTTTACTTTTTTTTATAAGTAAGTAAGTAAGTAAATTTTATTTATAGAGCACTTTTCACAGACAGAGTCACAAAGTGCTTTATCAATTCAAATCAGAATCAAATTAAGTTTACAGAGACCCAACAGAATCCTTCAGGAGCAAACACTTGTGATTGGTGACACTGGCGAGGAAAAACTTCCCTTTAACAGCAGAAACCTCGAGCAGACCTAGACTCCTGAAGGATGGCTGTCTGCCTTGATCAGTTGGGGTTAAAGAGAGAGAGAGAGAGTAAAGGAGGAGAAAAGAGAGAGCGATAGAGATATAGAGAGACTTTGGGGGGTGGGGGGGGGGTGACATATGGAGTACGTTATGATGAATACATAGAGTGTAATCAGTTTGTGGTGGCCCTGGGTATACTAAAACAAAGAGGAAAATTTACAGTTTTCATTATTTATAGGTTATTATGATAATATTTTACTAGTCTGATCCACTTTAGATTGAACTGACCTAAAATGATTTTCATCCCAGGGGCCGGATTGGACCCTTTGGCGGGCCGGATTTGGTCCCCGGGCCACATGTTTGACACCTGTGATGTAGATGTTCATGAAAACGCAGAGTAAATTCAAATAGTATAATATCAAAACTGAGAAAACTGAAAAGAAAGTTACTTTTTCAGAAAATCGATCAGTAATTAAACATAAAACAAGTGTCTCCATCCACTGTCACTGATCCAACTCCATGGGTTTTACTGGTGAATCAATGTTGTAGAAGATGACGGTGTTTCCACTGTTTCTACAGAGCCTCTGAACGTCCAAATGGGTCATATCTGATAACAATGAAAAGATGACAAACTGTATTTTACACCAATTACTTACATGTATTGATAGGATTAATGGATCAACAGGTATTAAATATTTTAGATCAGTAGATGTTTAGGTCTTCATGGGTTAATGGTGTAGGAGTTAAAGGGGCTGTATGTCCAGAATATCTTACTTTGAGGTTAGGATTTTATTATGTTTTTGTGTTGTGCCTTCGTCCCATTCCTGTGCTGCATTAGGAGTGACTTGAGAGATTCAAATTCTGCAAAAAGTATAGACTTAACTCAAGAATTCAGGTCAGTCTATACTTTTAGCCATGTCAAACCAAAGTGACTAAACTCCTGGCAATAAAATGAACCTAATGGATCAGTATTTTTTTTTTTTACTCTAGAACCTGGAATTTCAGTTGTTACAATAGCATCAAAGACAAACATCAGATGTAAATTTGTCAGAGTGCCGCACACAAACACACATTCAAGGGCTCGTGATGATGAACGGACAAATCCCACCCTCCCATCCATCTTTCTGCCTTCACTCTGCTTCCCGCTCTTCTCTCGCCATGGCTCATCTGTGTCCTGTTGTCGACCTCTCCTCCCCTTGACCCCGTCTTGAAACCCCGTCCTCATACCTTTTCACAGTCCGTAGTCAGGAAGACACAATGATCTATGTTTCTGTGTGTGTGTGTGTGTGTGTGTGTGTGTGTGTGTGTGTGAGTGTGTTATGGACTTTCACCATGAAGAACTGTGTCCAGGAATAACTCTGCCTGAGTTGCTGCCTCATTCGAAATGCCAGCGTGACACTAACTGGAGCATAGGAACCGAAAATGAAGTTTCAAGCTATGTTTGCACTCAGCTGCACTTTATCTTCAGCGAACACCTAAAATACTGACTTATGGAGCTGTTTCAAAGAGAGGATTTTTTTTCTGAGCTGCTTATTGGTCGTCTTGAGAAATATCAGTGTATTGTTCTGGGAATTTAAAAGACAGATGTAATCTCTCTTTAACACATAAAGACCCAGTGCTACTTTTGTGTCAGTTCCCAAATGAATTTTCTTTATTTTTAACCTTTCTGAAGTGATTTATCAACATTTATTATAAAATTATACTCTGTATTTTACGTTTTTTCAATGAAAATCATATATTTTTCTATATTTAATTCACTGATCATGTAGATCACAGGTGTCAAACATGCGGCCCGGGGGCCAAATCCGACCCACTAAAGGGTTCAATCCGGCCCCTGGGATGAATTTGTGAAATGTAAAAATTACACTGAAGATATTAACAATCAAGGATGTTAAAATAAGTTTTGGTTATTTCAGTCTAAAGTGGATCAGACTAGTCAAATACTATCATAATGACCTATAAATAATGAAAACAGTAAATTTGTCTTCTTTGTTTTAGTGTAAAAAAAGTAAAATTACACAAAAGTTTTTACATTTACAGACTCTCCCTTTACAAAAAATGTTAAGAGAAATATGTGGAATTTTAACAATATTCTCCCTGTTATTTAATGTTTTGTGTATTTGTAGATCCACTGTGATCTCTAAGTTGTGATTCGCATGTGTAAATGATAAACTAAGGCATAATATTGTTAACATTGCATTTATTTTACTAGATAATTTTCAGGTTGTTCATATTTGTTCATGTTGTGTTCAAGTGCAATTCGTAGATGTAAACATTTTCATTACGGAATTTACTTTTTTCACTCAAAAGTTCTTATCCGATTATTTCTATTATTTTACTGGTCCGGCCCACTTTATATCATATCAGGCTTTATGTGGCCCCTGAACTAAAATGAGTTTGACACCCCTAATGTAGGTGTTCATAAAAGCTCAGAGTAAGGTTGAGTTATTACCCTGCCATCCGAAGGGGAGGCAAGGGGTATTGTTTTTGGTTTGGTTTGGTTTGTTTGTTTGTTTGTTTGCTTGTTAACACACTACCAGCAAAACGATTAACCAAATTTGGTTTATAGATTGGCAATGACCCAGAATAAATGTCATTATATTTTGTGAGAGCAGGTCAAAGTTCACAGTTTTTATGTATTTTTAATTATTATTTTTTTTCCCATTTATAAAAAAAATCTATTTTGTTTCAATTTACTTCAGACTTGGCACATATATAGAGGCAGTTGATATGCTGATATCAGCACACGCATAGACATGATGACATCAGCTGGATCGATGCCAAAATAAGCTACAATATATATGAGGTTTGTTGTGCCTGCACCAATAATGTGAGAAAAAGAGAAAACTGAAGAAAAAGTGACTTTTTTTAGCGAAGATGTCAATATCAGAACATAAAAACAAGTGTGTCCATTCACTGTCATTTGTCAAACTCCATGGGTTTTACTGGTGAATCAATGTCGTAGAAGATGACGGTGTTTCCACGGTAACTACAGAGCCTCTGAACGTCTAAATGGGTCATATCTGATGACCATGAAAAAATGACAAACTGTATTTTACTCCTATTATTTACATGTATTGATAGAATTCGTGGATCAACAGGTATTATACATTTTAGATCTGTAGATAATTTTGGTCAGCAGTGGATGTTTGGGTCTTTATGGGTTAAACTGGACAAATGAAAACAAACCTTTAGAGGAATCACAGCTCAACACACATAGTTTAATCATAGAAGATGATGTAGAAGTGAAGCTTCTAAGCAGCTAAATCCAAAACAAAGATACAGATAAAGATGAAGTAATTGATCACCAGGAGGAAATTCACCTTTTACTTCAGTTCAATAAAAAGAAAGAAAAAAAAAAAAACACAAATAATGGACAAGCAATCATCAGCCCATGAACCATCAGACTTAGGTGTTGTAAAGTCTGATTCAAGGTAATTATCGTTAACGAAAACTTACGAAATGACGAAAACTAGAATTGAAAAAACATTTTTGTTAACTGAAATATATAAAAACTATGATTAAAAGAAAAAAACGATAACTAACTGAAACTGTATTGTGTGCTTACAAAACTAACTAAAACAGATAAAAATTATGGATAAAATTCCCTTCGTTTTCGTCTTTGTCAATGTCGGATTTATACGAAATCCATTTATTTCGCTCGAGTAATTTTAGCTAGCAGCACCATATGATATTTAACGGTCCGTCACTTGTGGTTAAGAGTCATCTTCTCGTCTCCACTCTACCTGGAAACATGGAGACTAATGTTGGGAGAAAGCAGCAAAGTCCTGTCTAGGATTTATTTGAATACGATGGAGAAGAAGAGAAAAGATATGAAAAAAACTAAAACTAAACTAAAACTAAGCATTTAGAAAATAACCAAAACTAATAAAAACTAGCAAACCTGCTCTAAAAACAAATTAAAACTAACTGAATTAGAGAAAAAAAAAAGTCAAAACTAAATAAAACTAAACTATTATGAAAAATCCAAAACTATTATAACCTTGGTCTGATTCAAGAGGTTTTATTGTCATATGTACCAAATTAAACACAACAGATATGCCATACAATGAAATTCTTGTTTGCTATACCTCCTTCTACAGTACAATAAAAGATGAAGAAAAGAAACAGAACAAAAGAAATATAAAAAGAAGTACATATAAAAAAGACTAAGAGAACTACAGTCATATACTGTACTGTATTGTTGTTTGGTTGAGGCGATAGAGTACAAAGAATTACAGCAGAGAGATTATGTGAAAAAGTACTGGTTGTATGAACACTGCAAGTTAAAAGGAGATAGGGGTGATGTGTAAAGTGGGCATGAAGGATGTTCCATACCTCCAACTCAGGCCTTAAAAACTTTAACGATGGTTGAACAAGTTTTTCAATCAAATAAGAAGATGAACAAAACTGGGGTCCATTAACCCATGAAGACCCGGCGCTATATTTAACCTTTCTGAAGGGATTGAACACCATTTATTGGAATATACAGTATATATCCTCTGGGGTTTTGTTTGTTTGTTTGTTTTTTTACCAAAAATATGGTTTTCCTATACTTAATTTATGGATCATGTAGATATTCAATAAAGCTCAGATTAAAATTGAGGATTATTATGTCAGAAACAGAGAAAACTGAGGAAAAATGAATTCTTTTAGGAAAATATCAATAACTGAATATATAAACAAGTGTCTCCATCCACTGTTATTGATCCGACTCCACAGGTTTTACTGGTGAATCAGTGTTGTAGAAGAGGACGGTGTTTGAACGTCCAAATAGGTCAAATCTGATGACCATGAAAAAATGACAAACTGTATTTTACACCAGTTATTTACATGTATTGATAGGATTAGTGGATCGACAGGTATTAAACAGTTTAGGTCAGTAGCTGGTTCTGGTCATCAGTGGATGTTTGGGTCTTTATGGGTTAAATCAAACTAAATCAAAAATTGCTGGAAAAAATTAGAAAATAAAATCTTACATTTCCAGTGGGTACATCAGAGGATGATAGTTTACTTACACGTGTCAGAAAAGCTTATATTGACAGTAAATGCTTCAGCGTTAGGGTTTGGCATCCATGTAAACAGTTACAGTTCTGTTTAATGCAGAACAGTGACTTTATGAGCAGTCATTATAGAGGAAGTCTTTATCCACACTCAGATGTTTTATTGAATTTTAGATAAAAGGTAACAGGCCTAGGTCTGTCCACTTCATGCAGACGTTATAGTGGACACCTCTGTTTGCTACTTCTACATTTATCCAAATATCCAGCAGATGCTTTTGTCCAAAGTGACACACAGCTGAGGAGCAGTTGAAGTTTTTACCAGTTTCACACAGTTTCAGGGCAGGTTTTCCACACTTCCTATACTTCCCTACTCTACATTATTCATGCCACTGTTCATCTCCTTGTGCTTTATCTGCAGAAGTCCTCTCTCTTTAGGAAATGATGACAAGAATGGATTAATCTGGTTTGTTTTTTATTTTTGGTTTGTGTTAAATTTTCCATATGCTCAGTATGAATAACACATCTGGTTCTGTTTTCTGTTCATGTGTCTGGTTTTGTTCTATTTGACTGGCTTCATTGGTCCTGGTGAGCACTTTAATTCACTTTATCTGTTGTCATTGCATCTGTTTGCACTGTGGAATTATTTATCCACTAAATCACGAACCCCATTTGTACAGGGCCTCGGAGTTTTATTTAGGTTTTTGTAGATTGTATGTACATCCTTATAGTTTCATTATGTGGATTAATCGTGTTAGATTTGTATAGTTAAATCTGTACCATGTGCATGTCACAACTGGATACCTGCATTTTGGGATCAGTGGATTATCCTCTGACATGAAGTCACAATATGTGTGTGTCAGTGTGTGTTTTAACCTCAGGAGCCTGGTGGTTCTTCATCTGTGGCACAGAAATGTCATTATTGTCACAGCTTATTAGACTTCATTTCGACTGATGCTTAGCATCCATTTGTGCTTTAGAATAATGTCATTTTTTAATATCTTTGCCGGGAAGCTTTAGAAGAAAAAGTGCAGCGGTAAGTTAATTAAATCTGGAACATTCCAGATTTTAATCATGGACTTGAGAGGTAACAGAATGGAGAGAAAACAGTGATTTTCCGCTCTTGCCCACCTAAATAGAGGGAATGAAATGCATGTATTTCATTTCCTCGAAAAGTCCGTCTCCCTGAGGTTCAAAAGAAAAGCTGAGGCATTTTAAATTAGACATGGGCCCCTGTACTTCTGCACTAGTTTTATCAGTGATTACATTACTCATCTCCAAATCACACTCTCATCATGCTTAATCGAGCAAAAATTGGACATGGACATGAGAAAAAATAATTAAGGTAGCCTTTTCCATCAAAGAAATTCATTTATAAATACAGGAGAGATGTGCTATTTTTTCACATGGACAACACTAAGCACCGCTCATTTCAGGCAATTTAGGACATTTTTCTTCCAAGGACACTCATTATATGTAAGAACCGACTTTTCTTAAGATGTAGTAAGGTGCTTTCTGTGCCATCTTCAAGTACTGTGAAAACATTAAATCACATCAATTAACTGTTCACTAAAAGTTGTTTTTAGTTAATCTTCTTTTACTTTGTCCATTTCCATTTGTGTGTCGTGTAACCTGCATTTACGTCCTTGTAGGAATCACATATATTTGCTCTACTTTTAGAGCATAATGTGAACTGTATAGAAATCTGACAGACATTTCTGATTCAATCTCTAACTTCTTAATTGAATTCAAGATGTTTACAAACACAGACCATTTTGTTTGTAGATTAGTTAGTTGATTTTTTTTTTTTACTTAAATAAAATCCAAGCAGATGAAAATGCTCACCAAAAACACAAAGACGTTTTTTTGTCTCACTAGTCGCTTTTCCATTGACCCTCAAATTGCATAAATATAACTTACGCATAAAAATTTGCCTGATGGAAAAACGACAATTTTGCTAAAACTCTTGTTTTTCAATGGCAAATTTTTGCACTGGCAAGAGGTGGTTTTCCAGGGGTAGCAAAATTGGTATATCACGCAAACCTGCAATGGAAAAACCTCTTTCTGCAACTAGAGTCATGTGATTAAAAAAATATTGACGGGTGTTAAAACAAGCGAAGAAGAATTTAGTACGGGATAGAGGGGTAATATATAATGATAATAATGAATATGTCTGTAAATGAATGTGATATTTATGTTTGTCACCATGTTTATGGAATGACGTCTAGTGACATCTCGTGATAATAAACGAATCATTTCATTTGTGATTTAATGGAAAAAACGATATTACGCACTTCTGTTTTTTCGACATTTAGTAAATATCGGTAAAGTTTTGCACAGATATCCAATGGAAGAGCTACTACTGTTCACATGTTTCTGAGAACGTAAACACAGGACGACAGCTGCATCTGCCGAGCAATGAGGAAACATGAAGAAACTGTTGCAAGGACAGAGCAGTCAGGGACCACAAAGAACGTTTATGTCTGTTCTGGACTATAACAATGCCACATACAGTTCATGCATTCACCTTTTCTCTTCTTAGATGTTCTTGGTACAATTTAACACAAAGCTCTGAGGTTGAATACAAACTGTAAAGCCCTCACTCATAATTACTTGATGAATGAAATGTCTAACTGTCAAATCACTGACAGATTTGTATCTATCTCCAAAACTCCATCCATCCTACAACTACAGGCAGTCATAGTCTCTAAGGAACTGGAAAAAAGCACTTAGTTTTACTGCTCCTCCTACATGGAACCAATTATAAAATACCCATAAGCTCCATCAGTGGGACTGTGCAGTTCTAAGTTGTGCAATATACTTTATTGTTTCCATTTTGCAATGTTTTTATTTGTTGTTGTTGTTGTCAACTTATTGCTTATTACCTCCACCCAGGAGGTTATGTTTTTGCCAGCGTTGGTCTGTCTGTCTGTGTGCAAGATAACTCAAAAAGTTATGGACGGATTTGGATGAAAATTTCAGGAAATGTTGATACTGGCACAAGGAACAAATGATTAAATTTTGGTGGTGATCGGCGGTGGGGGGGGGACTGATCTGCCTTGGCGGAGGTCTGCACTCTCCAAGTGTTTCTAGTTATTATTATTATTATTATTATTATTATTATTATTATTACTTACATACTTATATTTCTAATTACCTATATATCATTGGTACGACTTCAATTACTGTTATCACTTTATATAATTTTTATCCTGTGATTACGCTGTTTGTTCTTTCACAAACCTTTTCAACACAAAAATGTAACTTAACTTGTAATTTAAACTTAACTTGTAACTGAAAACAGTAGTACCTTTAGTGAGTCAAATTCATACTAATAAATAAAAAATAAATAAATAAATAAATAAACAAACAAGTGGTTCCGGCACAACAAATCTCACCCCTCATATGTATTGTAGCTTATTTTGGCATTAATCCAGCTGATGTCATCATGTCTATGCATGTGGTGATGTCAGAATATCAATTACCTCTATATATGTGCCAAGTTTGAAGTAAATTGAAACAAAATTGATGTTTTTATGGACATTAGAAATTTCACCCATTATAAGTAAATGGGAGAAAAAAAGATTTTTAAAAAAGTCATATAAAATTTGAACTTTGACCTACTTTTCCCTAAATTTAACCATATGTATTCTGTATTCTATAAACCCAATTAGGTATGAATTGAACCAATAGTTTTTTTCTGCAAGAGTGTTAACAAAGAAACAAACAAACAAAGAAATGAACAAACTGACCCAAAAACAATACCTCTTGCCTCCCCTTTGGTGGGGGGGTGGGGGTAATGAATAAATCTTGCATATAAATGGTCAGCCTATATATAAATTGATGTATGGAAATGTATGTACGTAAAGAAAGTTGGACTTCACACTATTAACTGTCAAAGCAGCCAAAGATAATCAGAAAAGTCCAAAGATTAGTTCAAGCACTGAGGACATGTTAGAGCTTTATCCAAACTCACACCGTCCTCTGTAAAAGTAAAGTTGTTCGGAAAAACTAAGTGACAGTTTGTTTGAAGGACCAGCTGGGCTTCCTGGATTTCCTGAGCAGCTGCAAGCTGCTGCATGAAGTGCTGATCCCTGGGGCTGCTTTGACTGAATATTTTTATCCTCCCGACGTCCTGCTCCAATCCCAATCTAAAGTCTGTGTTGGATTTACAAATTTACAAACACTGGAATGCTTTCAGCTTAACGCTCTTAAACACTTCTACACACATACCTGTAGCTTTAGTAATTATCTGACATCTTCTGAACCAGGGGTCTCAAACATGTGGCCCGGGGGCCAAATGCGGCCCGCCAAAGGTTCCAATCCGGCCTGTGGAATGAATTTGCAAAGTGCAAAAATTCCACAGTCAAGGCTGTGGAATTTATTTTTGTTCAGGTTCCACATACAAACTAATATGATCTACAGTAAAATAACAACAGCAGAATAACCTACAAAAAAAAAAAATGACTTCACATTTTCTTCTCGCTTTGATATGAGAAAAATAATATTACGTTATGCTTATAAATAATACACACTTCAAATTTTTTTCTTTGTTTTAGTGCAAAAATAAAATTAAATTATGAAAATATTTACATTTACAAACTATCCTGTAACAATAAAATGTGAAAAACCTGAACAAATATGAACAACCTGAAATGTCTGAAGAAAATTAAGCACAGTTTTAACTATTTTCTGCCTGTTATTAAGTGTTTAGTGTCTTTGTAGATCCGACCCATAACATACATGTAGAAATAAGTTGAGGCATAATATTGTTAAAACTGCACTAAATTTTCTTAATTTTTTTAAATTTAAATTTCAGTTTTTTCAGGTTATTCACATTTTTTGGGGATAGTTTATAAAAGTACGTATTTTCATGGAGTTGTCATATTTATAGGTTATCATGCTATTATTTTACTGGTCCGGCCCACTTGAGATCAAATCGGGCTGAATGTGGCCCCTGAAAGAAAATGAGTTTGAGACCCCTGTTCTGAACAATGACAGACTCCAGTTGAACCTGGTTTTTATTTGAAACAGTTGACATTATTGAAAATGACTGAAAGAACTGGAAAACATCCAAATTTTTACATTGCAAAAAGGAATATTTGACTTAGATAAGCGGACTTGACTTTGGAATATTTATCTTGAAAGATCCTTTTTTAGATTTACTGACTTATTGATACTTAATCTTGTTAAGATTATTTGACTTGTTAAAAGAATTTTCATCTTGAGCTACTCCTACTTAGATAATAATACAATATTGTAATAACATAATATCACATAAGCAATATTTATAACAAAACAAGATATATTGTTGGGGAATGAGTATGGAGGACACTGTAACTGTTTGCACTAAAGACATTTATACATGTTGTCTGCAGTTTTGCCAGTACAGATCTATTGAGTCATTACATCTTCACCGGATAGATAGATAGATAGATAGATAGATAGATAGATAGATAGATAGATAGATAGATAGATAGATAGATAGATAGATAGATAGATAGATAGATAGATAGATAGATAGATAGATAGATAGATAGATAGATAGATAGATAGATAGATAGATAGATAGATAGATAGATAGATAGATCTAACTATGAAGATTTCAAACAAGTAAATTCTGCTTTCAAGAGTTTTAGCATTCTTTAACCTTTCAATAATATTTTCTTATTTCAAGAAAACTTGACCTGCAATTTTCTTATTGCACTGGCAGACAATTATACTTGAAATAAGACATTTTAACCCAATAATGAGTTTAATTTTCTTATTTTTCTACAGGCCTTTTTTGCAGTACCTTCACTTAATATTCAGACATGGATCAGCTGAGTAGTTCTATAGACACTGGTGTGGTTCATTTGAAAGAAACAAGCTTTTAATATAATAGATTTGGTTATGTATATCTTTAAATGCTGCAACTGTTAAAGAAGGAGATGAGTCTGGAAGCTGGTTTCCCTTAGCCTGGCCAGCCATCCATCTTTCTCAAAGAGAAATCTATCTGGAATTGTGGGGCTTGAATCCAAATATGACACAGCTGCCGAGTAAACCAATCACAGATAAGACAAACATGACGCTTTTGTCAGAGAAACTTTAGAATACAGGGTGTAATCTGGAATTCAGTCCTTATTTTTGAATCAAGTAGACAACCGACAACAGTTGTAAAGAGATTTGTGGACCGGAACTGACTTTGACTCATGACAAAAAGAAGTTGGTGTGTATGACACATTACAGAACCCCCAGACTTTTGATTGGTTCAATATAGAATAGATTGTGCATATTTCACAGCGACTGGCCCAATGTTTTCTCTGTATTGAAAACACTGAGAAAACCGGATGGACAGCCAGGCTAGGTTTCCAAACAATCTGAACCAGATTTTCAGAAAATCACCAAAAGAAAATACACATTTATGCACATTTCCATCAACAGGAAAAAATTAGGAGCTAGCTCAGTGTTTTTCAACCTTGGGATCGGGACCCCACGTGGGGTCGCCTGGAATTCAAATGGGGTCGCTTGAAATTTCTAGTAATGATTAAAAAATTTACAAAAATTATTAACAAAAAATATATTGTGAGCTGAGAGAGACAATCCCAATCCATTAAACACATGACAAACTGTGAGTCTGAAACTGAAGCACTGTGGTTCTGTTTATCTGTCAAATGTTCATTGTGGTCGGTTTCAGATGCTGCAGCTCTTTCATAATTCATAGTTTGAGTTCTTGTTTGTTCAGTGTTAATTGTCAGCCTTGTAAATCCAAGCTGGACTGACTGTACATATCCTGACTAAGGAAAATCAAATTCTCACTTTGTGCAGTAATCTCAGCCTGGCTTTTCTGCCTCCATCCATAATAATATACATTAGGTAGTCTAAATGTTGTCTAAAATTAACATTTATTTGCAATATAGTATATACATAGTATAGCAAACTATTACATGATCAAAAACAAATTAATTTTAGCAAAAAAAAAAAACAAAAAACTGTTTTGAATGTCTGGGGTCGCCAGAAATTTGTGACATTAAAAGGGGGTCACAAGCCAAAAAAGGTTGGGAACCACTGAACTTGCTATTCATCATAAGGTTTTTCAAATTTGTCACTTTCATGTAATATTTCATACATAATATATTACCCGAGAAGTAGATCGAGGAACTTATTGACATACAATGCTGCTTCCGTCGAATGTGGTATTTATGTGTATTTATTCTACTAATTTGATAATTAGTCTTCTTATTACATATATATTCAAATCACTTTTTTTTTACACTAACGTTTCCACTTTTCCTGAGTGTATAGACCTTCATTGTAACATTTCATGGTTTCTTGATGTTTCTGGCTTAAAATGTCAGCTGGGTGGAAATGCACCCTGTGCTTAGTTTCATAATAAGGTTTCCTATTTAGAAAGAGAGGCATGTGAGATGAAGAGGTGCCCATTACTCAGATATATTCATTGTGAGGCTGTTTGCCCTTGCAAATAATTTTGTAGGAATGTTACAGGCTAGAATGTCAAGAGGGATGATGTGTCATACTTACAGGGTGAGCTAGGTTTTTTTTCTGATGGGGCTTGTATGAGGTGATTAGATCCATAGCTACTGTGTTACCGACAAATGTGTTACTGTGCACAAAGCAGGAGTAAGATGTATTTTAGAGGCTTAAAAACAATATCAGTACGCTAGAATATTTATTCCACTTAATAGGAATGTGAAGTCCTTCAAAGCCACCAGACTCCTTTGACAAAAACTCTTTTATTTTACCTCCTCACACCTGAAAATAGATTTTACATCGTTTGTGTTCATATTTTTATCTATTGTACCCAAACGTACAAAGTGTATAACAAACAGTGTAAATTCTTGCTTCTGAACAGCTACATGACAGTCACTCCTTGTTACACACACATAATAATAATAATAATAATAATAATAATAATAATAATAATAATAATAATAATAACAATAACAATAACAATAACAATAATAATAATAATAATGATGCAGTTTGTTGAATGGACTGTGCAATACAGCAACACAAAATGCAACATCGATCTGGTATAGTTTTTATTATAGATTTTATTATGCACATTTTTTATTTAAGGAATATTTATGTATTTTTTTTCCATTTTTGTCCTGAAAGTGAAAGTGACACATTTGTAAAAAAAAAAAAAAAAAAAAAAAAAAAAAAAAAAAAAAAAACTTTATGATGAACAGCTAACTCTTAATTTTCACCTGTGGATGGAAATGTGCATAAATGTGCATTTTCTATTGCTGATTTTCAGAAAAATTGGTTAAGATTGGATGAAAACCAGCTTCCAGACACATTTTCTTCTTTAAAAGTTGCAGCATTTATAGATATACATAACCAAATCTATTATTTTAAAGCCTTGTTTCTTTCAAATTAACCTCACCAGTGTCTATAGACCTACTCAGCTGATCCATGTCTGAATATTAAGTGAATACACTGCAAAAAAAGCCTGTAGAAAAATAAGAAAACTGAACTCTGGGTTAAAATTATTGGGTTAAAATGTCTTATTTCAAGTACAATTGTCTACCAGTGCAGTAAAAAAAATTGCACTTATCAAGTTTTCTTAAATGAGAAAATATTATCTAAAGGTTATGGCAGTAGTTCCCAACCTTTTTTGGCTTGTGACCTCATTTTAACATCACAAATTTTTGGTGACCCCAGACATTTAAAACGGAGACAATTTTTTTTTTTTGCTAAAATTAATTTGTTTTTGATCATGTAATAGTTTGCTATAATATGTTGCAAATAAATGTTAATTTTACACAACATTTAGGTTATATAATGTAAATTGGTAAGTTTTAATTTTTACATTTTTTTTTTTTTTTTTTAGCAATTACTAGAAATTTCAAGCAATCCCATTTGAATTCCAGGCGACCCTACATGGGATCCTGACCCTAAGGTTAAAAAACACTGCATTAACTGCTCCCAAACCCCTTTTTAACCCTTTCATGCATTGTGGTCACTTCAGTGGACAGTTCTTCTCCAGTTGTTCTCTTGTATATTCATAGGTTTTGTTGTTTTAGTTCCATATCAGCCAACACAGTGGACACTTATGCAACATCCCATAATACACTGCAATTCATACCATTACTATAACTTTGCTGTTCTTGATAAACCTGATCTGCAATAACACATTTAACTGTAAATCAGTCGTTATTTGTTAGACAAAAAGAGTTGTTTTTTGCATATTATATGAGGTAATAACTAGCATTGGAGTATGGTAAAATGTGACAATAAACTGCATTTTACACCAATTATTTACATGTATTGATAGGATTAGTGGATCAACAGGTATTATACATTTTAGATCAGTAGATAGTTTTGGTCGCTAGTGGGTATTTGGATCTTTATGGGTTAATTGTTTTTTTTTTCTGATGAACCATTTGTTGGAATTAAATCGTACAGTACCCTAACCCTAACCCATTTATTATAATACTATCCCCTGTATTTTCCATTTTTCCAGTGAAAATTACGTATTTTCCAATATTTAATTTACTATTCATGTTGATGTTCATAAAAGCTCAGATTAAACTTGAGGGTTATTGTATAAAAAACAGAGAAAAATGAAGAAAATGTGACTTTGTAAAATATATCATTAACTGAACACAAAACAAATGGCTGTTCTTTTTCAAACTTTTGATAAATACTATCAAACTATTAGGGACTACAGATGGAAATTAGCACTGTTGCTACAATCTGGCATATTTTCAGCTGCAGTTGTTGTGGATGTTCATTAATATGCACTGTCCCTAATAAATAAATAAACAAATAAACAAACAAACTCCATGGGTTTTACTGGTAAATCAATATTGTAGAAGATGACAGTGTTTCCATGGTAACTACAGAGTCTTTGAATGTCCAGATGGGTCATATCTGATGACCATGAAAAGACGATAAACTGCATTTTACACCAATTATTTACATGTATTGATAGGATTTGTGGATCAACAGGTATTATACATTTTAGATCAGTGGATGGTTTTGGTCGCTAGTGGGTGTTTGGATCTTTATGGGTTAATTGTTTTTTTTTCTGATGAACCATTTGTTGGAATTAAATCGTACAGTACCCTAACCCTAACCCATTTATTATAATACTATCCCCTGTATTTTCCATTTTTCCAGTGAAAATTACGTATTTTCCAATATTTAATTTACTATTCATGTTGATGTTCATAAAAGCTCAGATTAAACTTGAGGGTTATTGTATAAAAAACAGAGAAAAATGAAGAAAATGCGACTTTGTAAAATATATCATTAACTGAACACAAAACAAATGGCTGTTCTTTTTCAAACTTTTGATAAATACTATCAAACTATTAGGGACTACAGATGGAAATTAGCACTGTTGCTACAATCTGGCATATTTTCAGCTGCAGTTGTCGTGGATGTTCATTAATATGCACTGTCCCTAATAAATAAATAAACAAATAAACAAACAAACTCCATGGGTTTTACTGGTAAATCAATATTGTAGAAGATGACAGTGTTTCCATGGTAACTACAGAGTCTTTGAATGTCCAGATGGGTCATATCTGATGACCATGAAAAGACGATAAACTGCATTTTACACCAATTATTTACATGCATTGCTAGGATTAATGGATCAACAGGTATTAAATGTTTTACATCAGTAGATGGTTTTGGTCCCTAGTGGCTGTTTGGATCTTTATGGGTTAATTGTTTTTTTTTTTTTGTCTTAAGACCCATTTGTTGGAATTAAATCGTACAGTACCCTAACCCTAACCCATTTATTATTTTACTATTCTCTGTATTTTCCATTTTTCCAGTGAAAATCAGGTATTTTCCAATATTTAATTTACTTATCATGTTGATGTTCATAAAAGCTCAGATTAAACTTGAGGGTTATTATATAAAAAACAGAGAAAAATGAAGAAAATGCGACTTTGTAAAATATATCATTAACTGAACACAAAACAAATGGCTGTTATTTTTCAAACTTTTGATAAATACTATCAAACTATTAGGGACTACAGATGGAAATTAGCACTGTTGCTACAATCTGGCATATTTTCAGCTGCAGTTGTTGTACATGTTCATTAATATGCACTGTCCCTAATAAATAAATAAACAAATAAACTCCATGGGTTTTACTGGTGAATCAGTGTTGTAGAAGATAACAGTGTTTCCATGGTAACTACGGAGCCTCTGAACGTCCAAATGGGTCATATCTGATGACCATGAAAAGACGATAAACTGCATTTTACACCAATTATTTACATGTATTGATAGGATTTGTGGATCAACAGGTATTATACATTTTAGATCAGTGGATGGTTTTGGTCGCTAGTGGGTGTTTGGATCTTTATGGGTTAATTGTTTTTTTTTTCTGATGAACCATTTGTTGGAATTAAATCGTACAGTACCCTAACCCTAACCCATTTATTATAATACTATCCCCTGTATTTTCCATTTTTCCAGTGAAAATTACGTATTTTCCAATATTTAATTTACTATTCATGTTGATGTTCATAAAAGCTCAGATTAAACTTGAGGGTTATTGTATAAAAAACAGAGAAAAATGAAGAAAATGCGACTTTGTAAAATATATCATTAACTGAACACAAAACAAATGGCTGTTCTTTTTCAAACTTTTGATAAATACTATCAAACTATTAGGGACTACAGATTGAAATTAGCACTGTTGCTACAGTCTGGCATATTTTCAGCTGCAGTTGTTGTGGATGTTCATTAATATGCACTGTCCCTAATAAATAAATAAACAAATAAACAAACAAACTCCATGGGTTTTACTGGTAAATCAATATTGTAGAAGATGACAGTGTTTCCATGGTAACTACAGAGTCTTTGAATGTCCAGATGGGTCATATCTGATGACCATGAAAAGACGATAAACTGCATTTTACACCAATTATTTACATGCATTGCTAGGATTAATGGATCAACAGGTATTAAATGTTTTACATCAGTAGATGGTTTTGGTCCCTAGTGGCTGTTTGGATCTTTATGGGTTAATTGTTTTTTTTTTTTTTTTTCTTAAGACCCATTTGTTGGAATTAAATCGTACAGTACCCTAACCCTAACCCATTTATTATAATACTATCCTCTGTATTTTCCATTTTTCCAGTGAAAATCAGGTACAGTCTACTCTCGTTAAACCGCCCGCCATTATACCGCCATTTTCGCTCACCGCCAACCAAAACCATTGCACAAAAATCCCCAATGCATTATTCCATTAGCTACCGCCATTTCCGCCTATCGCCGTCCGCCAGCCCAGTTCCATGCACAAACAACACTTATACCATTGATTTCCCAACCGTTATACCGCCAGCGTGATTGCCATCGAGTACACATAAATTTTAACAATGCACTGAAACAAACGCGCCAGACGCAGATCGCGACAAGCTACGAGTACGTCTAAGGAACGGCCACCGTTCATTTATCGCAGAACACTCAGTAGGTCAGGATGTCGGGAAGAGGACGTGGGATTAAGCCAAAGCCTCAAGATGATGGGGTGTCATTTCCCGACACGGTATAATAATGCTTAAAATGTTTCCCCACTTTAAATGATCCCTTACAACATAACAGAATCAAGATTTATTTAGAAACGCAATTAGAACGGGTTAACGGAGGCAGCATAGACATCATATAGTAAAGACATGCACATTATGGACGCAACCCGTTGTAACGCCATTTTCGCTATACCGCCAATTTGGCCGTGAACGGAAGTTGGCGGTATAACGAGAGTAGACTGTATTTTCCAATATTTAATTTACTTATCATGTTGATGTTCATAAAAGCTCAGATTAAACTTGAGGGTTATTATATAAAAAACAGAGAAAAATGAGGAAAAGGCGACTATGTAAAATATATCATTAACTGAACACAAAACAAATGGCTGTTATTTTTCAAACTTTTGATAAATACTATCAAACTATTAGGGACTACAGATGGAAATTAGCACTGTTGCTACAATCTGGCATATTTTCAGCTGCAGTTGTTGTGGATGTTCATTAATATGCACTGTCCCTAATAAATAAATAAATAAACAAATAAACAAACAAACTCCATGGGTTTTACTGGTAAATCAATATTGTAGAAGATGACAGTGTTTCCATGGTAACTACAGAGTCTTTGAATGTCCAGATGGGTCATATCTGATGACCATGAAAAGACGATAAACTGCATTTTACACCAATTATTTACATGCATTGATAGGATTAGTGGATCAACAGGTATTATACATTTTAGATCAGTGGATGGTTTTGGTCGTTAGTGGCTGTTTGGATCTTTATGGGTTAATTGGTTGTTTTTTTTTGTCTTAAGACCCATTTGTTGGAATTAAATCATACAGTACCCTAACCCTAACCCATTTATTATAATACTATCCTCTGTATTTTCCATTTTTCCAGTGAAAATTAGGTATTTTCCAATATTTAATTTACTTATCATGTCGATGTTCATTAAAGTTCAGATTAAATTTGAGGGTTATTATAATAAAAACAGAGAAAAATGACGAAAAAGCGACTTTGTAAAATATATCATTAACTGAACACAAAACACGTGTCTACGATGGCTGTTATTTATCAAACTTCTGATAAATACTATGAAATTATTAGGGACTACAGATGGAAATTAGCACTGTTGTTACAGTCTGGCATATTTTCAGCTGCAGTTGTTGTAGCTGTTCATTAATATGCACTGTCCCTAATAAATAAATAAATAAATACATAAATAAACTCCATGGGTTTTATTGGTGAATCAGTGTTGTAGAAGATGACGGTGTTTCCATGGTAACTACGGAGCCTCTGAACATCCAAATGGGTCATATCTGATGACCATGAAAAGACGATAAACTGCATTTTACACTAATTATTTACATGTATTGATAGGATTAGTGGATCAACAGGTATTATACATTTTAGATCAGTAGATGGTTTTGGTCGTTAGTGGATGTTTGGATCCTTATGGGTTAATTGTTTTTTTTTTTTCTTAAGACCCATTTGTTGGAATTAAATCGTACAGTACCCTAACCCTAACCCATTTATTATAATACTATCCTCTGTATTTTCCATTTTTCCAGTGAAAATCAGGTATTTTCCAATATTTAATTTACTTATCATGTCGATGTTCATTAAAGCTCAGATTAAACTTGAGGGTTATTATATAAAAAGCAGAGAAAAATGAGGAAAAAGCGACTTTGTAAAATATATCATTAACTGAACACAAAACAAATGTCTGCGATGGCTGTTATTTATCAAACTTCTGATAAATACTATGAAACTATTAGGGACTACAGATGGAAACTAGAAGCACTCGGAGAGCACAGACCTCCGCCAAGGCTGATCAGTGGCCCCCCCCGTGGGCCCCCCCACGCCAAGGAGGTTATGTTTTTGCCAGGGTTTGTTTGTTTGTTTGTCTGTCTGTTTGTCTGTCCGTTAGTGTGCAACATAACTCAAAAAGTTATGGACAGATTTTGATGAAATTTTCAGGGTTTGTTGGAAATGGCCCCCCCGTGGGCCCCCCCCACCCCCGATCACCACCAAAATTTAATCATTTCTTCCTTATCCCATTTCCAACAAACCCTGAAAATTTCAACAAAATCTGTCCATAACTTTTTGAGTTATGTTGCACACTAACGGACAGACAAACAAACAAACAAACAAACAAACAAACCCTGGCAAAAACATAACCTCCTTGGCGGAGGTAATTAGCACTGTTGTTACAATCTGTCATATTTTCAGCTGCAGTTGTTGTAGCTGTTCATTAATATGCACTGTCCCTAATAAATAAATAAATAAATAAATAAATAAACTCCATGGGTTTTATTGGTGAATCAGTGTTGTAGAAGATGACGGGGTTTCCATGGTAACTACGGAGCCTTTGAACGTCCAAATGGGTCATATCTGATGACCATGAAAAGACGATAAACTGCATTTTACACTAATTATTTACATGTATTAATAGGATTAGTGGATCAACAGGTATTGAACAGTTTAGATCAGGAGATGGTTTGGGTCTTAAGGGAAATGCATATGAGTTGTAATGTAAATAGTTTAACCTGGCGACAAAAGACATTTACAGCTTCTGTCCAAGTTATTTGACAGACAACAGAGGTAACAGCCTAATATGGACACAAATATGTGCACAGATCTCCTTTAAAACCTTCTTGTCTGGCCGTTCAGGGAGGCACATCACTCCGACATCTTACGTGCTATAGTCTTCGTTCTCCTCTTGTAATTACTATATATTTTACTTCCACCCTATCAGGGCCTTTTGTGTGCTCATTCCCATTTGTCCGGAGCACTTGCAGATCGAATCTTGCATGACACAGTAATCTTGTTTAATATGAAATTCACCATGTTTCATTCAAGACACATCAAATACAATATTTCCTCTTGTTTGCTTTAACACTGTGTACGTATATCTTAAATGTTTGCTGTACCTTAATGACAGCCTTACAAAGCTAAAGGGGGGTAAGAGTTTTGCACAATACTACATAACAACCTTGTGTCCCAGTCACTGCATATATGTAGAAAAAAAAAGAAATAAGTGTTAGCATGTAGTTCTTTGGATGAGGTTTTCTCCTTTTTAACCCTTTCATGCATGAATTATGAGAACCGTAGTCGAGATTTTTTTTTCTGAGTGTTTTTATTCCTCTTTAGACATGAAAAAACAATGCAATTGATTTTTTTTTTTTTTTAATAAACCTGTTTTTTATGAAGGTAGATTTGTTTCTTTATTGCTTTAACAAAAAAAAAAAAATTAAATTAAAAAAATGTTTGAATGGAAAAAAAAATAAAATAAAATACGATCCAAAAAATTACATTTGAACACTTTTTTTCCTTGATTGAAGTATTTTTTTTTTTTTTTTTATGAAAATATTTTTTTTGTTAAAGCAATAAAGAAACAAATCTACCTTCATAATTTTTTGTGGAGTTCCAAAAATGTCCACTCTGCTGGACACCATGTGTTTAATTTCTGAATATCAGAAAATGATATACAAAATCAAAACATTTTTAATGCAGCTAATCTGATGGTTTTTTTTTGGATTTTTATCATATTCCCAATTTTTATTAGTAATTTATTTACACTCAAACATGTTAGTGCAGATCAGGTTTATCAAGAACAGCAAAGTTATTGTAACGGTATGGATGTCAGTGTATGGGATGGTGCATAAGTGTCCACTGTGTTGGCTGATATGGAACTAAAACAACAAAATCCATGAATATACAAGAGAACAGCTGTAGAATAACTGTCCACTGTAGTGACCACTGTGCATGAAAGGGTGAATATCTAATGTTCATCAACCTGTATTTTGACAGCATTTCACATTAATGAATTCCAGAAACTCTGGAAGCTGCCTCACATTCAGCTTTCGACATCTTTAGTATTACCGGTCTGTAAATAAACCAGCGGACGAGTGTGTGATTTTGTTTCCATGGCAATAGCTACCAAACTAAAAGGGAGGCAAGCACACTTCCTGGGCAGAGCGACAATTACAGTGACTGTTAGAGCATCAAAGACCGTTATAAAGCTGTCTGCGTAACCCTTACAGGCAGACGAGTGACAGACTTATGGCAAGTTTGCATTCTGTTCCTCTTTAACTAAAGGGGGAAAAGGTGGAAGGAAAAGAAAACACAATTTCAATTTAACTCAGTTTCTCTCATCTAATAATTGCCTTTCTTTTTACAAGCAGCATTAGTGTCTTTCATCTCACTAACACAGCCGCAATGCAAGGTTTTTATCATCTTTCCTTTGTTTCACTATTAATTAACAGACCTTCATCCTCATACACTGAGGGTGGAAGAGCATAGTAGTCTATTAATTCAACTCTGACATTAATTCTTCCACCCGCCTCTGCCCTCAAAGCCCCCAAATCCACTTCATTATTCACTTCTCCCTTTGAGTACTACTCTGTACAGCATCACTCCAAAACAGGCAGAAGCCACAAATGGCACAGAATCAAATAAACCTTAACTATATTTGTTAAACTTAAGAGCCAGGCTTGGACATGTGGTCAATTTATGATTGGGTGAAGAGAATATGGAAACTTTATATGAATTTATGACTTGCTTGGCTTGAATCGACTCCCTTCGTTAAACTTTTCTCCCAATGAACTTCAGTCCTGGTTAAATTTTTAATGAAGTGTGACAATATTTTCAGATGCACTCTTACATTTTCCTCTTTGATTGTCTGGAGGCCCTACACTGATTCCAATAACTGATGTAAAACAGACTCCAGCGAGAGTAGACCAGAACAAAAGAACAATTTCATGGCTCACCTGCAGGCCGCAGGACGACAGGTAATTCTGCAGAGCATTTGTCAGATAAACCTTGTGTTGTTTTACGGGGGCACATTATCAACAGATGCCTCGGTGCTGCAATCGTTTCCCTCGGTAAATTACATCTTCCTATCGTTGTGTATCTGCGTTCGCCTGAGTGAGGTGAATTAGGGGTTATTGTGCAAACGTGAACATATTTTCCTCCCTTAAATAAATCCTTTCTCTCAACTTTTTAGCTTACGGAACACTTTAAATAGTGATGCGATCAAAGACCAAGTGTTGTTTTCATCACAAGAAGGTTCTATATTCCAAACACTAAGAGAAGGGGGAGGTCAAAGACTATAACACACTTACAACAACCAATCAAAGCTATGGAACAACTGACTGTATCACTCATTGAATAAAGTTTAAATACACATCTATATTATGGTGTCATCAACTTTTCTTCTTCAAACAAAAGTTCATAAATGGGCAAAATAACAGTGTCTTATAATGTTCACGTCCTGCATCAGCTGATAGTTTACATCACAGGTGTCAAACATGCAGCCTGGGGGCCAAATCCGGCCCACCAAAGGATCCAATCCGGCCCGCAGGATGAATTTGTGAAATGCAAAAAATTACACTGAAGATATTAACAATCAATGGTGTCAAAATCCTTTTAATTCAGGTTCCACATACAGACATATACAGTCCAATCTGATTTCAAGTGGGTCAGACCAGTAAAATATTATCAGGGTAACCTAGAAATAATGACAACCCCCCATTTTCTAATTTTTTTGCTGTGAAAAAGTAAAATTACATGAAAATGTCTACATTACCAAACTATATTTTTTACACAAAATGTGAAGAACCTGAACAAATACAAACAAACAGAAATGTCTTAAGAAAAGTAAATTTAATTTTACCAATATTCTGCCTGTTACTAAATGTTTTGTGCAATTTTAATGCACATGTGTAAATGATAAACTGATAAACCAAGGCAGAATATTGTTAAAATTGCACTTGTTTTTCTTAAGACAATTCAAGTTGCTCATGTTATTCAGATTTTTAAGGAAACTTTGTAGATGTTTTTATACTGTTATTATTTTACTGGTCCAGCCCATTTGAGATCAAATTGGGCTGAATGTGGCCCCTGAACTAAAATGAGTTTGACACCCCCGGTTTACATTATAGCTCTGTTAGCTTAGCTCTGTTCAACAGAAAAGTGCCGCAGTAAAACCACAAATCAGCTGTTTTCTGTACGGTTTGTGTTGTCAATAGCTGCACTGAAGATTTGTTTGGAATCATCCAAATAAGGTCAGAATCAGAATCGTGTTTATTTCCATGTACGTAAACAGGGTTCACATTAACAGATATTTGCTTCAGTGGTTTAGTGCATACATAGAACCTGGAGTATGTAAGAATCATGCAGTAAAAAATGAAATAAGTAAGATAGAGTTACAGTGAACTATCAAATTCTGCAAAATATGCGATATACAATATAGACAAAACCAATGGGTTTGAGTGAGGTATAATGGTACTGTTTATGGTTTTGTGCAAATAGTGCAAGTAATAACAAGAGCTGTCACAGATTAAAAAACAAACAAAAACCAGACAACTGAGCACAACATAATAACATCACATAATTCTAATACAAACTGATCTCATGTAATTGTGTTGTATGTCCCAAAAGTTCTTATGGCATGTGGCATGCTATATGAACGCATTTTCGTCCTTTTGCGTTTTATTCAACGCCATGTGATAGTGTGACAATTTACACCAACATCTCCAGTTCACATAACCCTACCCCTAACCTCTAACACTCAGTGCGCGGTATTTGACGTGGCGTGAACATACATGTGAAAAGCTTATAATACATACAGATAAGACGCAAATTAAAGGTGGGGTCTGACATCTTAGAAAAACAGTTCGAGCAAGCTACATTTTGAAAATACACAATTCAAAAGTCCAAACCCCTTTTTTCAGACGTCCCTCCGAAGCCACGCCTCCAGAGTAGTGGCACGTGCAATGCTTGTTCCTGAGGGTTCACGAGCACTGCACAGCAACAATTCACCGACTGAGGCTAAGGCTAAGGCTCTGCTTCGTCCCGGCCCCAGCTCCGTCTCCAACACCAATTGAGGCTCCATCGCCTGGAGCTCCGACGCCGACTACGGCCCCGGCTGAGTCTCCAGCTCGCGTATCCATACATACCTCATTCAGTTTCCTCTAACACCCCCGCTCTTACAGAACAGCCCCAGTTCAGACCTATGTGACTAATGCTACATTTCCTACTGATTTATGTTAGTGACAACAGTTTGCTGGTGAACTTTCCATCCTAATAGAGCTAATATAGCCAGGTTCTGGCTGCGCTTCCTGTATAAGCACTTCCAGCCTCTGGGAGCGCGCGATTCAGGCTCGAAGAGGGGTACGTACAGAGGGGGGAAGGGGGGAGGGGGGAATGGCAGTTGAGTTTGATAGACATATCACTGTCAATCATTTCGAGTGGGCGCTCAAAATGATTGGATGGTGTTTTTTCAGTCCTGTCCGTTCCACAGGTGACTAATTTTTTTAAATTTTTGTGTTAAGAGCATTTAATTAATTAGTTGTAATCGGGGTGTGAAGGGGATTTTAAGGAATAGAGTAAAAAATGCTCCAGAAAAACATCTCAGACCCCACTTTTAAAATTGGCATGTATATTTATGCTATTTCATGATACCACATTGTTCTAAAAAGTACATATTTTATAAGTCTGCATGAGCTTCAGAATGAAACTCACCCTTGCCAAAGAAACACTGTAATTTCAGCATAAAATTCCAGTATTTCACCCTGTTTTCTTTTGACAGTAAGAGGAAAACATGTCAAACATGGTGGTGGTAGCATCATGGTTTTGGTTTCAATTCACTACTGTAACATTTTTGAGGGGAAGATGGTCCTTTTTTGTGTGAAAGCTTGGTCTGAGTGCTGTATTTCAGCAGGACAGTGACCCACAGGTTTGTTAAAAAGCAGACCGTCATCTTTCTGAAGGAGTGGTCTGGTTTGTCACCAGATCTGAAACCAGTTTAGCACTGTGGGGCCTGAAACACAAGGTAGAGGTCATCATAGAAGACTGGAAGACCGTCTCTGCAGTCCCAAATAAGATCTAGACCTTTCTGGAGAACAATGATTCTCATGCAAAGTATTGACGTCAGTGCCTCTACTTGTGTTACCACTGTTTTTCACTTTTTGTTTTTTTCTTTGTGGAATATCTGTATGAATGTCCACTATATAATACATCTCAGACCAATGCCTCCAATGCAGCTGCTTGGAAAATTCTGTGAAATAATGTCAAAAGTGCAAAGGGAATACCGACTTCAGATTGAAATAAGCATTCCTGTACTTTATCTTTGATTGCAAAATCACTCAGTATGCTGCAGATTCTTTGTCACCTTTGATGTTTCCATTTGCAGATGCCTGCAGCCTCCTTTCAGCGCGATGAAACCTTGTTTGGTGCTGAAAGATGAGTGATGAGTGAGAGAAGCTGGAGGCGGCCGAGGAGGAGATGACGACAAGGTCCCAGTCCACACTCTGAACCGGACACCCACCCCCCTCTGGGGGCTAACTCACACAGACTCGGATCTGGACCTCTGGAGGCCCCAGACCCTGGCGCTGACGGATATCCAGGTGGTTGACCGTGAGGGAAGAAGGGCCTATTAACAGATGGACGATGGACCCTGAAGGTGACAGGGTTAGTGTGAGATGCTGCACAGCTGAAGGAGGCAACTGGAGCTGTCAGAGTCACTATGAAACCAAAATGGACCCACTTCCTCATCCTATTTAACCCAGAAAGACCCAGTGCAGCTTTTGTGGCACTTCTCAAATGATATTTTCTCTATTTTAAGCATTTCTTAAGTAATTTATCACTGTTTATTCCAATATCATGCTCTGCATTTTGCATTTTTTTGTGTAAATCATGTATTTTCCTGCATTTAATTCACTGATCATGAAGATGTTCATTAAAGCTTAGATTAAAGTTGAGGGTTATTACATCAGAAACAGAGAAAACTGAATAAAAAGTGACTTTCTGCAAAATACATCATTAACTGAACACAAAATAAGCATCTCAAACCACTGTCATTGGTCCAACTCCATGGGTTTTACTGGTGAATCAATGTTACAGAAGATGACGGTGTTTCCACGTTCACTACGGAGCCTCTGAACGTCCAAATGGGTCATATCTGATGACCATGAAAAGATGATAAACTGTATTTTACACCAATTATTTACATGTATTGATAGGATTCATGGATTAACAATTATGTAACATTTTATATCAGTAAATGCTTTTGGTCGCTGGTGGACGTTTGGATCTTTATGAGTTAATCACAAAACCAAAGGTAAAACTGCAATGTTGTCTAATCTCATACGATGAGTATTTCAGTAATATACTAAATAAGAGGGCCTTCAACAAGTTAATGCATTTCATCCTGGGTTATTAAAGTTAATGAAAACGAGGTTTAAAACTAAAGATAACGGCAAAAAAAATAATTGTGTTAACTGAATGAAAACATGCAGACTAAATTAATGTTGTGCAATGAATAATGCAAGCAAAATTAAATTGAAATAACAGATTAAATTTGGTTTGTTTTTGTTTTCTCCCTCAGTTTGTACATGTATAGTTGCTGTACCACTATACAACACAAATTTAAGATGAAGTGCTAAAAGTTCCATGCATAAGGCAGCATTGTCCTCTACAGAATTTCAATTGAATATCTACTTTATGATGAATTTGTTCATTTATTCATTTATTTGTTTTGAGCAGAAGAAAAAAACAACTTATGTGTACAAAGAACTAATAGCAGAGCAAATACATTAATAAATAGAGGTGATCAAGACAATATAGCAATTGCCATGTACACTAGTAATAACAAAATAAATTTAATAAGTATTGCTGAAAAAGGAATGGAAAGAAGAAAACGTATGAAATCCCACCCCCAGCTCTCATTTATACAACAAAACACATTACATTATAATGACTGTAATGTTTGTGGGAAACAACTACAGGGGGAAAATTCAGCCAATTTGAAAGTTTACTTGAGAAAAGTTTCAGATGTCACAACAATATCAACCTTTTTCAGTTCATATAAATCAAGGCTTCTTGACAATACCAGAAAAAGGAACACTAAAATAAAACTAGTCAACTCCCCAAAATGTTAATCCTTACACACTCATAAAACTAAAACAATAATGAAATCAGAAGCCAATGTGAAAGCTTAAATAAAGAGTAATAACATTTCCAAACTCTAATAACTGATTACATCAAATCCTCACAGAAAAGTCTGGGTCAGGCCATTTTCTAGGACAGAAAACCTCTGCACGGAGAACAGGATGAGCAGGAGGTAAATTAGCTCCCAGAACCCCCAGTGAGTTAATCCAGCTCCGAAAGAAATTAGTTTTATACAGTCAGGTTTTTCTGTAATGTATGCAGAGTATTGGCAGTAAATGTTGCTTTATGACACTTTCCAAAGCCCACAGCAAAAAGATGATGTGGTTTGTACTGAATATTTCATTAAAACAGATTAAAAAATGTACAAAAGATTAGATGGGCTGACACAATCATCAAATCATAGTTGAAATTCATCATCTTGCCAACGATTGTGGTTAATCCGTTTAACCCATACAGACCCAGTGTTACTTTTGTGGTAGTTCCCAAATTATTTTTTTTCTCTGTATTTAACATTTCTTAAGTGATAAGTCATCATTTATTATATTACTATCCTTTGTATTTTGAGTTTTTCCTGAGAAAATCAGGTATTTTCCAATACTTAATTTACACCGTAAAAAAAAAAAAAAAAACATAAAAAAACATTAAAAAAAACAGTAATATTCCAGCAGCAGGGTTGCTGAAAAAAATACTGTAAAATAACGGAAAATAACCATCTCATAAAAATACGGTAATTTTCCATAATTAAAATACAGTTTTTTGCCCTAACTTTACATGACATTTTGCATATTTTTTTTTTACTTTTTAATGTTTAATAAAGAATATTTACATGTATTAAAACAATCAAATTACTTAGAAATATATGTATATAAATAATTTTTAATGAGACTAAGTTGGACAATCCACTGATAAAAACTGTATTTGGACAGTTTATCAGTGCTTATACATGTTATACATTCACAAAAACACATTTATTCAACATTTTTGTTGTGAAACCTCCTGTAATTACACAAGATATTTGTCAATTAACAAACAAGTCTTGTTAAACTTAAAGAACAAATACTTCTTTTACGGTTAATTGTCAGTAATTTTATCTCATTTTATAATTTTTTTTCTACAGTAATTTAAACTTTAAATTAATAGTTTAATCTCATAAATAGAAAAGAAATATTTGTGAAATTATGATACATTTGCAAATGTATTTTAACTGTAATTTTCTGTGAAAAAAGAAAAAATTTCATTTAAAAAATGGAAATTTTATGGTTATTCACAGTTACAATTTTTTCGTGTTATTTTACATTTGACATGTAAAATCACAGTCTGTTTTTGTAATTTCATTAATATTTTTCCTGTATCTTAAAAATACAGGAAAAATCTGTAAAATAAACAGTGAAACAGTCTGTTAAGTTACAGATTTTTTTTTTACCGTGTATCATGTCGATTTTCATAAAAGCTCAGATTAAACTTGAGGGTTATTATATAAAAAAGAGAAAAATGAGGAAAAAGCAACTTTGTAAAATATATCATTAACTGAACACAAAACAAGTGTCTACGATGGCTGTTATTTACCAAACTTTTGATAAATACTATCAAACTATTAGGGACTACAGATGGAAATTAGCACTGTTGCTACAATCTGGCATATTTTCAGCTGCAGTTGTTGTAGATGTTCATTAATATGCACTGTCCCTAATAAATAAATAAATAAATAAATAAATAAACTCCATGGGTTTTACTGGTGAATCAGTGTTGTAGAAGATGACGGGGTTTCCATGGTAACTACGGAGCCTGATGACCATGAAAAGATGACAAACTGTATTTTACACCAATTATTTACATGTATTGATAGGAATTAGTGAATCAACAGGTATAATACATTTTAGATCAGTAGATGGTTTTGGTCGTTAGTGGCTGTTTGGGTCTTTATGGGTTAATTGTTTTGGGTTTTTTTTCTGAAGAGCCATTTGTTGGAATTAAATCGTACAGTTGCTTTTTTGACTTTATAACACAAGCTGCACCCTCCAAAGACCAAACAATGTCAATAAAACAGGACCAGTCAAATCCCAAACTGTGGAAATCGATGTGGGAATTAAGATGAAGTATGACATTTCTATTATTTTCCTCAAGCTGTTTGTACAAGTGAATGAAAAACATTCTAATGAGAATGCGAAATGATTAGGGTCAGCTCAAATAATCACAGTCAGGCAATTATATAATAAATGTGACAGGTCTAATACTCTCTGAGGCCTTAATGATTTATTCTAAATGCGTTATTTTGCAATATAATCCTTAATTTATTTCATCAGAGTGTCATTTACCCGGAGCGCAGACTGTTTGGCGGTAACGGGGTCATAGCGTGTTGGCCTGATGTAAACATGTTTGACAGCAGCACCTCCCATCAGTAAAATGATACTGGAAACAAGCAACGTCCCCAAAGCCCTCAAATCCCTCTATGGAGGCTGGTTTTTTGCACCTGCAGGCCATGAGCCCCAGAACTACCGTCACCATCCATCCACTCGTTTCACAGGCCAAGGTCACAGATCCGATCTGAGGGGGCAGGGGACGGCATCGTTCAGCCCAGGTCAGGCCTCCTGGGACCGGATCAGTTTAGCCCCCTGTGTATGTCAGGCTAATGTTTTAACCACCTGCCTGCATGTGGTGGAGAAAGATGAGCTAGATTTAGACAGGAAGCACCTGTGTCACACACAGAGGTGTCAGAAGTATTCATATCACTGGTCAACAACAAATTTATTGTTTAAGTTTTTTGAGCTGATTTAGGATAATTTTGGTGTGCTGAATCCAAAAATCACATTAATTTTGCTCAATCAGGTCAACTTTCTCAACTATGCTACATATTGGCTTTTTAACATTTTTGCTTACATTTATGGGCATTTTCACATCATATGATACAAAATTCTTTCATATTTCTTGCAATAAACGAGTTCTGAAGATTTTACTTTTGCCAATTTATGATTAATGTTTTTTTAATATTACAGGTGAATGAAATGGCTTCAACTAGAAGATCTTGCAAAAATAAGCCTGATGTATTCTGCTACATCTGCGGTGAATACACCATTGTACCTAACAGGAATCCTGTTAGAAAATGATTTTTTTTTTCTCTTAAAACCTATTTTGGGTGAGAACTATATAAAAAAAATCAATTGATAAAGTCACAAAAATGAAATCAATTTTGTGAGAAGATCAAATTTTTCAAAATCAAATTAGCAAAAAAAACCTGACCTGATTGAGAAAAACAGATGTCATTTTTGGATTTAGCGGTGCAAAATGGTCCTAACTCAGTTGAAAAAACCTAGACAACTTGCAAAAAACATTTTTTTTGTAACCCAGTGTAATCATTACTCAGGTACAGGGTGGGGAAGCAAAATTTACAATATTTTGAGGCAGGGATTGAAAGACAGTGTATGACCAATTAGTTTATTGAAAGTCATGAGAATTTATTTGCCACAAGAAAATTGACATAATAGAAAATGTTTTTATTCTATGTGTCCTCCTTCTTTCTCAATAACTTCCTTCACACGCTTCCTGAAACTTGCGCAAGTTTTCCTCAAACATTCGGGTGACAACTTCTCCCATTCTTCTTTAATAGTATCTTCCAGACTTTCTCCTAATAGTTTTGCTCATAGTCATTCTCTTCTTTCCATTATAAACAGTCTTTATGGACACTCCAACTATTTTTGAAATCTCCTTTGGTGTGACGAGTGCATTCAGCAAATCACACACTCTTTGACGTTTGCTTTCCTGATTACTCATATGGGCAAAAGTTTCTGAAAAGGTATGGATAATAGTGTTAGGTATGATTATGACATCAATATATGTTTGGTTTCAAAACAATTGACGTAGTGCCTGCTGAGAAAAAACAACTAAATGTTCATTGTAAATTTTGCTTCCCCACCCTGTAGAAGTATAGATAGTAGGGTTTAAAAAGATTTCTGTAGAAGATGAAGTATCAACTCAAGGTTTTTACACAAGTAAAAGTGTAAAAGTACTGGTTTCAACAGTACTTAAAGTATAAAAGTAAATGTAAGGGGAAAAAATGGCATTAGGAGAAAAGCTTAGGCCGCACCACACTCAGAATGGAATATGTTTAACCTTCCAGAACCTTAAGGACAATTATAATCTACAAAATCAGGACCATTTTAGGTATCTACAAATCAGAGACTTTATTAGGAAAAAAAAATTTAAAGATCATACGACGATTGGAGATGAAATTCTGGATATTTTCCAAAAAGCTTATATCGATGGTACCTACCAAAAGATTATTTCTAGACTATACCGAGCTCTCCAGAATATAAAGGGAGACCATACTCTGGACATCAAACTGAGATGGGAATCAGAGGGCAACCTCACGATAACAATGGACGAATGGGACAGAATCTGTAGACAACAACGGACAACAATAAGCCCCCCCACCCCCCCCCCCCGGAGGGAATACAGCTGGAAGAACTTGACTCTATTCTTCTGTACCCCAGCACAGAAAGCTAAGTACTCTGACCAGTCTGCATGCTGGAGGTCCTGTGGAAGCATGGTGGCAAACCACTTCCATATCTTCTGGGATTGTCCCTCGGTGATTCCATTTCGGAGATGTGTCCATGGCCTTTTGGAGGCAGTTCTTAAGTTTAAAATTCGTTTTGACTTTAAGACCATGTATCTCAATGATTTAGAAGAACTCAAGTGTACTAAGAGTGATAAATGGTTATTGAGATTACTCTTAGTGGCAAGTAAGAAGACTCTGACTAGAAAATGGCTGAAAAGAGACATAGCCACTATAAATGACTGGACTGATGTAGTGTACAATATATATATCATGGAGAGAATCACATTTAATTTAAGATGTAAAACTGATATTTTTACTGAAAATTGGTCAAAGTGGCTCACTTATACTGTAACTGTGAGACCGGACTTTGTATAATTTCAAAGGATCCTCAAACTTTACTGTAAAGGAAAAAAAAAAATATGGGTATACGAGTATATTGATGCATGTGTGTGATGTATGTATATGTGGACATGATGCTGCTCTAAGGCTGGACTCTACCCCCCTGTTGTTTGTTTGTTCTGTATTGTTTTGTTAGTGTAAGTATTTGTGTTGTTTTTTTTCTCAAAAACAAAATAAAAAGTAAATTAAAAAAAAGAATGGAATATGTTTATACTTCTCATCCAACCACAATCATATTCATTCTTTTTTTTTTAATTTGCAAAAAGTGAGACACACATATTTATACAACCAACATTTCACACAACAATAGCAGAAAACACATAACATGTAACATATACAAAGATTATTGGACATATGACGACGTAGAAAATACACAGATCTTCCAAAGACAGCTACATTTGACAAAGACATGGTCAACTTCGGGGGTGTGTGCATGTGTAAGAGTGTGTGTGTGTGTGTGTGTGTGTGTGTGTGTGTGTGTGTGTGTGTGTGTGTGTGTGTACTGGAGAGGGGAGGAGGAGAGCTTAGAATTGAAGACTAAGACTTGAAATTGAAGGATAAGACAGAAATCATATTCACTCTATCTAGATGGCACCATTTATCTGGATACTTTTTTTTTGTTTGAACCATGACAAGCCAGAATGAAAACAAGCTGAAATGAAAGAGGGGTAACGAGGCTATTTTAAAATTTAAGAGGTAGAACGTACAGATAATTGCGTGAAAATGTCAGGAGTATAAGTAAAAAGTCAGCTGAAAAATAATTACTCCAGTAAAGTACAGATAACCAAACTTTCTACTTAAGTAAGGTAACGAGGTATTTGTACTTTGTACTTGACACCTCTGGATCACACAGCATTTTCCAGTAGCTCTAGGAACAATCTTTTTTGATTTTATGACAGTATGGTAAATGGACTGCATTTATGTAGTGCTTTTCTACTCCTTCATGGTGCCCAAAGGGCTTCACAAAGCCTCACATTCATCCATTCACTCATACACCAGTCGGAGGCTGCTGCCATGCAAGGCACTTTCAGGTCCTACTGAGAACAGTTTAGGATTTTTAGTGTCTTGCCCAAGGACACATCAACATGTGGACAGTCAGATCCAGGATTCGAACCGCCAATCCTTCGGTCATTGGGTGACCCATTCTACCATAGTATCATAGTTAGGGATGGGAATCGAGAACCGGTTCTTTTTGAGAGCCGGATCTCAGTAGCTCGATTCCTTGGAATCGTTTGCCTGCCTGCTTAATGATTCTGCTTATTGATTCCGGCTTTCTTGCGCATGCGCGATGACATAGAGTGTACGCTGCATTGATTTGGTCAGAACGTAGCCAACATGGCGTTGAGGCAGAAACGGTCTAAAAAGACGACACCAGGTCCACTGGAACACTGGCAAAGCTTCCATTTCTTCAAAAGGGTGGAATCCTTCCAATCTACTCGAACATTTGTCCACAGCATGTGATTGATTTACAGGAATGTCATGTATTTGATTTGCTACTTAATGGCGCTTGTGAATCTAGCGACAGAATGAACACCAGGCAGTCATTCGGGCCCAGTTCTGGTTCCGGAGCGGGCAACAAATGTCATACCCCCTCAAATACAAGTTTCCGAAAGTAGGGGAAAGGAAATGAGGTGCACAACAACGGGAGATGAACTGAGCCGAACTGGTTCCACGTAGTGGAAATGCGGCAATAGAGGTATTAGTAAAGCATCTTTAGTTTCACTTTCACTGTACCACCCTTGGCCCCCCCCCCCCCCCCAAACCGGGCCTGGCGCCATCTGTTATTATTATTTGTACATGTTGGATATGTTATATTTTCTGTGCAGAGATGGAAATATAAAAGACCGTTAATGCAAACACACCCGTTTGTACTGTGCTATTTTCTCACCCAATGAGAATCAATAAGGAATCGGATCAATAAGCAAAATCGATAATGGGATCGGAATCATTAAATTCTTATTGATTCCCAACCCTAATCATAGTATCTAGTGTCATATCTTTTCCAGGGTTTACAGGGTTTTCTGTCAGCAGATTTTTAGAATGCTACTTCTATTAATGAATTTTTAATTACAAATTTGAGGTTCATGCTTTACTTGAGAGTTCTTTGTTTTTTCTCCACTGTATGCAGTTGTGCATCAACAAGAATCTGGCAAAATGATAAATATTACAATAATAATAGTTTATTTATATAAAGCTAAAGTGTTAACAAACAAAAGAAACAAACCAAATCAAAAACAATACCCCATGCCTCTGGGGGGCGGGGTAATGAAAAAAAAAAAAAAAAAGATTTATTCTTAAAACCAGTGTATTTATGCCATTTTACACACATTGACATGCTGTTGTTACAATGAAATCTGTCTCGTTTTGGGAGAAAAAAGACAATAGCTCTATGACTCATGCAGATTGTCAGTATTGACTTTGTTTTGTTTCTGTTCAGTTGCTTTGAGTCAAGACCAAACAATTATATCCAGGCTAAGCTCTCAAAGCATCAATATAGCAGTTTGTTGTGTCTCTGAGGCTTCATATGACATAACAGACACTTCACTTTTACTATCGGTGTTAAGATAGGACATTTTTAGGATGTAATCTTCTCTCATTTATTATCTGTAAGGCTGGTTGCCATGGGAGTAAGATTAACTTACTTGCTTTTAGCATCAACACAAAAGCAAAACAAACAGTAAAAGAGCCTTCATCAGATATGGCTCCCAGGCCCAGGGTGTGTTTCATTATCAACAAATGCTCAACAAATGCTAAAAAAAAAACAAAAAAAAAAAACTCTAGAGGTCCTTCTGTTACACAAAAAAGACAGACAAAAAACATGCCAAACAATTTAGTGCAGATACAGAACAAAACTGCACTTCATTTTGTCTCTAATTACGCTAATGGAAGTCCCTTTGTAGGGCTCAGTGCTTCCAAATCATGGAGCTAAAAGAGGACGGGCACTCTGCTAAAGGCCCCATTGTGCAGGGTAAGCCCCTGGCTTAGACAGAGAGGGAGACAGGACCAGCTGTAATTAGTTTAGCTCCCTCTGCTCCACATCTTGCCAGGAGAGGGTTTTGCCCAGTGAAAGGTGTCTCCACAGGGCTCCGTGGCTCAAATGAGGGCGGATCATCTACTAAAGGTCCTGCAGAAGGGCCAGAGGATCCCGCAGCTACAATCTGACATGCTGTGACTAAATTGGACAAGGGGGAGTCACAGCGCATAGGTGGTCAGATGAGTGAGGGGACCTAATTATGACGGGTTGTAAAAAAAAAAAAAAAAGACAGCCAGTGTTCACTCAGCTGCTGAGAATGGAAACCTGTTTGTATAAAAAGGTCAAGAATCAATTAAATAGAAAGTTGACAAAAACTTGAGCAGGTGACATTTGAAAATCATTTTTAATGTAATGAACACGGTGGAATGGATGAACGGCATTAGACCACTTTCAGTCCAGAAGTGAACACAAATCCAAGTGCTTCAGTTGAAACGATTCATTTAGATCACAGGTGTCAAACATACGGCCCGGGGGCCAAATCCGGCCCACCAAAGGGTTCAATCTGGCCCCTGGGATGAATTTGTGAAATGCAAAAATTACACTGAAGATATTAACAATCAAGGAGGTTAAAATCATTTTAGGCCATTTCAGTCTAAAGTGGATCAGACCAGTAAAAAACTATCATAATAACCTATAAATAATGAAAACTGTAAATTTGTCTCTTTGTTTTAGTGTAAAAAAAGTGAAATTAACCAAAAACGTTTACATTTACAGACTAGCCTTTGACAAAAAATGTGAATATCTGAAATGTCTTAAGAGAAGTATGTGGAATTTTAATAATATTCTCCCTGTTGTTTAATGTTTTGTGTATTTGTAGATCCACTGCGATCTTTAAGTTGTGATTCACGTGTATAAATGATAAACTAAGGCGTAATGTTGTTAACATTGCACTTATTTTACGAACGAATTTTTAGGTTTTTAGCATGTTATGTTCAAGTACAATTTGTAGATGTAAACATTTTCATTACGGAATTTACTATTTTCACTCAAAACTTCTTATCTTATTATTTATATTATTTTACTGCTCCAGCCCACTTTATATCATATTAGGCTGAATGTGGCCCTGAACTAAAATGAGTTTGACACCCCTGATGTAGATTAAATTCAAAGATTCTTTAGTGTCAGTTCACTTGATGCACAGAACATACAAAGAATTGACATACAGTTTCTCTCCTACAGCTTGTTAAAGGTTATGCATTTCTTTTTAACTTATTATTTATTAGAGACATAGACATTCAACATACAGTCAGAAGACTTAGGTTATACATACTCAAAAGACAACAAACTGAAGTATCACATCAGATAGATTCATACCAACAGATTTACACACAGATAAAACAAAACAAAATAAGACAAAAAACAAAAACATTGTGTGTGTGTGTGTGTGTGTGTGGGGGGGGGGGGGGGTATGCATTTTAACCCTATAACTCCAACGTGTTATATTTGATACTTGAGTTTTGAAGCCCTTTACATGATCAGTGTGATATTTGTTTTCTTGAAAAACCTGATGTATACAATTAGATACATGCAATACAGAGATAATCCACCAGGGGGGAGGAATTCATTCACCAGAGGCCTTTCCAGTGACAGTACAAGATTGTCATTAATGAGGAAGGAGGCAGAAACTTTGCCAATTTTGAAAAGGAATTACCAATTTGTTAGAAATGTTTGTATTATATTATGTTTTTGTTTGTTCAAAAATAATAATATTTGAGCATTGAGACCTAATGTGTTAAATATGATACAAAATTGAAACTCCATTGAGGCTCCAGTTTCAAAGAACTGGAATTTTCTGTCAATGATTCAATAGTTCAGGCTTTACAGGGTTAAAAAGAGGTAAAAAAAAAAAAATAAAAAATAAGAAGAAGAAGAAGAAGAACCCGTAAGTGGTATAAAGACATAATACCATAATAATAATAACATAATACAAAGTGTACATGTCAATCTATTTACAATAGCAGCAGTAGTGCAATATACTAATGATTATGAGGTGAGGACGTGCATAATGGAACCAAACAGCAGCAGATATGGATATTTAATAGTGAATACAAATTATAATTAGTTCACAGTTTTATCCCGACTTAGACCGTTACCTACATAGATATATTTTTTCTTCAATATATACAGCTCTCATTCCTCAAAAAACACAGTGCACTACAGATATCAAAGTATTAAATACAAGAGAAGTTCCACCAGCTATGTATGTAATTAAAGTTATAATATGTAAAATTTCAGAAATCCTTCTCATTTAATGATCAACGCACTGAACTTTTACACCGTTCCATTTTATTTATTCTATTTCACAGCAGGTGGGCTGTGTGTTGTGACTGAATGTGTCAGAGAATAAAAGGTTTTATGTCATTTAGAGGAAATTTGTGTGCATTTTAGCTTTTGAGTCACTCTTTAAAAGTTGTCCTAAATACATTTAAGTAGTTTAGTTAGCTGTTGAATTGCTGAGTAATTTTTGGAAAATAAAAAGTTGCCAGGGCAGATTAAATTCATTAACACATTTACGATGACTCTCACAATATACAAATCTTACCACGTTCTAGGGAGAATGTGAAGCGTAGAGGCATGGAAAAGTATTACTAGCTGAACAAACAGCGCAAATTATTGGAAAAATATAAAAGCCTGCCACAGTTTTACTGGGTTGTCTAATGTCTTCCAATGTTTGTCTTGACCCTGCTTTCCAGGGAGCTGCTTTCCATTTTCATTTAGATTTTTTTCCCCCCATTCTGGATGTTGTCTTTGCGAGGTGGGATGTTCACACCTCAGTGAGCAGCATCAATGGCTCCCAACCCAAAGTCGGCCATTTTTCCCAGCCCTTTGCCCTGTTTGAATGGATACCCTCTCCCCTCATTTACCCTTGCCGTGAAAGAAGAAGGCCTAAATAATCTCCCCTCGCTCTAATCAGGGGAGCTCAGGAGGACTGTACAGAACCAAGGGGTTCATGCCTTTGTCCTGGCCTTGACTGTCTTGATTCCGTTGGCAGTTTCTGGCAAGGTCCGCCACCCGGGGGCTTTTTAATTTGCTCTCTATTGACTCTGTGTTAATTGGGTTGGGAAGAAATGCATCCAGATTTCCACCTCAAGTTCAGTCATTTTAAACCCTTATTGTGTTTCTCACACAGTCACAAAAGATGCACAGCCTGCTGCAATGTGAGCGGTGTAAAGGAAGGGGAGGGGTGGGAGAAAAGGGGAGTTTTCTGTCAGGCTTTGAGAGAAAGAGAGATAACAGCTTGTTGGATCTGGACAATGTTAATCAACACTCTTTCGCTTTTGGCGTTATTCTGATTGGGTGATCACATAGATTAAGAGGTCCCCAAGTACCTTTCTATCTCTGATATCATTTTCATCTGGTATTAACATGTGATCTGTATCTGGAAACCTGATCTCAGACAGGTAAAGCTGTCTTCTGTACAATGCAATTATGTCCCAAAGAATAAAATCGTTCGAAAGGCAAAACTCACAGAGGAGCTATGCTGTCATACTGAGATACTACTATTATGTTACTGCCATTTTACTGAAAAAGAAATATATTAATAATATAATAGACACAATGGTGCAATCCCAATTCACCCCTTACCCCTACCCCTTGGCCCTTGCACTTGGCGCTACCCTTTGAAACGGAGCTGCAAGGGGTAGAGGTTGAAACTTTCTCTTATGAAATGGGACAACCCTTCCAGACCTGTTACATCATCAGCAGTCATCAATGCCGCTATAAACAGATGCGACAACTCTGTTTCCAAAAATATTCACCATGCCGTCAGTAGCTGTAACCATCTCTGTTGTGTGGGCTTTCGTCATCTTTTTGTGCAGCTATCGACTATAAACTGCAAAAATGCAATCTATAACACATTAAAACGGCATTAATTAAACGGTCGATCAAGTGATGAAGTTGTTTATGAAGAAAATACGTACATTTATGGGTTTCTTTCATCACACTGCTGTGCTTTTTTGTTGTGTTTATCTCCATCTTACCGGTGATTAGAATAGAATTGTGGGAAATTTCTCATACCCCTCCCTTCAAAGGGTGGTCCTGAAAAATCTCAGTTTCAAGGACTATACAGCCCTCCACCTTAGCCCTTCCCCATGCCCCCATTTTAACCCATAAAAACACAGTGCTACTTTTGTCGCAGCTCCCAAATTACTTTTTTCTCTATATTTAACCTTTCTCAATCAATATATGACCAGTTATTGTAATATTATCTTCTTTATTTAGTGTTTTTTGGTGAAAATCATGTATTTTTCTATATTTAATTCAATGGTCATGTGGATGTTCATAAAAACTGAGATTAAAACAGAGAAAACTGAAAAAAAAGTGACTTTTCTGGCAAAGATATCAATAACTGAACATAAACCAAGTGTTTCCATTCACTGTCATTGATCCAACTCCATGGGTTTTACTGGTGAGTCAATGCTGTAGAAGATGATGGTGTTTCCACGGTAACTACGGAGCCCCTGAACGTCCAAATGGGTCATATCTGATGACCATGAAAAGATGACAAACGTGCATTGATAGGATTAGTGCTTTAGAAGTTATTATTGTTTTTTGTTTGGTTTGTTTGTTTCTTTGTTAACACTCTAGCAGCAAAACTATTGGTTGAATTCATAGCAAATTGGGTTTATAGACTGCCAGTGACCCAGGATAGATCTCATTACATTTTGGGAACACCAGGTCAAAGTTAAAAAATTTTATGAATCCCCCCGCCCCCCCCCCCCAAAAAAAATTTCCCCATTTACTTATAATGGGCGAAATTTCAAATGTCTGTAGCAGCAAAACTATTGGTTGAATTGGGCTTATAGATTGTCAGTGACCCAGAATAGATGTCATTACATTTTGGAAAAACTAGGTCAAAGTTCACATTTTTTATGAATTATTAAAATCCCCCCCCCCCCCCCCCCCCATTTACTTATAATGGGCAAAATTTCAAATGTCTATAAAAACATCAATTTTGTTTCAATTTACTTCAAACTTAGCACATATATATAGAGGCAATTGATATGCTGACATCAGCACATGCATAGACATGATGACATCAGCTGGATCCATGCCAAAATAAACTACAATATTCATGGGGTGGGGTTTGTTGTGCCTGGAACCACTTGTTAAACATTTCAGATCAGTAGAAGATTTTGGTTGGTGGTGGATTTTTGGGTCTTTAGGGGCTGAGCTGAAACACTCAGTTTATTTAAATCCAGGTTAAAAACCCACCTGTTCTCAGCTGCATTTGAATAGTTTTTATTCTTTTAAGCTTAAAGTTTTTATCTGTTCTTTCTGCTTATCTGTTTTTTCCGTTTATCTGTTCTATCTATTGTAAACACGCAGCAAAGAGTAAATCTCAAAAACCACAATTTATTATGGTTAATGAACTACTGCCCCAGTTTCTTTTAACATTAAATTACCTCGGTACCAAAACATCTCTGGTTATCTCGACAAAAGGTTCTAGAGATTTTTAGACCAACGGTGGCTCTGGACTACTCCATTTAAGCTGCTTACCAGAGGGGGGTCACGTAAGTTAAAATTAACTCACCAGTTACGTTTCGTATGGACGGACCAAACGAGGAGAAATGGAAGAACTCACCAAAAAAGAAAGTCTTAGGTTTTAAAAAGTTAAAATCTTGGTTTATTGCTTCAGGCAAAAAATAGAAAAAGTTACAAGAAGCTAGCATCAAACACACATTTTGTCACAGAGAGAAAAAGAAAAAGCCCACCAAAAAAGAGTTTCCTTTGTTACCTTTTTATAGTCTTTAGTGACTCTTGGAGACTCCCATTATTCAATGACATCATTCGTCGTACACTTGTTATTGGTTAATGGTAGTTACTGGGCAGAACATGTGAGTCACTCCATAAGCTAATTCAAAGAAAAGCACATGTTTTTGCATGTGCACCACTTTTGCTTAACACCTGCACTATTAGGCTAGCATGTCTTGACCACAAAAATCCCCTAGTTTCTTTACCACAACTACTTTCTAAAGATGTAAAATTAGATCTTTTAGGTAGAATCTGACCTCTCGTCTAAGTTCAGCACAGATGTGAGTTCATCAAAACCACACACACGAATCAAACCTGACCGTTCAGTACTTCTTAAAATAAAAATACAAGATACAGTTGGAAAATATAACTCAGAATATAACTTAAGACTTGCAAAAATAAAAAGACTCTTCAAGCAAAAGAACTTGTAACATTACATGTTTTCTTCTCCATTTTGGTTCATGATGTATGATTTATGATGTTCATCTGACATTTTTTTAGAGCCAGATTTAAAGTCACACATTCAACTCCCATTTAATACGATCTGTACCACACTATTTATCTGATTTTGTTTTGTTTTTTGTTTGTTTGTTTGTTTCTCTCATGCCTATACTTTTTATTGCTTCCCTGCTGTAATGTTTTTAATGTTTTATATAAAGCATTTTGAATTGTGTTGTACATGAAATGTGCTATATAAATAAACCTGCCTTGCCTTGCCTTGCCTTGCCTTAAGAAATGTCCGAATTGGTTTTCCAGCCACGGGTGTTGCCCTTTCATCAATGATGGATCGCCAGTTTAATCTTTACGGACACGATCACTATAAGTGGTTTCACTGCAATTAGTTTTTATTTCATTTCACTGTCTCCGTCGTATTTCCACTCAGTGGTGACTGGTTGCACCCTCAGGGGTTGGATGATCTGGGGTTAAAGTTCAACCAATTTGAATCTATTTATTTATTTATGTACTGCTGGCTCCATCTGCCTAATCGTGTCATGCTCTGTGTAAGGTAGGAGGTTTGGGGTTAGAGGACCGACTCGAACAAATGAAGTATCCCGGTTTTGAGCACCGAAGTGTTTAAGTGTGTAATCATTTGTTGCCTCCCTGCAGACCTACTAGCCAGACGGAAAGAAGTCAACGCTAGAAGAATCATGAAATCCACAGCAATCTGAGAAATGCACCCCTAGGAATCTCATTAAGGAGCTCCACACGTCAATGGTGCAGCCTCACACTGCTGTTTTTCGTACAGAGCAGGAGCAGTCCGTGGCGGATTTAACTGGATAATGGTATTGGTTTCACATCAGCGCAGGAGCAGGGAGACCACAGTGGATAAGCTATGAGGACAGCCTCTCTCTCTTCCCTGTCTCCTGCTTCTTGACTGAGTAATTATTCCTTAAGCCCACCTACCCAGGCAACAAAAATAGAATTGATTTCCCATTATGTGAAGCATCACTCCTGCTGGGGAGGTCCTGTCAGGGTGACCAGGCAGCGAGCAGACATGTCTAACTGCAGAGTCTGGGAGCTGCTGTGCTATCGATGTGATCCTGTGCTTCATTTCCCAAAACAAAGCAGACGCTCTGTTGTTACACCTCCCTGCCCCTTGAACACTCCCCTGACCACAGTCTGGAAAAAAAAAAAAAAAAAGTGTGAGACACAAAGCGAGGCCCATGCAATCTCACACCTCTTGACCCAAAAGCTTATGACTTTATAGATTTAAGCTCTGCCAGAAGTTAAGATTTTATATTGTAGGTTAAGGATGAAACAGTGCTGTGAAGTGGATTTTTATTTTTCCTGCAGCTTTACACTTCTACTCCAATACATCTGTGAGGCAAATAATCTACATTTTGCCTCCTATATTTGTCAACTTTGGTTCAACTTTTGGCTTTTCCAATTACAATTTCTCATTTCCTTGCTGTCCACTGGAAAGCACACATTTCCAACTGTGATTTTTCAATCTATGTAATGTTTGCAAATGCTTCTCAGGACCCTTTCCAGTGCACAATTCCCTCACCTGAAACAAAATAAACTATTTAAAACCCCACTTGCATTTGAATGAATGAATGAATTTATTTTAGGGTTTACATCAATCATTGTACTCAGTACATCAATTGTAATAAACATAAAAACCAAAAAAGGAATAGGCTTGAAGCAAAAGCTTATTTTTTTGCCTATCCTTTTCAACTAATACACTGCTTACATCATCTTAAATGTGTACAGCATCGAGTATTCACACCATAATTATAACAAAATAAAAAAAAATAAAAAAAAGTCAACAACAAAAACACACCTACCTTCTCAATTCAATATTTCTTGAATAATTTAAACTTAAAGTACTCTTTTTTTTTTTTTTTTTTTTTAAACTTCGCCAAAAGAGTGGATAACTTAAATGCATTATAAGGTCCATCCCATAATTTCACACCCATAATCCATATTCATCTAGACTTCACATCTGCTCCACTCTAATCCACTCACACATATCAAAATCTCTGAAATTCGAATTACTCTCTTAATTCTAAGAAACCACGCCTGATCTTTGCAACAATACTATTTTTATCCTTCATGTTTCATACACCTATTTAAAAACAATTCTTTATACCTCTTTTTAAATACATTTATGTTTGTACTTTCCTTTATCTCCTGTTCTAGATTGTTTCACAAAGTCACTCCACAGCTTGTTATGCACATACTTTTCATTGTTGTTCTTACTTTATGCTTTTTAAAATTTAGCTCCCCCTCATTTGATGGATAATTCTCCATCACAGCTCAAAACAGGTCTGTTTTTCTGAGCTCATGAAAAATTAACTCTTCAGAGCAATAATATGTACATTTTATTATTTTACAAAACATGATGCATTAACCTGTAAACATTAACCCATGAAGACCCATACAGCCACTGGTGAGCACATTCATCTACTGATCTAAACTCTGTTTAATACCTTTGGGGCGGCCATGGCTCAGGAGGTAGAGTGGATCATCCAGTAACCGAAGGGTTGGCGATTCAAATCCCGCTCTGTCCTGGTCTGTCTGTTGTGTCCTTGGGCAAGACACTTCACCCCTCCATGCCTCCAGTGCCACTCACACTGGTGTATGAATGCCTGTGAATGCTCGGTGGGGGTCGGAGGGGCCGTAGTCGTGAATTGGCAGCCATGCTTCTGTCAGTCTGCCCCAGGGCAGCTGTGGATACAGGTGTAGTTTACCACCACCAGAGGGGGAGTGTGAGAGTGAATGAGTTATGGATCAATAATGTAAAGAGCTTTGAGTGCCCAAAAAAGCGCTATAGAAATCTAATCCATTATTATTATTATTATTATTATTATTATTATTACCTGTTGATCCACTAAACCTATCAATATGTTGAAATTAGGGATGCACCGATACCGATACGAGTATCGGCATTGACTCCGATACTCAGTGTGTGTACTTGTACTCGTACTTGTAAAAGATATCCGATACAAATGCACTGATACCACTTACAGCCGTTTGACATTCACAGTTCAGTGCAGCAGGTACGCGGCGGTGGAATAATGTGTGAGGGGTGTGGAGATTTAACCAAATAAATGACGGTGATAAAAGTAACGCTGACTGGAAGTAACGTTACAGACACAGACAGATACGGACGCAGCATTCTGTCCGTCCTCTGTGTACATTCCATCCGTTTTCCAGGTGCTGGTGGATGCGTACCCAGAATGAGAATACCAGCGGGAGTACGGAGTGGTGCGGACCCCCGCCAACAGAAGTGAAAACCAAACTTATCATTCATTTCTCTTTTCTCTACCTGCTGAAGCTAAACTTTTAAACCTTACCAGCAAAAACGCTGCAATATTAGTATCACATTAGTGTTGCCTCTGTCATCTCCATGTTTGTTATTACTGACTTCTTTCTTCTTCTCAAAAAACTTTCCTCTTCGTCGTGGTATTTGTCCAGTATGGTTAATTCAGAGCGGCGCCCCCTGGTAGATTAATTGACAAACGCTCATTCCAACACATTAAATGTCAGTAGCAGCACTTTGTTCCAGTCAGACTAATGACAACGACAATAAAGCACATTTACAAAAGGAACTAAGAACTGGAATGAGATTATTAAGTACTTGTATCGGTACTCGGGTATCGGCAAGTACTCAAATGTAAGTACTCATATTCGTACTCGGTCTGGAAAAAAGTGGTATCAGTGCATCCCTGATTGAAATAATTGGTGTAAAATGCAGTTTGTCATCTTTTCATGGTCATCAGAGGCTCCGTGGTGAATGTAGGGAAGAAGGGAGGAACACTCTACCCCACAGCGACTGCTAAAAATACAAAAGTTTCTTCATTTGTCCATTTTGGGATAACAGCTCTGTAAACATAATCCTCTTCTGTAGTTACAGCCTTCATAAACTGAGCCTTTAAACACAGAATCTAAGTACTTCTTCCACTTCTACTAAGTAGTCGTTTTACTGCGAACATTTACTGATTTACTTGCTTGGAATGTCTTACATATTAAGGATCTTCCACTGCAATTCATAGAGTTAATTCAGGGTTCGTACAGGTGCTTGAAATCCTGGAAAATGCTTGAATTTCAAAGTTGTGTTTTTAATGTCCTGAAAAGTACGTAAGTTTTAGTTTAAGTGCTTGAAAGTGCGTACAATTATAACTCTGTAATATGATTTATTTATTTATTTTAAACATTAATTCAAGCCAAAACTACTGATATAGAGGTGATAAATTTTGAAAAATAAAACTTTATATCATAATAGAAAATCAGCGGGTGTTCTCAGGTCGACTGCAGGTAAATTGCTTTAACCTTTGACTCGGTGTGACTGTGCCTGAAGAGTGCATGAAGTGGCTTCCCTTTTTTTGGATAGAATATTATGTTTTCCTTTAATTTAAAATATGTTGCTATGATGAAACATAATTTTAGATGTTTACAGCATAATACAATGTACATTGTTGTGATACAAAGCAATAAGGTGTTATGCTGGGAAAAATATGAAAATGACTTTTAAAAGTGCTTGAATTTCCTGTTGGAGGTTGTGCGATGAGCAGGATGTGGGTCATACGCATGTTTTTTTGGCAGTGCACAAAATTATCCCAATACTGGAATAATATAAGTGAAGAATTTGGAAAAATAACGGGATAGAACTACCAAGGACATATTCTGTGCTATATTTGGGTCATTTAACAGGAAAAGACATACCAAGTAAGGATAAATATTTAATTAAAATCCTCTTGGTAGTGTCTAAAAAAGCCATCACATAAAAATGGTGTAAAGAGGACCCCCACACACACACCTTAAATAATTGGAGAGACATTGTGGAAGAAATTCACCACATGGAGAGACTTACTTATATCATAAGACTACAGCAAGCAACATGCGAAGATTAATGGAAAAAGTGGATAATATACAGCATGACAACTGATACTATGTTCTACATCAGGGGTGTCGAACTCATTCTCTTCGGAGGGCCACATTCAGCCCAATTTAATCTGAAATGGGCCGGATCAGTAAAATAATAGCATGACAGCCAATAAATAATGACAACTGCAAATTGTTTTAGTGCAAAAAATGTTATTCGATTATACCAATATTTACTTTTACAAACTATCCAAACAAAAACGATGTGAATAACCTGAAAAAAAAAAGAAATTTGTTAAGAAATATTCTGCCTCGACTTATCATTTATACATATGCATTACAGATCAGATCAACAAAGGCACAAAACATTTAGTAACAGGCAGAATATTGTTAAAATTGCACTGAATTTTCTTTAGACATTTCAGGTTGTTCATATTTGCTCAGGTTATTCACATTTTATTGTTAAAGGATAGTTTGTTAATGTAAACATTTTCATAATTTAATGTTTTTTGCACTAAATCAAAGAGAAAAAAATTGGTGTTGTCATTATTTATAAGTTATGATGATATTATTTCTGAGTTTGATGCCCTAACTTGCACTTTGCAAATTCATCCCATGGGCCGGATTGGAACTTTTGGTGGGCTGGTTTTTGGCCCCTGGGATGCATGTTTGACACCTGTGTTGTACATGTTTGCGTTGTAAAATCTCAAAAATGAAACAATAAAATATAAGAAAAAAAAAAAAAGGGCTTGAATTTGACCTTGAAAAATGTGTACGAACCCTGTTAATTTGTTTGTGTGTGCAGTTTGTGATCAATAATGTGTTTTAAAGTGCAGTGATGTATTGGTATTCATTTTAAAAGAAGCGATTGTCTCTTGAATGGAAGGAAAACACATGTTCTTTCTTTAAGAGGACTCATAGAATGGACTTTCTGAGGCTTATCATGCTGTCAGATTTATTGCCTACTGTAATTGTACTGCCATTACTGGTAAATGGCTGCCTTTAATATCATTACTGAAAGAGGTGACCACATGCAATTTACAATACCTTTTCTAAATTTGACTCAAATTTTGTCTTGGCTATAACTTCAGTCCGTCAATCATGACCTCCCTCTGCCAGATGATGGATTCAGTGTCCCTTCTGCTGTCGCTCCATTTTACAACCACAGTGTCCTCTCTAAGCAGGTGCCAATCACAGCGGGCTAACTCGCCCAGCGCCTTGAGCGGCTGGATCTTATTAGAAAAGCCTGGACATGTTTTGGTATCCGCACAGCCTGTGTTCATCCAAAACCCAATGTGAAACATTCCTTTGGGCGGGGAGAGGTTAATCAGCAGGGCAAAAACAATGAGCTCAGGTCCTGCAGGTAGGAAGGGGAGGAGGATGAGAAGGAGGAAGAAGAGGACAGACGATAGTCAGTGTCCGAGGGACTACGAAGGACAGCATGGTGGGTCGACTGTGAAATGAGGAAATGCATTACAAAATGCACAAGGACATCCAGGGTGCCTCCCCTTTCTGTACATGCAGCAGATTTTTATAATGCATACAAAGTCACAGCATATCAAGTGTGTCATGGACATGGGAGCGGCTGAAATTCAACATCTGTTAAAAGCGTGAGGACCAGGTTTATGTTGCTGTCCTGGCTACTGTACTTGAATACCAATTTTAGGCACCGGTACTTGAGTATTTACATTTAATGTTGCAATTAACCCATAAAGACCCAAACATCCACCACTGAGAAAAATAATCTACTGATGTATAATATTTAATACCTGCTGATCAAATAATCGAATCAATACATGTAAATAATTGTTGTAAAATACAGTTTGTCATCTTTTCATGGTCATCAGATATGACCCATTTGGACGTTCAGAGGCTCCGTAGTGAACGTGGAAACACAGTCATCTTCTACAACATTGATTCACCAGTAAAACCTACATAGTGTGACAAATGACTAGGGGTGTTAGAAAATATCAGTTCTGTAATATATCGCGGTATTTCATTTCACAATACTGTATCGATATTAAAAAGTACTGTATCGATATTTTTAGGTATTTATTCAAATGCAGATATGGCGGAGGTTCATTTTTGTTTTTCTTTTTTATTTATGTTTTATTTATTATTATTTAACACTGTTTTATTAAATAATGGTTATCTGAAGCATCGTAAAAGCACTTTTTACTGTCTGAGAGAGGCAGATGTTAGTTCCTTTGTTGGGATTGCACAAAAATAATGCTCTGATGTTAGTTCTGAACTAATAGAATATGAACATTTGAACAGGATCATAAACTGTAATGTCTGTAAAACAGAATTTCAGTTTGAACTCAGGAATATTTTGTGATATAGCATTAGATCCTGTTCTAATCACATAAAAATGTGTTTAGTATTTGTGCAGATTTCTGGTTTGATTCAATTCTTCCAGGAAATAATATTTAAAAAAAAAAGAAACAAACAAAAAATCATCTTTTTAACAGTATCATGATATATCGTGATATATCGTATCCTAGTATTGTGATTTGTATCGTATCGCCAGATTCTTGCCAACGCACAGCCCTACAAATGACAGTGGATGGAAATACTTGTTTTTATGTTCAGTTCATAATATATTTTGTTGAAAAAGTCACTTTTTCGTTTTGATATTGTAACTTTTGAATTTACTGTGAGCTTATACGAATATCTACATGATCAATGAATTAAATATAGAAAAAAATATGATTTACACCCCAAAAATATAGAAAATACAGAGGATAATATTATAATAAACTGTGATAAATCACTTACGAAAGGTTAAATAGTGAGAGAACTGTGATAACAGCCACAAAAGTAGCACTGGATCTTTATGGGTTAATCTGCTAAATCTGAGGTTGATGTTTTTTTTACTCTACCATATTTTTCTTTACATTTTGTCATCTCTGTCTTGTCCAGTGAAAAGGACATAACGCTTCAAATGTGTTGACTTTCAATGTTTGTCATAAACTAAAGGATGAAATGTTCTTTTACAGCTAATAATCTCTAAAAACTCTCAAATTAAAATGCAATGACTTGTCAGAGATATGGTCATCGAAGAAATCTGATGATTTTATTGAGGGATGGATTTCCATTTAGATTAGCCAACAGTAAATAAAGTAGCTCAAAAGGCCTTAAACATGTACGTCAGGAAAATTCAATTCACACAACAATGCAGCAGTAAAATGAATCTAAACTCAATAGTAAAACACTGATCAGAAGTCTTACTTAGTAAATGTACGAATGCAGTTGTGTTGGCGTATTTTCACAGTGTTTCATTTCTTTACACTCACTTGTTTGTGTTCCATATCGTGCTGGAAGGCATTTATTAATGTATTTGTTAGAGCTGCAGACTGTTGGTAAGTTACAAAACCATAAATACAGACACTATTCCACCTTTGCAGGTAGAACTCACTGTTTTAAATTGAGAACAAATCTGAGGAAATGGAGGAAATATGCTTTAGTTACGCTTTATTTTCCTTTGAGGCTGTTTTGACTTCATTTCTCCATCCGTGCATTGTGGGAGTCGACCTAAAATATCCTAGCTGCATGGCTGAATGTGTGTACCATGGCCCAGTTTAACCACTAATAGCACCGGCCTAGTGTCAATTCACGGCCGGTCCAGCTGTAAGACTGACTGCGGTCAGCTTTTTATGAGACGTTCAGTGGACAAGTCTTTGGCCTCAGCCCACGTCAGGTTCACCACATGTCCCTAACATTGCCACACATTTGGGACAGAAATATATTGACCAGCAAACATGGAAAAGAGTGATTCAAATGAGCCTCTTGGGAGTATATTATTTCTGTTTTCTTATTTTATTCAGTTGACTCTTGGTCATTCTGCCATACTGAGGCAAACTTTGTACATCTGTTCTGGACTGCAGTGGCAAACCATGTACTGCGAAGTTAGAGATCTGTACAGAACAATCTGAGAATGCCTTTACTGATGTGATTTGTATACGGGTGCCTCTATGAAACTGGTACAGAAAAACAAGACAGATGTAGACTAATGTTATGAAGCAAGTTTGGAAGTACTTTGGGTCTATTTTAAAAATAAATATTTACTGAGATAAAAAAAAGAAACTATTTTTTAGATAGGACACTTTTTTTTTTTATGTTATTTTTTGTACAAAAATCTGCATGTAACACTGTAAAAAGGACACAAAAATTATGTGCTACAATTTTATCGAATATCTCTTTATTCTCTCGCAGGTACATTTGGGGAATTGAACTAATTATGCAAGGCAAAGTGTTTCACAACAATGACCGCTGTTGCAAAATCACTCACAATTTATATATGTTTAAATAGGCAGGTTCTGCATGTAACGCCAGTGGACACGATGGGTTACACGTGAAACCTGGAATGAGAGTGAGATTCATGAAAAACCCACATGTCTGGATTAGAAAAACCACTAGGATCATCAAATTTAACACAGTGTCTTTATTTATAGTGATATATAAGACCATTTACAGCCATGTTTTCCAGATCAAATCTACTGACACCTAAGTAGCTTTTCTTGTCCCAATTTTGGCTCCAATATTTTATGAAAAATTCATTAATTTTGGGATGGCTCAGAGAAAGAGTATAATTTTTTTTGCATTTATCTGAGGTTATCATTAGGTACATCCTGGGGGGAAAAATGTCTAAATTTCTCTTTTATTATCAGATCTAAAAAAGCTGGAGAAGTGCCAGGTACCAAAATAAACCCAGTTTGATAGAAGCACCCATATGTAAGTGAATATCTGGAAAAACTGATATTTGCCTTTCATCAATATGAAAACTTCAGTTTAAGTCACTGAAAACACTCATTTCTGAAAACTTCCACCAAAATAGAGATTTAATGTCCAGAACATCACAGTATGTGACAAAAATGCACTAGCGTCATGTGTGCAACCTTTGTATATCCTAACCCTAAACCCATTATATTTATGATGGAATGTGTAGGCCAAAACTTTTCTGATAACAATCTGCTGTACACAGTTTTATCATTGAAAACAGAATTGGTCAAATATCTATTTACATAAACACCTGGCTATGTGTATACATGGGCTGAAATAGTCAGGGTGCGATTTGTGGGGGCGAGGGGTTCATCCTCGGAGGGGACAACCTCGTCAATGATGAAAAACCAGTTGAATTAACAGGCAGGTTGTGACTGAGTTTTCTTACATGTATAGTTGGGCATACTTTACTCCGCAGACGTCTGCTCGTACTCAAGGCAAACACACAGCAGATGCAGAGTCCACGTCGCTCACAGTGCACACACATTTCGCCCGACTCTGTGGGAACTTTAACTTTCATCTGAACGGAACTGATGGCAGTCTTGGAATTCACAAATGTCCCCATGCACATAAATAATAATAATAATAATAATAATAATAATAATAATAATAATAATAATAATGGATTAGATTTATATGGCACTTTTCTATGAACGCATATTCAAAGTGCACAGTGACACATAAATACATTGTATACCTTACCTATCTCTCTCTGTATATATCAGTGTCTCTCTCTCGCTGTCTGAAAGTGACATTTTTTTTACCTTCTCCAACCCGACCCGCAGGTAACCCACTGACCTGCCCATCACTAGTATGGACATACACCTGCAGGCGCCAGTGTACATGTTCAGCTACATCTTAACCTCCTAAGACCCAGCTATGGGTTTTCTGTCCACATTTGTGGACAAGAGTTTCGCAACTTTATACAAAAAAAAAAGAAAAAAAAAAAAAAAAGAAAACTGTCCACCACAAAGGACATTCCATAAAAATTTTAAAAACTGCATCTGAAAAAACTGTAGCATCATGATGTTTCCAATATAGACACTTATTTAATAAAAACCAAAAAAAAAGCTTGTACTTTGCTGACATTTCCTGGGTCTTAGGAGGTTAATCATTAGGTTTTACGCTCTGTTTAACAGTCTGATAGAGTTGCCCAATTGCCATAAATCCTCTCCCATGTTGGTGTGATCAGCCCTTATCCATGGTCCTGAAACTTCATTAAGCCACTCCCACATCGCAGGTGTGGCCATCGCAGAAAATTAAATGCTTCATGTATTTTTAGTTTGCATTAAAGATGAATGTTCAACTGTTCAACATGTAATAGGGCCTACAGTTAACTTAAAAAAGAATTAGGCCTGTTGATTGCTTGTTTTTTCATGATTTAAAAAAAAAAAAAAAAAAAAACACCCCCTCTCTGTTTTTTCACAAGTCGTATCCTAGAAATAGTCACAACAAAAACTACTCACCACTCAGCCAGGAGAGACAGGTCCAGGTTTCAGTAATGAGATGAAAATGCTGGCCTAATTGATCATTATGTAGAGTTGGATATTGTTTTTGTTGTTGTTTTTTTTTTTTGTTTCTAGCAATTTTAATGGGTCCTTGGCATTTTGAAATGCACAAAGCTTCGATGGGCTTATTAACTGAACTCCAATACATCTGTGGTTTCAATTAAAAGTTCAGTATGTATGTTTGTGTGTGCCAGAGGGCTTAGATTAAGTTTGCATTGGAGTCTGTTCTGTGAGAATTGGTTGTTTTTTTGACTCCATGACTCCATTTCTACGCCAACAGTGGCTGGTTTTGCTGTAGAGAAGCAAAAGCAAAGCACTGAAAAATAAAGCGACCATGAATTTTTATATATATATATATATATATATATATATATATATATATATGTATATATAGTAAATAAGGATCACTCATACTCTTAAAAAATCATGTACAACTGAGGCAGGCTTGAGGTTATAACTGAGGTTAGCTAACTTCACCAAACGATTGTCTATCAGCAGAAAACAAACTTCAACACAAACTCATTGTAATTTACAAGGAATTCATGAATCTTACACAAAGTATCTTAGTCTGTTTAGCTCTTTAGTTTTGTTTCAGTGCCCCAACAACTTTTCCAGTCCAGTTTTGTAGAATGCTTTAGTGTAGAGGTGTCAAATTAATTTTAGTTCAGGGGCCAGATTCAGCTAAATTTGATCTGAAATGGGCCGACCCAGTAAAATAATAACACAATAATATATAAATAATGTCATCTCCAAACTTTTCTCTATGTTTTAGAGTGAAAAAAGTGAATTTACATCATGAAAAGGTTTACATCTACAAACTGTGTAGAATACAAACTACAAACTAATGTGAATAACATGAACAAACTGAAAAAATAAGTGTGACTTTAACAATATTATGCCTCGGTTTATCATTTACACATGTACATTATAACTTACAGTTCACAGTGGATCTACAAATACACCAAACACTGAGTAACAGGCAGAATATTGTTAAAATTGTATTTACTTCTCTTAAGAAATTTCAGATTATTTGCATTTTTTTTGCAAAATTATACTTTGTTTTGGTGTAAATACATGAAAATATTTACATTTACAAAGAGAAACATTTGGAGTTGTCATTATTTGTATGTTATTAGGATAGTATTTTACTGGTCCTGCCCACTTGAGATTGAATTGTTCTGAATGTGGAACCTGAACTAAAAGGATTGTTAATATCTTAGTGTAATTTTTGCTTTTCACAAATTCATCCCAAGGGCCGGACTGGACCCTTTGGCGGGCCGGATTTGGCCCCCAGGCCACATGTTTGACACCTGTGCTTTAGTGTGATACATTTTACTACAGTTCTTACAAACATTACGTACAAACCAAGGCCCAATCCCAATTCACCCCTTACCCCTACCCCTGCATTTTGTGCGTTCACGTGAAGGGGTTGTGGTGTCCCGATTCTCAGTGAGTAGATGAAGGGCTAAAGGGCGGGGGCTGTTTGGCGTTTGGCCTTCGAAACAGAGATTTTTCAGGACCACACTACAGACAGAGGGGTATGAGAAATCTCCCACAATTCTGTTCGAATCATCGACAAGATGGAGGTAAACACAGCAAAACAGTGCAGCAGTGTGATGAAAGAAACACACAACTGTACATATTTTCTTTGTAAAAAACTTAATCATTTAATTGACTGTTTAACGCCACTTCAATGTGTTATGGATCACATTTCTGCAGTTGGTGGTTGATAGCCGCAAAAAAAGCCAAAAGCCCATGGAACTGAGACAGCTTCTGACGGCATGGTGAATTCTTTCGGAAACAAAGTGGTTGCATCAATGACTGCTGATGATGTAACAGGTCTCGAAGGGTTGCCTCATTTCATAGGGGAATGTTTCAACCTCTACCTCTTCCAACTTAAGGGGTCGTGTCAAGTGCAAGGGCCAAGTGGTAGGGGTAAGGGGGAGTTGGGATTGGGTCTCATTTCTCTTTGTATTTAAGTAGTTGTCAGTGAATGTCTTCACATCAATGCATTGGTTCTTGCCATGACTATCTCTGCTCTTCACAGTAAAAAATGAAGTTCAACTGGACTGTCATGTTTTACGTGGTGTATCTGGTAAATATTTCAAGTATTTACATGTCAGTGTCAGATGCAACAGTTTACAAATAGCCCAATATTGTTCAGCTTTCTTTCCTTCTCATAAAATCCAAATCTGTTCCACTCAATACACCACTTAAGCACTGTCGGGCATATTGAACACCTACTCTTTCTTACTCTCAGAAAAGGTCAAAGGTCAATACAAGATCATGCTAATTTGACCGATGAGAGGATACTCAGTATAGAATTTGCAGTGAGGCTTCAGGTAACCAATTCCAAACTTTAGAACTGGACCATCAGTGAGCTTATGAAAAATTTTGATCAATTTAGGGATCGGAATATCAGTGCATTCACATCTTCATATCAGTGAACCTTCATGTGGGTGAGGGTTACTGAAGGACTGTATTAGGCTAGTTCGTTGTGTGTATGCTTCATTCGCCCCTGGGGCGTCGGTCAGGACACAATAAGCAGGAGGTTTGAGTTCAGTTTAAAAACATTTACTGATGAGGCTGGGCACAGTACAGGCATGGGTTAACCTCAGCTGTGGCACTGACAGTATAAACATATGTATATGTGGGTTTATATGCGTGTGTGTGTGGTTTCTGTAACACAACAGAAATAAAGTAAGTATTAGTACGACCCAAATACAAGCACATTGTCTCACATTACTGTGATAACACAATCAGTACACAATACAGTACTCATATGATAACAGTATTAATAAACAATATTACATGGATGCATGTATTAAACATCATGAAGTGAGTAATGTCCACTTATACTACTGCACAAACACTAGCCAGACTGAACAATGATCCAACAGTATTTCTGACGTTGTAAATGGCACTTAATGAGCGTACCGAACATCAAAGAAAGGACCGCTATTGCCGAACAAACGGTAATGTCGGCACCCATAGACTACACGTGTCGGACTGGTTACAGACCCGACGGACCGAATAACATGCAGTCACTTGCAGTAAACATGTAGCACACATTCAGAAACTGATTTACATTGATTGTATACCACAGAAAACAGTGAAAATATGCTAAAGACACAGGACAAACCAAACCGAAACTAACTTAGCTAGCGGTAGCATATTCAGTCGGTGCCAATTAAACGGCGGCGCAGCAATGAAACACGGGTAAATGGTAACACTCGAACATCATAAACACCATAAAACAAGCACACAGAAACAACAGTACAGATGTAAATAATGTACTCACGGTAATCAAAGACGCACACTAACTCATCAGTGCGACATGACAGAGAGTTAGCAGATACAACAGCAACGATCTGTGTACACTTCTGTTAAGACTACATTACCCATAATGCATTGCGCCTTAAAGCAACAGGGGCCTATCCCAACATATAGTAGAGGACGACAACCAGCACAAGTGATTGGAACCTTTCTAACACTTCACATAATAACATCTCAAACATTATTCTTCTACAATAGATTAAAACTGGGCGATACAGTGCTGCAGTGGTCAGCACTCGTACCTCACAGCAAGACGGTCATGGGTTTGATTCCAATACCAGTCGATGGGAGTGGGACCTTTCTGTGTGGAGTTTCCATGTTATTCCCATGTCTGAGGGTTTTCTCCAGGTACTCTGGCTTCCTCCCACCATCCAAAGACATGCACTGATAGGTTAAAGGTGGGGTCTGAGATGTTTTCCTGGAGCTTTTTTTACTATATTCCTTAAAATCCCCTTCACATCCCAATTACAACTAATTAATTAAATGCTCTAACACAAAACTTAAAAAAAATTAGTTACCTGTGGAATGGACAGGACTGAAAAAACACCATCCAGTCATTTTGAGTGCCCATTCGAAATGACTGGATGGTGATATGTCTATCAAACTCAACTGCCATTCGCCCCTCCCCCCTCTGTGCGTACCCCTCTTTGAGCATGAATCGCACATTCCCAGAGGCTGGAAGTGCTTATACAGGAAGTGAAGCCAGAACCTGGCTATATTAGTTATATTAGGATGGAAAGTTCACCAGCAAACTGTTTTGTCACTAACATAAATCACTAGGAAATATAACGTTAGTCAGATAGGTATGAACTGGGGCTGTTCTGTAAGAGCGGGGGTGTTGGAGGAGACTGAAGGAGGTATGCATGGATACGCCTCAGCCAGGGCCGTAGTCAGCGTCGGAGCCCAAGGCGGGGCCATACGGGACCGGAGCTGGGGACGAAACCTCAGGCAGGGTCGAAGCCGGCGCTGGGGCCAGGGCCGGGCCGGGCCATAGACAGCGTCGTAGCCCAAGCTGGGGCCGGAGCAGAGCCTCAGCTGGTGAATTGTTGCTGTGCAGCGCTCGTGAACCCTCAGGAACAAGCATTGTGCGTGCCAGTAGTCTGGAGGCGTAGCTTCAGAGGGACGTCTGAAGAAAAGGGGTTTGGACTTTTGAATTGAGTATTTTCAAAATGTAGCTTGCTCAAAGTGTTTTTCTAAATAATAATAATAATAATACATTTTATTTATAGGTGCCTTTCTTGGCACTCAAGGACACCGTACAGTAAAACAGGAGAGTTTAAAACAAGCAATAAAGCAGAGTAAAAAATAAAAGGCAGGTTAAAAAATTGGACAATGCAATTGTGTTCACAAAGAAAAAGAGGTCCTAAACAGATGGGTTTTGAGTCTAGATTTGAAGAGAGGGAGTGAAGTGGTGTTTCTGAGATCCGGTGGCAAGGAGTTCCAGAGTTGGGGAGCAGAGCAGCTGAATGCTCTACACCCCATGGTGGTGAGACAGGCAGAGGGAACAGTGAGGTGGATGGAGGAGGAAGATCTGAGGGTACGAGAGGGAGTGGCAACATGAAGGAGGTCAGACAGATATGGAGGGGCGAGGTTATGGATGGCCTTGAATGTCATTAGAAGGATTTTAAATTCAATCTGGAACTTAACCGGGAGCCAGTGGAGCTGTTGGAGGATAGGAGTGATGTGGTGAGTGGAGGGGGTCCTGGTGATGATGCGAGCAGCAGAGTTCTGAACTAATTGAAGATCTCATACCCCACCTTTAATTGGTTAGTCTAAATTACCCATAGGTGTGAAAATGAGAGTGATTGTTTGTCTTTATATGTTCAGCCCTGTGATGAACTGGCGACTCATCCAGGGTGTACCCCTATGTAGCTGGGATAGGCTCCAAGTGACCCCCGTGACCCTAGTGAGGATAAAGCAGGTTCAGAAAATGAATGAATGAAGATTTTTTTTTTTAAATCTTGGGAAATACTTACAATTTTTATGCAACATTCCTAAATGCTTTTTAAATAACTTTTTTGCTTGTGTGGTCCAGTTTCAGAGGAAAGTTCCCTCAGGGGAAGTAAGTGTATTTCCGACACATTGCAGATAATGTTTTCTATGACTATAAGATAAATCAAATGTCATGACAAGTCTGGATGTACTCCGCCCTGGAGGCTTTTAAAAAGTTGCTGATAGCTCCCACCTACCTTTCTGCTGTCCGCTGCCTTCACCTTACTCCGTTGGCTCTACAGGATGCGTTCATTAGCATATCTGGTCATTTTTCCCTCGTTAACATGCGCCAGTTTTACTCGTTTGTGCCTCAGTTATCAGCCTGTGCCATATGCTGTGTAGGTGGTAGAAGAGAGGCTAGACACATCCTTTGGCAACTCTATCTGCTGGCCCCCTGAGACTTTCCTCTTAGTTTGACTGCTTCACGACACGAGTTTATTCATCCTCCTCTGTGTTTGATAACCCTCCCCCTCCTGGGCCCGGTATGAAGGTGCCCGTGTGTGCCTGAAAAGGCCAATGATGCACATTCTGCTCTACAGGCATTAATCATTTCCTGGCAAAAGAGTGTGTATATGTGATGTCTGAACTATGCTCACTGTGTTCAGGGCTTCTTTTATCTCGCCTCTTGTACGACTGAATGCTTGTGTTAAACTCTTGTCCACCATTCCACCTGTACAAATCCTCTTTGTTGCTTCATTTTGAGTTATTTCCACTCTTTCTTTGGAGTCTGTGGCAGATGGTGGGGGAGATGCATATAGTATCTCTTTTTTTGTTTTTTGATCTCTAACATTTTCAGTCGGTACAGGTCCAGCCCCACCCATTTGTTACTGTAGCTGCATCTGTCCTCCTTACAACTTACAGTGAAGGTTGTTATATACACCACAAGAACAGAGAAATGTGTTTGTTTTCTGGATACGGGGTGGGGGGCTTTTCTTGTGTGAAAATGTTTGAAAATGTTTCTGTCAGTAAAACATAATTTACTCCAAATTATGTATTCATTCATTCAAATCAAATCTCAAACGAGAATTATTTTTACTAATGATTTACCCATTTTAACATTTTATTCTTAGTAGCTCTCATTCCATTGTCATGATTTAACTTTTAGACCCAGGACGATCTAAAAACCAGTTAGTTTTAAAGTTTACAGACTCACTAGCTTACATTTTAGGACAGGGGTGTCAAACTCATTTTCTTTCAGGGGCCACATTCAGCCCGATTTGATCCCCAGTGGGCCGGACCAGTAAAACAATAACATAATAACATATAAATAATGACAACTTCAAATTTTTGTCAAAAACAAACAAAAAAAAAACAAAACACGAAATTACGAAAATATTTATTTTATAAACTATCCAAACAAAAAAGATGTGAATAACCTGAAAAAAACAAAATTTCTTAAGAAAACTAAATGCAATTTTTACAATATCATGCCTCAACTTGTCATTTCTACATGTGCCTTATTGATCGGATCTACAAAGACACTAAACACTGAGTAACAGGCAGAAAATAGTCAAATTTGTACTTAATTTTCTTTAGACATTTCAGGTTTTTCATATTTGTTCGGGTTATTCACATTTTATTGTTACAGGATTGTTTGTAAATGTAAATATTTTCACAATTTAATGTTATTTTTTGCACTAAAACAAAGACAAAAATTTGAACTCGTCATTATTTATAGGCCTAATATAATATTTTTTTCTTCACATCAAACCAAGAAGAAAATATGGAGTCATTATTTCTTGTAGGTTATTATGCTGTTATTTTACTTGACACCATATTGGTCTGTTTGTGGAACCTGAAGTAAAATTAGTTCCACAGCCTTGACTGTGGAATTTTTGCACTTTGTAAATTCATCCCACGGGCCGGATTGGAACCTTTAGCGAGCCACATTTGGCCCCCGGGCCGCATGTTTGATACCGCTGTTTTAGGATGTTTAATGTGGTATCTGTTACATACAGAACTTCACTAATGCATGTTTTCTTCCTCAAGTCTGGTGACGACGTTCCTGTTGGTCGATGGCAGCGTTGGGTTCCAGAAGGCCGACCTGATCGTTCTGGAGATGTGTGAAGAAATCAGACGTCCATATGTGGTAGGCCACACATGCACTGTTCATAAACAGCAACATCACACCCTTTAAAAAGGATTATGAATTTAAGATGGAGACCAAAGGATAATGTCCAAAAATAAGACTTGCAAAAGAAACCTTGCAGCAGCCGAAGACACTTAGATATGTATAAAAATAACATCCACTGCCCTGTAAATGTAATTTTAGGTGACGTACATTTTCTCAGTTGTGTCTCAAATTCCATACTATTGCATTATTAGTCCAAAACAGTAGAATAAACCAAGGTGTTTGCACAGGTCTCAAAAGTCTTAAAAAGTCTGGAATTTTGTGTCAAATCTTAATAATGTAAGGAAAACAGTTTCTCTCATAGTTGAATTTTAGAGTATGCTCAAAGGCACATAATCTTATAAGATAAGAAATACATGAGGGAAACATGAAAAAACTTGACATGATTTCACTAACTGGTCACTACTGGAATGATTCTAGTGAAACTTGTTTGTGTGATATCTTTTGTGATTTTCATATGTTTTGAAAATGTTTCTGTCAGTAAAACATAATTTACTGCAAATTATGCATTCATTCATTCATACATTTGTTAAAATAAACTTTTCAATCACACACAACAGGTACAATCTCAACCAAAAAAGTAGGCACACAAGTATAAAAGTACATAAAGTCAAGGTCTTGGGGGAAAAAAATAGCAGTTTTGAAAAAGTCTGGAATTTTTATTTGGATAAAAAGCAAGTACCCTGCTGGAAGTGACAAGAATAAGAACAGAGTTAGTTCTTACATAAATATGCAAACAAACTGTCAAAGGTAAATGGTATATATTTTTCTCTTAGTAATTGCCTTTTATATTTTTATGCTCATTGTCTTTTTTATGCCGTTCCTAAATGCCACTTTTGTTTTGTTGGTTTTAATTTCCAACTTGAATTGTTCCATTTCAGTTTTTATACATCTTAAATTCTCTTGGCATTCAGTGTAGATGGCAAAGTAGGATTTTCATTGTACAGGGAAATAATTTTCTTTACTGTACAGATGACAATAAAATGATTTGAATCTCTTTGAAGGAAATGTACTTATATGTGTTGTATATCTCTCATTTGTGATATTAGACTACATCCTTTAAATGAGTGATATTTTGCTTTTTTAATTGGCATTATGCATTTTAAAACATTTCCCTGTGGTCTACATAAACTGTAAATGCTATGCTTGGGTCTGAATTCTTCATTAATTTAACTCCACAGGTCCATCTTCAAACCTATTTCTGAGTAATGACACCAGAAAGGTCATTTTGAGCACTGGCCCTTTAAATGCAAATGTGCCACTTTATGCCCCACCCCCTCCAGGTTGTTGACCGTGCTTTCTGTCCTGTTCAGCCACTTGTGTTCATTAATACAACCAACAACGGAACATTGTAGGTAATCGGCTCAAAGTTTGGACATATTTTCAGTATGGACTACAACCGCTGCTGCTGACAAACAATTATGTTGAGAAATGTTCATCAAAAGTCTTGACCTTATAAGTGCAAATGTTGTGACGTAACTAGTTATAAAACATAAAAAATTAAGAAGGAATTGCAACAGGTTGTAGAAATCCACTTGATTTTTGCCAAAAAGAAAATAAAGATAACTTTGCAGCACCTGGAGGGTTCAAATTCAAACTTTATAAACTATTAGGGTTCAAATACACAAATAAATGCAACAAAGACTAATAAAAGTGGGTTTAGCAAAAATATAACCTCTTTAAAGATTCAAAAAGGGATTTTTTTTAATTTGTTTTTTGGCAATTCACTAAATCAATTCAATTCAGCTTTATTTATAAAGCACATTTCATGCACAAAGCAGACTCAATGTGCTTCACAACAGATATATAATATAGCTATAGTAAAAAAACAATCATAAAAAAAGTGCAAGTGCAAGTAAACAATCATATGTGCACACTTGAACTCACATATGTGTACATGTACACACACAACTCAACAGAACACTGTCAAAAAGATACATTTTTAATCTGTTTAATCTAGATGGACAGTTCATTGAGATACCGTTTCTCTGTCATTTTGCTAATTAAATGACATGTAATTTAAAAAAAAAAAAAAAAGGTAAAAATAAAACAAGAATACATACAGTGGTATAAAAAATAAACTATAATAGAATATAAAAGATATAAATCAAACCTATTTACAATAACAGCGGTGATACAATACAGTAATGAACTGAAACTGAACTGTTTTGGTGCTTTTTGACATCCATGTTCACTCCACCATGATGGAGACGTAGCCCTGCTGCTACATAATGACCTATATTTGCTTCCAGGTCTCATCAATGTAACTTCGTTTAACCTATAACTAACCACCGACTGCCGCTAATAGATGCATTAAATCTAAAACCTTTGCCACCAAAACAGGCGGTTGCACTAACCAGTGGCACCAACTGACACAAAGGAGGAAAACATAGGTCATAATTTGTGGTTTGTTTGTGGTGTAATAACACTGTGGGACAAGAGCACCCTTTATTACTGGCTTTTCAAACGATGGGAAAAAGCAGAGGGTCGTTTTTAATATTTAATCTTATTTTGCAAAGATTGTTCTGGCCAGACAAAAAGCACAAGTAGAGCCTTGGAGAACATTTTAGTCGTGTTTAATTCAGGTTTTAGAGGAAAAGTCCAGGACACAGGGGAAGTTTGTCACTCATCCCAATGTCATTTTTCTCACATAGTTTGCTCATAAATTACACGTTTTAACACAGACGTCTTTATACGAGGGAATAAATCTGCATCAAATGCCAAATGGACTTCTTTAACAATTCATGCGATGTATTATTTTGTTGCCAAATGGCCGTGTTGCACTGCTGGTTCCCACATTGACCTCATTATGTTCACTATTCATTGATTCTGTTCCTATTCTGTGGTTAGTTTTCACAAAGACCTCAACGGAGCTTTGACTAACATGGGAATCAATGCTTAATGACTGAATGAAAGCATATGTTAAAAAAAACAAACCACACAGAGCGTGTAAGCTTTAGAAACACTTCCTTGTTCTTATTAATCTGTCAAAATGTTGTCTCAGAGCTGGTAAAAGACTGATTATTTTCTTACATAGAGCTGATGGGAGTTTTCTTATGTACAGATGTGAGTAATTGTCATGCGTTTTTTTTCGTCATTCTCCAAATTTACTCTACTGCAGTGATGAAAAGTCATAAAATACATTTACTCGTACTTGTACTTTACTTGAGTGCTTCCATTTTAACCTACATTTTACTTCTCTTCCACTATGTTTATGATCTGACAGTTTCAGCTGATAAGAAGATGAAGCTTTTACACCAAACTCTTCAAATAAAACCTATTGTTAAAGGTTAGACCAGTGTTTTCTAAACTATTTGGCTTTCTCTATTTTACAAAAAGGACTGTGTAGATGGGCTCACATTTCAGCTGCAGACTGCTCCACCACACAGCCGAGTAATTTCCCCTCTAAACCAAACAGCAACTTCCAGGACTGAAAAATAAAGCCAAGGTGATTCTGCCAAAACCTGCAGTTCCTTGAATGGCCACTGGAGACTGAATCCAAAACGCATGTCAATCCCGAAGACCCACATATTAACCCATAAGGACCCAGTATGACTTTTGTGTCAGTTTCCAAATAATTTTTTTTTCTCTCTATTTAACCTTTCCTAAGTGATTTATCACCATTTATTTTAATAATATCCTCTGAATTTTGCATGTTTCCAGGGAAAATCATCTATTTTCCTATGTGTAATTGACTGATTATGAAGATGTTCATTAAAGCTCAGAGTAAAGTCAAGGATTATTGTGTCAAAACAAAAAAAAAACAAAAAAAATGAAGAAAAGTCTTTTTCAGTAAAATATACCATTAACTGAACATAAACCAAGTGTGTCCATCCACCCTCATTGATCCAACTCTATGGGTTTTACTGGTGAATCAATCTTGTAGAAGATGACGGTGTTTCCACGTTCACTATGGAGCCTCTGAACGTCCAAGTGGGTCATATCTGATGACCATGAAAAGACGAATAACTATTTTACACCAATTATTTACATGAATTGATAGGGTTAATGGATCAACAGTTTAGATCAGTTGATGCTTTTGGTCGATGGTGGATGTTTGGGTCTTTCTGGGTTAAGATGGCCACCGTTAGAGCAGAAATGTTTACAGCCTGGTACCAAAAATATGTTGCTCTTTATACTTAATTTGTCCTTTAGGCTTAAAGTTGTGCATTACTTGGATAAGTGGCTGCTTTGAGTGACATGTGGGTGGCTCTATGTGTTTCATTGACAGCTACTTCTGCCACTTTTGGACCTTCTGTTTATTGAATTAAACATATTTTTCTCTGACACACAGTTCTGTTATAGATGTGGTTAAGAGGACCATTAAAAGGATTTGTTAACCCTTGGGAGTCTGTAATATAAATGTCAATTTTTGTCATACCTGCTTGTAATCGCCTTTTTAAGCATTTCATATGACCTGATACCCCATGTGCTGCATATCAAAATGTGCAGAACATTCTCAGTACCAGTAGAATCTGTGCCGGAAAACTGTCATGAAAATGTTGTGCTCTGAAGCTGAGAAATTAGATTTACAATTTTGAAAAAAAAAAAAAGAAATAACTTGTGAAAACACACCTTTACTCCGCGTAAATGGACATTTGGAGATGGATTTAGCAATTTGTTTTGTTCATAAAACTAGTGTAATGTGTATAAAAATACCCACATAAATAGATGAGCAATTCCTACAATAGAAAGAGGGAAATTTATTGTAACTTTTTTTTTTACTGTTTTTTTATTCATTTATCTTTTTTTTGATAGAAAGCTCTAACAACATGCAGACTCGGGGTGGGGGGTGCTACCTTCAGAGACTGACCAGAGGCTCTGTACATCTCAAAACTCACTTCTGATAAAACAGACATCTACTACCAAACACAATGATGTGAAGTGATATATAAATTATTTCTATGCATGTTTTTGTGGCTTAGACAGAATTGTGTGATATCTAGGGGCTACGCAGATGTTTCATTGAGTTTATGGTGCTTTTTTTGCAATACACGACTGGTTTTCATACTTTAACTCTTTTAACTAATGCAAGCATTTATTTGGAATTGCATTACATCGTCAGCAGACCTTCTTACATCAGCTTTTTTATCATTTTGTCAAATTATCTTGTTTACATATTACACAAAGTAGATACAACTGATAAGTAACATAACAGTATTTAGCATTTATGAACCATGGTGACCATGGTGATGTTTGGCATGTTTCTTAGTAGTGTGAGGTCAAAAATGAGTTGGTACTTCTGGCTCCAAATTTCCAGATAAACAGTACAAACCAGTCAGTGTCATCTCAGTGGTTACATCTGCTTCTTATGCAGAGTACTCTGGTTTCATGCTAATAAAAGCACAAATCAAAAGAGTAGAAGTCCACATATAGAAAACATTAGTGTATTAGAATGTTTTTCATCCTTCCTCTTCCATTGACCATGTATAATTTCCTGCAGGAATGTTCCTTGTTCTTGGCAGTGTTTTTACGTTGCTATATTGGTGCATAAAGTGTCTCAGTTCTTTACACCGTGACTCTGTACCTGACATTGGATCTCACCTGCAGGGGCGGTTTGTTCTCAGCTTAGGCCTTTTCCACAGAGAGGGGACGGGTTGGCCAGACACGCTGCTTGGACATAAGCCATTCTTACAAGCTGTGAAAAGGTCCTGCGGCCTCCCTCACATTTCGCCAGCCTTACATTTGTTCTAGCTCCTCTCCACTTCCCCGCCATCTGTGGTCTTAATGAAGCTGTCAAGAAGCTGTCATTCACTCATGAGTGGCTGTGCCTCACAGCACGATGCCTAACATTTAGCCAACAGAGACTCAGCAAAGCCTTGAGCTGTGGCGTGAAGTTCCTGAATTGCTGTGTTAACAATTTTAACACAACTGATATTATCATGTGTTCTCAATTTTTTCGTACCTGTATTGAAACAAGCTGGATGAATAAAAGACCAAAGCACTGGTTTTATTAATAGAATGAATAATGACAAATCTCAGCATGTCATAAAGTCTTGGACGAGAATGAGATGGTAGTCGTGAAGAACAAAAGAGAAAGTCCTACTGTTGGTTGCGGAGGAGTCATGGCAACAGCAGACCGCTGGGAAGTTGATGAATGACAGAAGGGATTTTGATTCTCATGGTGTCACACATGGCTACAACAGAACTAGAGGCTTTGTGGAGCTCTGTGGATCCACACCCTCCTGTTTATTGACTGGCAACGGCCATTGTTTTACAGACGAAGTGGTCCCGCCCTCTTTCTGGGGTTAATTCACCAAAACCGATCAGGAGTTAGCGTGGAGGGAATGTTCTGGTATCTGAGTTCATTAAGATAGAACTTGGTTCTTTTGAGTTCTTTTGAAAAGGAACAATGTCACCATTAAGGTGGAAAGAGGTTCTAATCCCATATCCGGGACTGGAGGGTTCAGTGATATAAGGACAGATTTGAGTCATGAAAAAAAAAATATTTTGAAGAAAAATAAGGAGGTGCAGTGTCCAGTACTTTCCAAACTGAAAATCTATTACTGATCTCTCTATTTTTCTCCCGTGTTTTTATTTTTTATTTTTTTAACATTTTGTAACTTCTACTTACACTGTATTTCTTACAGCAGGGGTGTCAAACATGCGGCCCATGGGCCAAAGCCAGCCCGCTGAAGGTTCCAATTCGGCCTGTGGGATGAATTTATAAAGTGCTAAATTTACACTGAAAATATTAACAAACTCATTTTAGTTCAGACGCCACATAACACTGAAATGGGCCAAACCAGTAAAATAACAACATATAAACACATAAATAATAACAACTCCAACTCCAAGATCCCGGATACAAGCAGTTGAAATGAGCTTCCTCCATAGGGTGGCTGGGCGCACCCTTAGGGACAGGGTGAGGAGCTCAGTCACCAGGGAGGAGCTTGGAGTAGAGCCACTGCTCCTCTACATCCAGAGGGGCCAGCTGAGGTGGCTGGGGCATCTGTTTTGGATGCCTCCTGGACGCCTCCCTGGGGAGGTGTTCCGGGCATGTCCCACCGGGAGGAGGCCTCGGGAAAGACCTAGGACACGTTGGAGAGACTATGTCTCTCAACTGGCCTGGGAACGCCTCAGGGTCCCCCCAGAGGAGCTGGAGGAGGTGTGTGGGGAGAGGGAAGTCTGGGCGTCCCTGCTTAGACCGTTACCCCCGCGACCTGGCCCCGGATAAAGCGGAAGAGAATGGATGGATGGATGGATGGATGGATGGAACTCCAAATTTACAAAAAAGTAAAATTGCATGAAAATGTTTACATTTACAAACAAACCTGAACATATATGAACAAACTGACATTTCTTAAGAAAAATGAGTGTAATTTTAAAAATATTCTGCCTGTTTGTAAATGTTTTGTGTATTTGTAGATCCACTGTAATCAGTGAATTGTAACACACATGCAAAAATGATAACCTAAAGTAGAATATTATTAAAATAAACATATTTTTCTTGGGACATTTCTTGTCGTTCTTGGTTATTCACATTTTTTGTGAAAGAATAGTTTGTAAATGTAAACACCTTCACAATGTAATTTTACTTTATTACATTATAACAAAGAAAAAAAAAGGAGTTATCATTATTTGGAGTTTTATTTACACTATTATTTTACTGGTTTGGCTTGAGACCAATTTGGCCTGCATGTGGTCCCTGAACTAAAATGAGTTTGACACCCCTGTATTACAGTAATGAGACTTAGTCGACACTGCCACCATCTAAGAACATGACGACATGACGGCGCTTACTTTATCTGTCACAACAGACCTTAATCACTTGATTTTTCTTTTCAAAAGCTTCTCTCAAATTTGTCTGAAACAGTAAAACTAAAACAATAGGATAAAGACATTCAAATAAATAATAAATCTCATTGTCTTTGGGGTGTCAATCTCTTTATTATATAAATAAACCAGTCCAAAAATGTTAAACCTGATGCTGTTGAACAGAAGCAGCCAAAACCTGAAGTGGACCTGAAGTTGTTATGGGCCAGTGTTTCTCAGCAGGGGTGGTAGGGACACTGCTGGGGGGTGTTTGGAATGAGAAGGCAGAGGAGGGGGCGCTGAGATCAAATTGGGGGCATTAGTCTGTATAAGTATCAATATCAAGCTGCATGTTATGTCAATGGTGAATCACAGGGGGTACTACCTCTGCAACGAATATAAACTCGATATGTTATGGATAACTACACCCCCCCCCCCCCCCGCTTGACAGTTAGTTATAGAGCACTATAACCCCCCCCCCCCCCCCCTTCACTATTTTTTTTTCTGGGGGGCAGGAGGGCCAGGATAACGTAAAGGGGTATTTGCTCAAAAAAGGTTGAGAGATACTGTTCTAGGTTACCCTTTGTTACCCTCTCCTGTAGCTCTAAATTAGCTGAGAAGGGGGCGCTGGGACCAAACGGGGGGCGTTAGTCTGTGTAAGTATCGATATCAAGCTATATGATATGTCAATGGCAAATCACTGTGCCCCCCTGGTCCACCACAATAAGGTACATCGCCCCACCCACAGTATAAAGGGGGTTACTACCTCTGCAACGAATATAAGCTCAATATGTAACGGATAGCTAACTCCCCCCCGCTTGACAGTCAGCCACAAAGCGCAATAACCCCCCCCACACACACACACACACACACACACAATTTTTTTTTTGGGGGGGGGGGGGTGACAGGAGGGCTATGATAACGTAAAAGGGCATTTGGTCAAAAAAGGTCGAGAAACACTGTTCTCCGCTTTTGTTACCTGCTCATGTAGCTCTAAATTAGCTGAGAAGGGGGCGCTGAGACCAAACAGGGGGCATTAGTCTGTGTAAGTATTAATATCAAGCTGCATGTTATGTCAATGGCAAATCACCCCCCCCCCCCCCAGTCCACCACAATAAGGTATGTCGTCCCACCCATGGTATAAAGGGGGTTACTACCTCTGCAACAAATATAAGCTCAATGTGTAATGGATAGCTAACTCCCCCCCGCTTGACAATTAGCCACGAAACACAATAACCCCCCTCACACACACACACACACAATTTATTTATTTATTTATTTTTTTGGGGGGGGGGGGGGGTGACAGGAGGGCCATGTAAACGTAAAAGGGCATTTGGTCAAAAAAGGTTGAGAAACATTGTTCTAGGCTTTTGTTCCCCACTCCTGTAGCTCTAAATTAGCACCACCCTGTATTGTATTGTACTGTATGTCCTTGTATGTGCGTGTCCTTGGTAAAAAACCTTCATTCTTAATTACTGTTCTAATTCAGCTTTATCTCTTAGGGCCAAAATGTTTCCATCAATGACATAACCACCTCCAACTGTAGCGTTTCAGTGAGCCTGAAATGAGAAATAGGATGATGTGACAAATACATGAGGTCAAAACAAGACCGTTTTGGAGAATTTTTTTTGAACCATGAGAAAGTGTAGATGGTGATAGTTTTTCCATCAGAGCTTGTTGGGTTTGTAATGAGGCAGGAGGGAGGGTTGGAGGCTTTTTGTCAGATACACAGTGCCAAATGGGGATGAGTAAGCAGTCCCAAGAGCCAGAGGTTGTTCTGGGCCATAAGGAGTGTGGCCACACTGACGTTAGCCAGCTCTCTCCTTTTATAGAGGAGAGGGGCAGCGCCGAGCCAAAACAGGCGGTATGAGTCGGCCAAAGCTAGCAGCACATCTCAGCGGCTGTGGCCCATTCTCATCCGCAGGCTGCTAAGCCTGGACTGACACCCGCAACCACAGAGTCTGGATCCGACCGCTGCTCAGTCCCTTTCATTTAACCAATCGCTCTTTCATTTCTCCAACTGCAGCCTCGCTCTGTGCCTCTCTACACATCTGTCTCTGTCAGTTTCTCCCTCCACCTTTGGCTTCCTCTCTATCTGTCTCTTTCTTTTGGCGCTTTTTTTGGCTCCCTTACTTGTCAATCTGCTAAACCTATTAAGTATTACTAAGAGGGCAAAAATGTGGCGTAATGAAATAACATAGGGAATTACACCCTGTCGTGGGGGAAGATGAAACTGGTCTATTTATGAGCGTAGAACAAATAAACTAGCTCTGAGGGTGCGTCTGGACTGTGTCTGCCACAGAGCAGTGACAGGCCTCACAAAGCAGCACTTTTCTGTTCAATAAAGCTCAAGGGAAAATCCATTTCATTCCCATAACTAAGGTCTTTATGAACAAAGAACATTATGGTTGGCTTTAGTTTGGTAAAGTTTCTGCTTCTGCTGTGGCTGATGCACTGATGTGTTTATAATGTATTTATCCTGTGGAGAGCTTTAGTCACAACACCTGGTCTTGTTCTTAAGGACCAGAGTTAATACAGCATGTTTTTCAAAAGGAAAAAAAAGTTTCCTGGCAAAGTTAAGTGACAGTTGATTTAGACAGCTGAATTGCTGATTTGCTTTTATACTTTTCCAAAAGAAAAAAAGTCAACAAATGTCAAATCACAACATGTGACCGGAGTTGAGATTTGAACATTGTGTTCTGTATTTATTTATTTCTATACAGGGTGGGGAAGCAAAATTTACAATATTTTGAGGCAGGGATTGAAAGGCAGACCAATTAGTTTACTGAAAGTCATGAGAATTTATTTGCCACAAGAAAATGTACATAATAGAAAATGTTTTTATTCTATGTGTCCTCCTTCTTTCTCAATAACTGCCTTCACACGCTTCCTGAAACTTGCGCAAGTGTTCCTCAAAGATTCGGGTGACAACTTCTCCCATTCCTCTTTAATAGTATCTTCCAGACTTTCTCATAATAGTTTTGCTCATAGTCATTCTCTTCTTTCCATTATAAACAGTCTTTATGGACACTCCAACTATTTTTGAAATCTCCTTTGGTGTGACGAGTGCATTCAGCAAATCACACACTCTTTGACGTTTGCTTTCCTGATTACTCATATGGGCAAAAGTTTCTGAAAAGGTATGGATAATAGTGTTAGGTATGATTATGACATCAATATATGTTTGGTTTCAAAACAACTGACGTAGTGCCTGCTGAGAAAAAACAACTAAATGTTCATTGTAAATTTTGCTTCCCCACCCTGTATTTATTTATGAGTTTGGTACTTAAACTTAAGTACCTAAATTCAGTTTTGTTTTAGTTTGTCTGTAGACTCATTTTGGTTCAGGGGCCGTATCATCTTTGTTTTTATTTATGTATGTATGTGCATTTTGTGCAATTTGATCTCAAGCTGGCCAGGCCAGTAAAGCAATGACTTAATAACTTATAAATAATGACAAATCCAAGTTTTTCTTTTTGTTTTAGTACAAAAAAAAAAAATTAAATTAAATTATGAAAATATTTACATTTTACAAAAAAGATGTGAATAACCTGAAAAACAGAAATTTCATTTGAAAAACTAGTGCAATTTTAACAATATTATGCCTTGACTTATTACAATAAACAATGTTCCATAAACATTTGGTAACAGGCAGAATATTGTTAAAATTTTGGAGTTTGGAACTAAAATTTGAACAATTTCTACAATATTACATCCCTTATTATTAACACAACTACAGATCACAGTGGATCTGTAAATGCACAAAACATTTAGTAACAGGCTGAATATTGTTAAAATTGCCAATTTCAGGTTGTTCATCTTTGTTTTTATTTATGTATTTATGCGCATTTTATTGTGAAAGAATAGTTTTGTAAGTGTAAACATTTTCACAGTGCAATGTTATTTTTTTTACTTAAATTTTTTCCACATAATTTTTCACAAAGAAATTTTGTTGTTGTCATTATTTATGGGTTATTGTGTTGTTATTTTTACTGTAGATCACATTGGTCTGTATGTGGAACCTGAACCAAAATGATTTTAGACAACCTTAACTGTTCAGGTTAATTTTTGCACTTTCATCCCACGGGCCGGAATGGACCCTTTGGCGGGCCAGATTTGGCCCCTGGGATGCATGTTTGACACCTGTGGTTTATAGAATATCCCATCAAAGAAACAAGTGGAAGATTTGTTTCCTTTTTTTTTAGACTGAGACCACTTCCACAAGTTCTGATTTCAAGAACATTAAATCAGTTTGTGATTTCATTGCTTGTAATAAGCACAAGTTCTTTACATTTTACTTTTTTTTTTCATCATTTTAAGGCCCATTACAGTCTTTCAGTGACTAGACTTTTATTGATATTCAGTCGTACTAAGTCAAATGTGCTTTCCCACTTGTAGATTCCATTTGCAGTGCATTTTGCCTTACTAGACAATTTGGTTATATTTGAGGACATTTGGGTTGTTTTGTTTGTGAGGTGAACCGTGATTCACAGAAGATGAAAAAGGGTAGAATGAAAGAATTCATCGCAATGAATATAATGTACAAAACCGTTGTTTATCAAAGGTCTCATAAAGTGCAAAGCCATTTTATTCTTGTCCATGTGAACCATAAGAAGTGGAAGAAAACAAAGATGATCTTACCTGTTTTTCTATTTCATTTTCATTTGTATTGTGGTGTTCATTGCAGTTCTTTTTCTTATCATCTATATTTGCTTTAGTTTTCATCTTCATTTTTGTCCATTATAATTACCTTGCCTTGCACTAAGCCATACATGGAAGCAGTTTAAACATTAGGACGGTAGAGCCGAAGATGGGACATGGGGACTATGGAGGGAGACGTGCTCAAGTAGGGTGGTGCAGGGTCAGTCCACCTTCGTATTAATTAACACAAAACACTTGAAGTTTAATTGGTAGGATTATGCAGAGTTGTTTAGACAAACTTTGTACATTTCATATGGATTATTAACCTGGTATTGAGTTTTGTTTTGTGACATGCGAGCCCCCGATCCATGATGATTTCATTGAGCGTCTACACCTGTTGGATCACTTTAGGCAACTACATTTCAAACTTTATGTGAAGCGGTGAATGCAAATAAAAGTGAACTCTTGCTAAGGTTGACAAATATAGAGAAACAGATGGTTCAAATATATTTGTCAATGAATGCACTTAACCTTCTGAGACCCAGGAAAGTACAAGTTTTGGCTTTTTTTAAATTAAATAATTGCTTATATTGGAAACATCATGATGCAACTTTTTTTCAGATGCTTTTTTTTTTTTTTTTTTATGGAATGTCCTTTGTGGTGGACAGTTTTTTGTTTGTTTGTTTGTTTGTTTGTTTGTTTTTTGTATAAAGCTGTGAAACTCTTGTCCACATTTGAACAAATTGATGATAACATAGCAGACACAGAAAAAAAGATCACAAGGTTGCTGCAAACAGTAGATGACCATGAAAGTATATTATATTATATCGTTAATGTCGGGCAGAAACCTCTTAAGTCCTTTTTTTGTAACAAATCTTTATTGAGTTTTGCAGACAATTATAACAATAACCAAAAATAAATAAATAAATATTGGTCTTTTTTTTTCTTTTTGCCAAACGATTCTATTGATCAGCCTTTATGTTAGTTTTAGAAATATCTAACCGATGAAAAGTGTTGAAAATGGCTTGTGACTACATTTCTTAACTCCATTCATTTATTTAGAATATACTCACTTTTCCAGTTTCCTGAGAAATAACCACTTTGGACACATGAGGTTTATGCCCAATTATGACAATATGGAAAACAAAAGCGGACAGTTCAACCTGCTGATTTTTTGGTGTACCAGAGGATTTCAAAAAAAAAGAAGATAGAGTTGCTTTTATGCACTATTTTTACCAGTGATCCTGGGCCAGGATTTACACAAACATTCAACTTTGCACAAGTAAAGAGCACATTGCATTTCTTCATCCAACGCACCTTCAAAGGCAGGACCTATAATTGTGAGTTTGGGAATCATCAACAGAAGACCAAAGTAGTGAACTGTACCTGGGAACGAGGACAACTTTTTTCAGCGGCAGAAAGGTTTTCATTTATCCAGACCCAAGTGTTGCTCAGGTCTTCAGGACGCTGACATAAGGTTGCAGTGTATTTTCCTGCTACTCTGTCCGTTGGGTATATGGGCTCCAGAACATGTCAGACCAATGCTGAAGCACAGGAGTTAAAATGGCCTGGATGGAAAAAATGAAGAGTCTCATATGAAACGACTGTGAGTGACCTCATTTAGAGCTTATGTTTAGTCATGTTAACTGTTATTGGACTGTAAGAAAGAGTGAATGCTGATATATTACATGTAATATATTATATAGTATGTGCTACATGCTTTTCCTCTTTTATTTATTTGTTTTGCGTATTAGCCTTGTACTGGTCATGTAGCCAGGTATCTGGAAACATGCATTATTAAATAAATTATTACTAATACTTATTAAAATATTTTCTAATATAATTTTGCCTTTCATCCATATGAAAGCTCTGGTTTAGGTCAGTAAAAATGATTATTTCTTCAAACTTAGTGGAAAATAAAGGGGAAACACAGCAAAAATCAAAATCTAACCAAGTGTATTTTTCTCATTTGTAGTAAAAATATCTCATCGCAGTTAAAATAAGACATAATCACCTAAAGAGTAACTTTCAGTGAGATATAAGAACTTATTTTTACTACTACCACTACTACTACTACTACTATTACTACTACTACTACTACTACTACTACTACTACTACTACTACTACTACTACTAATAATAATAATAATAATAATAATAATAGATTTTATTTGTATAGCACTTTTCATAGAACTCAAAGACACTTTACATGCAGCAGATAAAAGCAGAAACCAGGCATATTAAAAACAGATTAAAAGCAGGTGCTAAGGCAGGTATATGAATATAAAACAGTAAACATTAAACATTAGGATTAAACATTAAAAGCAATCTTAAATAAGTGAGTTTTTAAAAGGGATTTAAAGGACAATAGATCTTGAAAATCCTATTTCAAGAAACCTTACCAAGATAAGTTTCACTTATTCCATTGGCAGATTTTCTTTCTTTCTTTCTTTCTTTCTTTCTTTCTTTCTTTCTTTCTTTCTTTCTTTCTTTCTTTCTTTCTGTCTTTCTTTCTTTCTTTCTTGTTGGCTTGATTCAAGATTTGCTTAATTAAAAAAAAATCTGCAAATGGAGCAACTGAAAATTATCTTGGTAAGATTTCTTGAAATAAGATTTTCAAGATCTATTGTCTAAAAATAAGTTCTTATATCTCACTGAAAAGTTACGCTTTAGGTGATTATGTCTTATTTTAAGTGTGATGAGATATTTTTACTACAAATGAGAAAAATACACTTGGTAAGCATTTGATTTTTGCAGTGAAACTGGAATTTGTAAAACTCAGTTTCCATGGATACAGGGGGAAACAGAGTTTTAGGGTCCGAATGCCACAGTATGCAACAAAAAATGCATCAACATCATGTCACGACCTTTGTTTATCATTCCCCTAACCCCCTTCACAGTGCTCTATGGTGAATTTATGATGAAAACTTTCTTGAAAATGATCTGGTGTGTATAATGTTATTATTAAAAATGGAAATAAAGAAATTGGAAATGGGAAATATCTGTTTCTTTAAATACATATATACATATACATACAGCCTCTATTCATATTTGACTATATGTAGTCTCCTGGTATATTTTTTTGTTTGTTGTCATCTCAATAAAATGCAAAAACAAAAACAAACAAAACAGAAAAAAGGATGGTAGAGCCACTGAAAACAACAGTAAATATTAACTGTTTGTGACTGAATGAAACATCCATCGAAAAGGAAAAAAAAGCACATTTGTTGGTCCTGTTCCTGAAGGCTGGACCTGGACTTTAATACCTTTTATAACAGCAATAGTAAATGTCAAGTTTTAGTGTTGGAATTAAAGAGTCTTGCCTTCTTTCTAGAAATCCATTACAGTTGGAAAGAAACGTCTCCGGTAAGAATTTATTAGACAAGAATAGAGCGCAGCAAGAAGAAATGCATAACGGCTGCTCTTTACATCTTAAAGCAGCATGTGTAGGTACATATGTTCTTTGTAGATTGTTAAAAAGCAGGATCAAACATACTGGTAATGTAGCTTGAAGCACAAGTGTTGTTGCTATGGTTACCTCTAAGCACTGATTTAGAATATGTGCTGTGTGCTTTTGTTAACAGTGTAATTGTCCTATTACACTGGATATGAGAGGCAATGTGAGTATTATAGGATAGGTTTCCATCCAAAAAGTGTTCTTTAACAAGTTCTTTATTAGCTTTTTACAAATGTGAAGTCGCATTCCCTCTAAAATCATGATTTATCTGCTAAATCACCTCCTCATGGGACTCTTATCAGTGTTTGATGGATTAGTGCCTCTGCAGGTAAAAGGAGAAATCGAACACACAGGAATATTTTGTGCCCTGCGACAAAATGGCGACATGTCCAGGTGTATCCGACCTTTGCCCGTTGGTAGCTGGAACAGGCTCCAGTATTCCCTCGACGCTCTCAAGGATTAAGCGAATTTATAGAATGAGCAATATACTGTATCATGACTTTAACGCCAAATCACCCTCATCACCTGGATAACTGTAGGTATGGTACATATTTTATTTCAGTCTTTTTTTTTTAATATATGTATAATTGTTATCTATTCAATTTTATGTATTTATTTTTGCTTTTACTATATTTTCACATCTAGACTTTGCATGAATGCTATATGCCTCCTGTTCATAATCCAGATGTCTTCTGGTAAATATATTTGCATGTTTGTGTTTATATTTAAGTTGGGGGTGGGGACTTGTGTTCAGGGGTGGGTAGAGTAGCCAAAAATTATTCTCAAGTAAAAGTACTGTTACTTTAGAAAAATCTTACTCAAGTACAAGTAAAAAGTAGTCATCCAAATAATTACTCAAGTAAAAGTAAAAAAAGTACTTAATGAAAAAAATACTCAAGTACTGAGTACTTCCTGAGTAACATCATATTTATTGTTCTTTTAAATTCAACAATTAATAAATGAAATGTTAAAATAAAATATATAAAATATATATGGGAACATTACAGCTACTTACGAATATGCCTCGCACTAATCATGTTGGTCCGGAGTCAAACATAGCTAGGCTAGCTCCGTTTGATTGATGAAACACGGTCATGTGAGTTTTTGGCGGAAGTCTTTCTAACAAAACAAAACAAATGGTTCGTGCATGAACAAATTACTAAAACTAAAAATAATGAGCAGAGTGTATGCCATTGTAATGGAGTAGAAGTTGTGTTTCTTCTTCATAAATATACTCAAGTAAAAGTAAAAAGTATGTCGTATTAAAAGTACTATTAAAAGTACAATTTATGTAAAAAGTTACTTAAGTAAATGTAACAGAGTAAATGTAATGCGTTACTACCCACCACTGCTTGTGTTCAAAAACACAGTAGAAATGTAGGGATTGTATGATGCATCCATGTTATGCTGTTGAAAATCCACAAATAAAATTATTTTTTAAAAAAAGTATTAACCCTTTCATGTATGAATTATGAGAACCTTAGTCAATATTTTTTTCTTGAGTGTTTTTGTTCTTCTTTAGGCATGAAAAAACAATGCAAAAGAATTTTTTTTAATGAAAATATTTTTCATGGAGTTACAAAAATGTCCACTCAGCTGGACACCATGCATTTAATTTTTGAAGCAAAGAAACATGTATTTAAAACCCATCATCAGAAAGTGATTTACTGTGTGAAAACTATGAAATAAAAACATTTTTAATGCCGCTAATTGCTAAATCTCTAATGTTTTCTTACATTTTTATCATACTCTAATATTAGTTATTATTCATTTCATGGAGATAAAATCCTTCTGAGACCCAGGAATTTGACAGTTTTAGCTTTTTTACATTAAAACATTGTCTTGATTGGAAACTGCATAATGCAACAGTTTTTTCAGATACATTATTAAAATAATTTTCATTTATTGATTGATTTTTTAATGGAATGTCCTTTGCAATGCACAGCATTTTTTGAGTTAAGCTGTCAAACTTTAGTCCCCTACAGAGGACAAAATGCATTGCTGGGTCTCAGGAGGATATGCAAAAAAAAAAAAAATTGTTTCAGAAAACTGTTAATTACAGTCTAATAACAATTAGCAACTAATTTCCACTAAAACATGTTACTGCAGATCAGGATTATCATGAGCCTCAAAGTTACAATAATTGTATGAACTGCAGTGTTTGGGAGGATGCATAAGAGTCCACTGTGTTGGCTGATATGGAACTAAAACAACAAAACCCATGAATATACAAGAGAACGGCTGGAGAATAACTGTCCACTGTAGTGACCAGTATGCATGAAAGGGTTAAGCAACTCAGAAAATGAATGAATGAATATTATGTGGTAGCAGGACCCAACACAAGAAGCTACAGCCATGGCTACAAAGTGGTCTAAGAAGAGTACACTACTAGAGCTGGCAAGAGAATGGCTGAAAGGTGGTTCATTGGCTGATACACTGGCAACTGACATGGGAACAAACCAGACGTCGAGATGAATTAACAACACACTTGAGGCCACATCTGCTGCAGCAGGACACAAGCTCCAGACCTGCATATGTGACTGGGCAAAGGTTATCTCCACCACAGGCCTGAAAATACATCAGAACCAGAGAGGGTGCCTGAGGAAGGGGTGACAGGAAGTGTACATTTACAGTCAGTCGTCTAAAGTTCAGCAGCAGGATAGAACCTCCTGCAACATTTTGCCATTAGCCTTCACTATGGTTATAGAGGCTGATAGAAAAATATGTGATACACGCTGAAAACAAAAGATGGAGTCACTGGATTCTGGAATCAGAAGATTTTACTTGCAAGGAGTCAAGTACATACAGCGAGATGCGGCAGTTGACTGACTATCAACAGGAAGTGTAAGATCTTATGAAAGAACATGAGTATTACAATCATTGGACCAAGTGTCCGAATATAATGACGTTGATCCAGTTCACCATGGGCTTAGGTATCCAAAACACAGTGATGCATGGGTTCAGTGACCGTGTTTGTACTCTTCTCCCACCTACACTATGGCCTGATCTCCCCAAGGGTAACAGGTGGCTCTGGCACCAAACTGGCACCATGAGACAGAAAACATGTAGATAGAGAAAAAATAGTAGACATATCCTGGGTGCTTTCTCATAGGATATGTCATCACGACCCATCCATGACTCATGCTCTGGACACCTGGTATTTACAGAGAATAGTCTAATATCATATTTCTCTAACAGGTCATCATGTATGTTGTTAAGTGGTTGGTGGGTGGTGTATTAGACCAGATCTAAGGATGCCCCTGATTGCAACTTACATAGACAAGCTAACAACACTTACAGCAACCCAGGTTTGCACTTCACAGCTGCTGAGGAAACGTCAAGAAAACATTGAACTTATCTGAACAGAAGTACAAGAAGCATCTCCATTGTGAAGATGAAGCTGGCAGACCACCATTTCTTCATTGATGATAAGGTTAGCCCAGGGGTGTCCAATCCAGGTCCTCAAGGGTCGGTATCCTGCATGTTTTAGATGTTTCCCTCTTCCAGCACACCTGACGGTCATTATCAGGCTTCTGCAGAGCTTGATGATAGGCTTATCATTTGAATCAGGTGTGTTGGAGGAGGGATACATCTAAAACATGCAGGCTACCGGCCCTCAAGGACCAGGATTGGACACCCCTGAGTTAGTCCAACAGACTCATAGAAACCTTTTAAGATCCTTGGTTGCTGGTACGATGCTTCCCTCAAAGTCACAGAGCAGCTCAGTAAGGGCGTCGCTATTGGCTTGGAGAACATCAACAGAACCACATTTTGTGGCAAGTTTGAAGTTCTGGTGCTTGCATTTTGGGCTCTGCTAGGGTTGTCAATTGTCCCTTGAAAAAAGGAATCATCCCGTATTTAGAAACAAAAGTACACGTCCCGTATTGAGCTGAAAAGGGACGCACTTTTTCACACACACAAAAGGCAAAATAAATTCACCACCCCGGGAGGAGTGAAGGCAGTTGGGTCGGTCGGCCCTGCCAACAAGGTGTCCTTTATTTTTTTTTCAGGGAGTTGGCAACCCTAGGCTCTGCCCACATCTCTTGCGGTTGCTAACCACGTACACTGTTCCGATCTCAAAACGGAAAAACTGGAGAGAATGATCAGCTTGTATGTAAAGAAGTGGCTTGGTCTTCCCAGCTGCCTCAGAAACCAAGAGCTCTATGGTAAAGGAGGGCAAGAGCTTCCCCTTTAAAGTCTATCTGAGGAGCACAAGTGTGCCGGGGTTAGGCTGGAGATGATGTTAGAAGAGTGAAAAGACCTGTCTGTAGCTCAAGCTGCCCCCATTCTGACAGCAGAAGAAAGGGAGCCCACACCAAGAAACAGAGTTAGCAACAACTGGGACATACAGAGTACAGCTGGGGAGGACTGGTCGTAGCCTGGTGATTAGCACATCAGTCTGGAGCAAGTCTGTCTATCTCAGAGGTACTGGTTTTTGTGGTGTGACAACACGTACACTCAGTCAATGAAAACATTGATACCATATTTTTCGACATAATTTTTATTTTGAGACCCTAAACTGGAATTTTTTCATATGAATCATTTGTTTAGGATATTGGCATACAGAAACAAAAATCTAAAGTTTCAAGAATAATTTCAAAACAAAAAACTTAACAAAAGAAAAAGGCACCTGCCAAACACAAATTCACAACAGCAGCGGTCCTGGTCAGGAGTTGTCACTCTCTCTCGCCCTGGATGCAGTCTATCGTCAACAGAGCCTATGGTGTTGTGGCGTTGAACCAGGTTTCTGATTGTGGGTTGGGAACAGCCCATACGCCTGGCTATATCACTGTAGCTCAAACCAGCCTCCACCATACCCAGTACCTGGAGACATTGTTCTCGTGATAGAAATGGCATGATGCCGTTCACTGGACTAACAACGGTGGCCTTTTTTGGGCCTTTATATAGGCCTTCAAAACCAGTCCTCAAATTGTGGAGATACCCACTGAGTATTGCTCAATGTGTATTTGGTCCACTTTTGCAAAGAGGCCAACCCATGTGCAATGAACGGTGACAACATGACCATTCATCATTATCTCAACTACCCGAGCACTAAGTCATCAATAAATCCACAATGAATCATTACAACCCCCCTACAAGTAGAAATATGCAGACATTTCTACCTCAAAGTTTCTACTGACTGTCTGTATAATAAGGTGTGCTAAAGTGGATGCACAGGCCCACAGACAAGGGCAATGGATGTCATGGGAGGGAGTGGAGAAGAGGAAGACCTGGAGAGACCTGTGGGAGATGGAGACAATGAGCTTCACCATCTAGGCTGAGTACGACGTCCTACCATCACCTGTAAATCTCAGCCAGTGGTATGGAGATGACCCTACACGCTCCCTCTGTTCAGCTTTAGCAACACTAAAACACATCTTGGTGTAATGCGAATGTAACATAATATGTGTAATGTACCCAAGCAATGTTGGTTTGTTCGATTTTTTTGTTGTTGTTTTGTTAAATGTGTGTACAAAATTTCAAGAAAAACTTAAAAAAAAAAAAAAAAAAAAAACTCCTTTTGGTGGGCTGCAAGACTAGCCTCACATAACCATATACTACGGTGTCTTGCAGTAGTGTTGGAAAACCCACTGATGAGGGTTAATGCCATCCCCCCTCCAACATCTAACAGTCTACAGGCCAGCAGCATCATTTGTGAATGAAACACAGCTGACCCTGCTTTAGTTTAATAACTCTGGGGATGTTTCTTAATGTGGAAATTCCCCTTTCATGTGACCCTTTCCAGAAGAAAACAAGACATCAAACTTGACTACTAGTTCATTCAATATCAGTGGTGAATCTGAGACCATTCTTTTGTTGTCCTGTTATTTAGTAAAAGATCATGATTATATGACAAACACTGAAAAAATAAACAGCATATATCTGTGTTGACATACAACATAAGTCCTTTGTGTTCCTATTTAACAATGTTATTTGACCAACAAAATGTATTTTTGAATGCTTTTCTACAAACAACAACAAGGGGTTATTTCAAGATGCTGTGAGACAAATCTGATTCAATAGAAAATACTCCCCAGATCTGGTTCCATTAGAATTTGGAGATTTATTTTTGATACATCGCACTATCCCAGCTCTATTTTCTCCTTTTAGTGTTGATGCTAAACTTGGCTAGCCTATCCATATGCTGGCTGCATATACATGAGACAGATAAGGCTTTTCTTCAAAGAGAAAATATTGAATAATTCCTTATGTAGTTTAATCTTCCATCCTTCTTTTCTTTGCCTTGTAGTACTTTCTCTTCATCCAGTTCAGACTCATCCTTACCTGAACTGTGAGCATATCAGGACAGGGTGCAGGAGCAGCTATAAGATAGATTTATTCCAACATCGCTGGCTTTGTACATGGCCAAAAGGTTTCTGATCACCTCCAGGAGCACCGCTGTCCTATGGAGCGATGAGGACAAAGAAAGGAAACGAGCCACCAGGGGCTAAGCAGCGCCAAAGTGTGCACTCAGCGGCATGGTGAGAGAGATCAGACCTTTTCTACACACTCCTTCTTTCTCATTATACACCTCCTTCACTTTGCTCTGAGGACTTTGTGTCTCCCACAGACACACATAGGGAGGCCAGTCATCCATACAGATTACAACACCCACTGAGGGGGCTGTGGATGGGTCCCAGCCTGACACTGAAAAGAGCTCTCACTCTTACACTGTTATTTTTGGAGCACCTTTTATCTGATCATTGCCCTGATACTCTCACCATCAGACCAACTCACCCTGTGTACACAGCAAATATGATGACAAAGATGACAAATTAAAGGTGGTTTATAGCCACAGTCTTATCTTTCCCTGTGGGAAGATATAACTCTGTGCTTTACAGAAACTGAGCCTCAAGTCATTTCTTTTAATGGCATCTTGAATTAGTGCTGTATTTAACTAAGATAAATATATTGTAAAACTATTTATAAGCTAAGGAGCTGTTGAACATTTCTACAAACCACAGATACCTGTAATCCCAATGTAGTTTGTAAGTTTGGTTTTTCTTAATTGGCAAAACAAACATCACAACAACAAACCCCATCCCTCGCACGTATTGTAGCTTATTTTAGCATCAGTCCAGCTGATGTCATCATGTCTATGCATGTGCTGATGTTAGCATAGACATATCGATGGCCGAAAAACAAAATCTCCTATCTGCGAATTTTTAGATTTTGAGTTTTCACATTAAATGGTGAGTATATAGTATGTATTGTTAACACACAATATAGAAAGAGAGTCTGAGAGCAGTGGAATATGCTTGGATATCTTTAACAAAGACCATACTATAATAAAACTACATGTTTTTTTTTTTTTTGTTTGTTTTTGTTTCCTGAAAAAAGTGATTTTTTCAGATAGGAGGTTTTGTATTCTGGCCATCAATACACAGCATAGACAAATTTCAGCCATCATAAGTAAATGGGAAGAAAAAAAAAAGATTTTAAAATTTCAGAGAAAAATTTAACTTTGACCTACTTTTCCCAAAATGTAATCACATCTATTCTGGGTCAGTGGCAATCTATAAATCTAATCTGGTATGAATTCAACCAATAGTTTTGCTGCTACAGACACGTGAAATTTCTCCCATTATAAGTAAATGGGGAAAACAAAGATTTAAAAAATTCATAAAAAATTTGAATTTTGACCTACTGTTCCCAAAATGTAATCAGATCTGTTCTTGGTCAGTGGCAAACTATAAACCCAATTTGATATGAATTCAACCAATAGTTTTGCTGCTAGAGTGTTAACAAATAAAAAAACCAAACCAAAAACAATACCCCTTACCTTCCCTTCAGTGGGTGGGGTAAAAATAGGAATAATAGTAATAATAAAAAAGCTGTAGGAGCCAAAATCAGGGAAAAAAAAAACAACTGAATTTGTAAATATATGCTTTTCTTCTGCAGCTTTCTCATCTCAGTCCAAATCAAAAGATAAAATGTAAAGATAGATGATGTAATGCTTCATGTGTTTCAAGTGAAACCTCTTCCAAGATTCTGTGTCAAGCAGCAGCATCCTGTCTGATAGAAACTGAACCGTGATCTGTGATTATTAGTGTCAGCAACACATTTAACCTCTGCATGTCTGATAAATCTATGAGCAGCCAAAATCTCCTCTTACACTGTAGATTTCCAAAAACCAGTTCAGAGAAGGGGGTAGAAGTCTTGATTCCCCGTTTTACTTGAATAACTTAAAAAGAAATCATGATATTTTTGTCTTATGATGCCAAAAAAAACTGTGAAGCATCGCAGTTATTTGGCAATATGCTGATAAATTGGGAATTAGGTGACCTGTACTCCAGGATCTTGGCAGACAACCACAAATTAAAAACATTACATACAGGATGTGACAGATTGTAGACCTCTGGTAAATCTGTTCCCATGACGTTAGGAACAAGAATCCGGGATCGGCGCCTTTTTTGATGAGTTTGCAAAATTTCATGTTTTTGTCTTTGGCCCAAGTCTCATGAAAGTAAGTGCAGTAGTTTTTTGTATAATTCTGCCCACAAACAAACATGAACTGCATGTTATTCTAAGTATGAATGTTATGGATGTGTACCTGTGATATATCGCTTATTAAAGTATCCTTAAAAATACAATGGGGGGTCCTCAGAAAAGTAGCTTCTGTCCCTATTGCTAGAGTCGTAGTATGTGTATTAGTATGAAGAAAAATGAAAACTTAACCGCCATGATGGAGTAATAATTTTTCTATCCACAAACCTTTTTTAAAACTAAAAATCTGCTGCATTCACTGTCTTCACAGAGGCTTATTGTAAGTAGCTGGGGTTATTTTGCAGCATTTTGCGTAAAGCTCATGTTAGTTTTTCATTCCAAAATAATGCTAAGCTATCATTTACACCAATTAAGGAAGATGGAGGGGGGGGGGGGGGTGATGTTCATGAGGATTTTATTTCATCTCATTTTTCTTTGACCCAAAGGTTGGAAAGGCGTGTAAACCGCAGCTTGCCTCAGGCTCTGTAATACAAGTTTTAATTTAAAAAGTGACCAGAAAAAATAAAGTGTAGGAGAACAGTGAAGATAAATGATAAAAAAAAATAAATAAATAAAATAAAAAATGGGGATGAGTCTGAGTAACAAGCTTTAAGTCTACCTCCCGTGCTTGGCATCTCTCGGGAACTCTTGCAGAGCAACAGATGGTAAACTCTGAATGACTCAGCCACGGCTCGTCCATACGTGGTCCTCTACTGTCATCTGCTGGTGAAAAATTGAAAGGAAAAACCCACAGCTGACATGAAAACAAGAAGAAAACTTGCTCTAATAGACCTTATTAGCCTTTATGCACCAGTTCACTGCACTGCATTGACTTTAAAATGCTTCACACATGTTCAGGAATGGCTTAATGAATCAATTTAGCGCTGTGATTGAAGTGTAGACGTCTATTGTGAGCAGTAATGAAGAGACTCACACTCTAATGATAAACACATGTGAGTCTTCCCACTATCTGGGCCAATTATAGACAGCAGACACTAAACAATCTATCACAGCCATATAGAAAAATGACCCCCCTGATACAAAAGGAGGATGAAAAATTACACGGAATGTGAGGACGTGAGAGCAGATGGATTATGAACTATAAATGTATAACAAATGAACCGAGCAGGGGGCTCCGGACTGCCAGACCCACTCAATCAATCACTGCTTTAACAAGACAGTGGGCAACATGCTGTCATTTCAAAGAGAAAGACTCACAGGCGGAAAATTCCACGCTTTTAAGAGAGCGGCGCACAAAAATGCACATGTTCAAGCAAAAAGAGATGTTAAAATGAGACCACGCAGTAAAGAAAAGACAAGAATGTCTCTCCATAGCTTTCTTGTTGTTTGGTTCTGTGAGGTTATGAACTACTGAAACCTATCTCAACCTTGTTTTCGGTCATTTTTCAGTGTCCATGTGTGGGGGTTTTTTGTATTCTGTCCTCGGTGTGTGTCAGAACTTTGGTTTGGTGTGAAATAAAGATTAAGGTTACTCATTACTACCCATAAGATCCAACCAGTTATTTAATTTATTTATTTTAGTCAGTCTTTCACTTGTTTTAATTGTTTTACATTGCATTAGGTCAGTGTTTTTCAACCTTGGGGTCAGGACCTGGCGTGAGGTTACCTGGAATTCAAATGGGGTCACATGAAATTTCTTGTAATTGATAAAAATAAAAACTTACTATTAAAAAATATATGGTGAGTTGACAGAGACAATCACAATCCATAAAATACATGACAAACTCTGAAGCTGAAACTGCTTATCTTTCAAATGTTCATTGTGGTCGGTTTCAGATGCTGCAGCTCTTTCATAATTCATAGTTTGAGTTCTTGTTTGTTCAGTATTAATTATCAGCCTTGTAAATCCAAGCTGGACTGACTGTACATATCCTGACCAAGGAAAATAAAATTCTCACTTTGTGCAGTAATCTATACCTGGCTTTTCTGCCTCCGTCCATAATAATATACATTATATAGACTAAATGTCATCTAAAATTAATGTTTATTTGCAACGTAGTATAGGAAACTATTACATGATCAAAAACAAATTAGTTTTAGCAACAAAAAAAAAAAAAAAGTCTCCATTTTGAATGTCTGAAGTTGCCAGAAATTTGTAATGTTAAAATGGGGTCACATAAAATATTTTCCTGGTGCTAATGAAGCATGTAATAAATGTGACTCTGTCCCGTTTCACCTTGCCCATATCTTTTAGTCCTGCTCAAGGTGGTCTTGGTTTCTGGAAGAATTTTTTTAAGATTATTTCTACAGTCCTAGATGCTGATATACTGTAACCCGTTGTCCACTTATTGCCATCTTTGGAGTCCCCCTGAATTATCCTGAGTTCACCACACAGAAACTAAATGTGTTTGCATTTGCTTCTTTGATCGTATCTTCCTATTTTGGAAGTCGCCTAAACCTCCAGCAGAACACGCCTGGATAGCGGACGTAATGTCTTTCTTGAAACTGGAAAAGATACAATTTTCTCTCAGACGATTAACAGAGATATTTTACATTACATGGAAGCCTTTCCTCTCTTACTTTGATAAAACATCTATAGAAAACATAACTGAATAAAATAGCTATAACACTCATAATTAAGTGAATGTGGACCAATGTGGGTGGGGGGCTGGGGGGGTGCTACTTCTCTCCTTTTTTTATTATTATTATTTTTTTTATTTTTTTTTTTTAAGTTGAAGTTTTTGTTTGTTAGTTTTGTTTTTTTGAAAACTAGAAAATTGGACATATGCATATATCTGTGCTGAGAGGATATGTATGCTGAAAATGTGTCCTAATAAAAAGATTAAACAAAATAATTTTTTTTAAAAAAATGGGGTCATGAGCCAAAAAAGGTTGTGAACACTGTATTAGATGTTTTAGTTGAAATTTAACTCGAGGAACAGTCAGCTTAAATACACTACGGCTTGGTTTTTATCACAGTTTTCCATTCTATTATAGTATAATATAGTGTGTATGTATGTATGTATGTATGTATGTATGTATGTATCTATCTATCTATCTATCTATCTATCTATCTATCTATCTAGATCAGATAACTTTAACCCTTTCATGCATGAATTATGGGAGCCTCAATCTAGATTTTTTTTTCCTGAGTGTTTTTATTCCACTTTAGGCATGAAAAAAAGTGATTGAAATGTTTTTATGAACCTATTTATCATGGAGTTACAAAAATGTCCACTAGGCTGAACACCATTCATTTAATTTGTGAAGCAAAGAAACATGTATTTACTGTCATACTATGTGAAAACTATGAAATTATTTTTTTAAATGCTGCTAATCTGATGTTTTTTCACATACTTTCTCGCACACTATAATACTAGCTATTACTCAGATAATATGAAAAAAAACAACAAAAACATTTTGTTTTAAAAGAAACTGTTCATTACAGTCTAATTGATTTACACTCAAACATGTTAGTGCAGATCAGGTTTATCAAGAACAGCAAAGTTACAGTAACGGGATGAACGTCAGTGTATGGGATGATGCATAACCATCCACTGTGTTGGTTTATATGGAACTAAAACAACAAAATCCATGAATATACAAGCGAACAGCTGTAGAATAACTGTCCACTGTAGAGACCAGTATACATAAAAGGGTTAAAAAACAAAAAAAAAACTTGTAGAAAAATTGTCATTACTTATTGTTGGTGCTCGTGCTGATGTTTTTCAGGTCATTTTCACTCTTCTCTGTCCACCTCTAACCTCTCTTATTTGGCCTTTACCGCCTCGCTGCCTTCCCATCATCTCCATAAAGATGACCTCACCCTCCAGCCGGGGCCCCCACCTTCCATAGGCACCGCACAGACGGCGCTCAGGGGCCAGACATGTCCAATAAACACATTGTGAGTGCGGTCAGAGTCCAGCGAGCCACAATAAGTATTTAAACTGGCCGCCATGGGAGAGGGATGTCCTGTTGTCAGGGCCCCATGACTTTCTTTAGGGGCAGAAGAGGGAGTGAAGAAGAAGAAGAAGAGGAGGAGGAGGGGAGTTGATGGTGATTTAGAGGACACTAGCCCCCCTTAACCCACCCCACACTGTCCTCTCACACAGGTATGGAGGAGTGAATAATGAGCACCAGCACCACATAGAGTTTTTATATTGCTCATTCTTCTCTTATATTAATCAAAGCACTGTCCACGTTTTTAAGAAGGCTCTATTTTCACCTCAAATTCTGCACTTAAGGGAGCAAGCATGGACTTTAAAGTAGCAATTAAGTTTTATTTCACCCATGGACCTTGAATCATTATCTTCACCTCATAAAACAGCAAGATTTAAATATGTAAATTAAAAGGGGTCCGTTCAGGAGTTTAGGAAAACTTGGCACAGAGATTCTGCATATAGGATTTTAAGTATAATCCTTTTTTTTTTTGTGGAATTTTGATATTTCAGTACTTGAACTAAAATGTGGAGGACACTGAACAAAATGGCTGGTACCCAAACACATCTGATAGTATAGATAGGATACAAGTTTATGGATCTTATGTAGTCATAACATTTCTGAATAGACTAAAGGGAGGGTATGGTCTGTTTCAGATACTAATATATGTTGTTGTCCATACATGTATATTCCTTAGAAAAGAAGATATACTATATAAACAGCACTGTGCAAAAGTCGAAGGCCACATCTAAGTTTTGTTGCTTTGCAGGGTTGAATTAAGCATATAAATTTATTTTGTCATTCATTTTCCTTCAGATATAGCAAGAAAATACAGGAAATATGTGTACAGCTTTAACCCTATAATGCCGAACATATCACATTTGATACATGAGTTTTGAAGACCTCTGCGTGATCAGTGTGATATTTTTTGTCTTGAAAAACCTGATGTATACAATTAGATACATGCAATACACAGATAATCCACCAGGGGGTCAGGGTTAGGGTTAGATTCATTCACCAGAGGCCTTTCCAGTGACACTGCAAGACTGTCATTAATGAGGAAGGAGGCACAACTTTACCAATTTGTTAGACATGTTTGTGTTATATTATGTTTTTGTTTGTTCAAAAATAATAATATCTGAGTATTGAGACCCGATGTATCAAATATGATACAAAATTGAAACTCAAACATGGAAATTGACATTTGAAAAAAAAATTTTTGGTTGTTCAGAAGGACAGATAAAGTTTCCAATCTCAAAGAAATGGAACTTTCTGTCAATGATTTAATGATTCAGGCTTTACAGGGTTAAAAGGCAAAAAAAAACAAAAAAACCAAAAAAAAAAAACCAACTGAACTAAATAGGTTGTAAAGGTTAAAGTCACTATTTAGTGTGACCCCTGACCCCATGGCAAGAAGCAGAACAAACAATTAGAAACATCTGACATGTGTTGGATGGAACCTGGTATAAAACATCAGAAAACGAATGCATTAAATCTTATTTTGTCTGGACAGAAGGGTTCAAAACATTTTAAGTGTAAAGCAGAGGTCATTATAATTTTAATGAACCAGCAAACCTAATTTTGGCCTAAGACTTTTGCACAGTACTGTTTATACAGTATATCTTATTTTCTTGGGGATATAGATGTACGGTCAACAATGTACAGTTGCGGAAAAAATTATTAGTCCATTAAAAGTCATCAAAAGCAATGGTTATGCAATCCAGTACTAACTCCTGTGTGTATCATGTGACTAAAACAGACAGAAAAGAAAACATGGAATGCCTAAAAACACTGTTTTTGTCAGTACAATGCCATAGCTATTGATGTAAGAACTGAAGTGATTTTGGTTATTACCAAGAAAACCATGGAAAATGGATAAATATCAGCTCTGAAATTAAACTCTTATGAGCTATTTTTTTTTGTTATCATTATATTTATCCAAACGAATGTACCTTTAGTTGTACCAGGCATTAAAATGAACAAGAAGTTGAAGAAAACAAGGGTCGTCTAGTAATTTTTTCAGCGAATGTAAGCATCTGAAACAGATCATACCCTCCCTTTATTCTTTACATAAATGTTTTGACTGCGTGAGATCCATGAACTTGTATATGATCCGTACTATCAGATATGTTTGGGTACCAGTCACTTTGTTCAGTGTCCTCCACATTTTAGACACAGATCTGGCAAAATTACATCAGTGGATTTTACACTGCATATTGTGTCCGATGCAAAGAAATATAGTGATTTTGTTAATCAATTAGTGGCTTTCAAGAAAATAAGATTTTATTTTATATTCTCCATAGAAAAATGGAAATTCAGTCCAACTTGCCTTTATCCTTTTATGTTTGTATGTTTTAGTCTGACACGTTTTGATTTCAGTTCAGCTTTTTTTGGTTTTACAAATGCTATTTTGATTGAGATTCATTTTTAGCTTTCTAGTTCCTTAGATGTAAGCAAGAAGCAAGTTAACCTTTCAGAGTCCACAGTCATGGCCCCGTGACTGAATCACACGACACTCTCAACACGTCGTAGTGTCGGAAGTCAGCCACGTGGACCACTGAAAACCAGAGAAAATGTCTATGTAAAGATATGCTTTTATGTCAAATATTTGAGTATAGTTTTAATTTATTACAATTTTGATTTTATATACCTAATATTTGGAACCAATATTCCCTTTTAAAGTCTTTGAAAGGGTTTGTTAAGCATCTTTGTGTTATTTATGCAATAAAGTATACAAATTTTTCAAATCGGATTTTATATTTTTTGTGTGTCTTTTGTCCTTTTGTGTTGATATAGTAGGTTAAAGTGAAAAAATAATAGGCAGATGAGATAGATGAAGTTGTGCTGAAAAAAAAAATGATAGCAAACATGGGTATAGTAAACATTTGTTTATATAGTATATAAAGGCAAAATCAAAAGCACTCAAAAAGGGCCAAAATAGGCTCAGACCCCTAAAGGTTAAGAGGGTGTATGACAAAACCTGTATATATCAAAGATGTCATAGTTTGCAAAACCGTTTTATTCTTGAATTTTATTCTACGAATCACTTATTTTAGTGAACAAATGAATCTCATTGTAATATGTTATAATGTTTGTTGTAGTTTTTGTTTATTTTTGTTTTTATTTTACTTCAGATTCTCATTTCAGGTTTAGTTTTGCTGCTGGTTGACAATAAAAAACTTAGTTATATTAATATTTATCCAGTCATCAACTGCCAAGTCTTAACCTGATGCAGGCACATTCACTCAAACTTCTCCGAACTCTACTAGACAAACCCTCTTAAAACTTCCACATATGCATCCCCTTTCCCCTCAGCTTCCTCCTGGCTCAGCTTTTATGAGCGGAGCGGTGTGAAACTGACACGGCCATTATCTTCCTCGTAGTCAGCCCACACCTCCCCTCCTTCTGCCCGCCTCTCACACAACAGAGACAGGAGTCTTGTATCCGAATGAAAGGACCAGGATGGCTTTGTTAAAGATGGTTTAAGGTCACCAGTTGGGTTGTGAAACCGTGCAAATATTGTACCAGCGTGAGAGTGGAGGTATGTAGTGAAACTGGTCTCACATCAGTGGTCAGCTGAGGTGTTGGTGGATTCTTTTATTTATTCTTCGTACCCAAAGGGCGACACTCATGACGAATGCAATGGAAATTTGTCAACATATAAATTTAATAGCTCTGACTTCTGCTAGGTCCTGCTTTCAAAGAGTCATTCTGGTATCATTCACTTTGGTCTGACCCTCTAATAAGAGTTCTGGTCCTCTTTTAACATATGTTTATATGATTTTAGAGCTAATACAAGTTGTGTGAGTTTTATTTTATTTTATGTGTTTATCCTTTATTTGTCCAAAAAAGTCCTGGTCATAGTTAGAGCAGCAAACATTTTAAGATAAAATCTGTCATTTCACACTAAATATATAACAGTTAAAGTAAGAAAGAGAGAATAAATCAGAGGAAATTAAGACAGATCATACCAGCGATATCCATAATCACAGTCCTCTGTGATTAGATTTGATTTGAGCTGATTTGATTTGATTTGATTTGAGCTGATTTGGATGTTTGTAACATCACATTTGCGTCACTGCTCAATAACAGATTCAGGTTAGTTAGTGATCACTGGTCTGGCGCTAAAGAAATGAACTAGAGGCATCAGTAGCTTGAATCAGATACAACAGCAACACAAATGTTGAGAAAAGCCGTCTGCAGTGGAAGAGTCTGATTATTTTCTGAATGCACTTCCCCATTCGCACATTTTGGCCCAAATATGGTCACTTCTGGCTCCAACAAACCATCCATGGAGACAGCCAAAATGCAATGTCAAGGCTACAAAATAGACTTGTCTGGTTACACCTTTTTTTAACCATTACTTTTTTTGGGGGGGGCTCTTTATCAATAAAAAACCTATAAATATCCTGTGTGCATCCACTCTTATCACACCCTCTAGTGACTTTGCAGCCCAAGCTGACAATGACCTTTCATGAGTGAAACAGCTATTATTTTTGGTTATGTGAAAATGGAACCTCAGGTTCTGCTACTTATATTTTTGTCTCGGGGTCAACCATGTATCTTCCTTAGACAATTGTAGCGGAGTGGAAACCTTCCCGCCTGCAGTCGTGTCACCTCCCAAGGCTCCGGCGTTATAACTCAGAGAGCCTCTGCAGAGGGCCTTGCTTTGCTGCATCACCTTCATTAACCACCGTGCTGGAAGCTTCTCTGTCATCCTTGGGTCGATGACTCGCCTCTCAACTCTGGCTTAGCTTCCCCAAGTTTATTTTTCCACTTATCTGTTCTGAAGACGAAGGAAGTGGGGAGAGAAAGAAAGGGGAGATACTCGGGGCTTCAACCATGTTTTTTAATCTGTTATTCTCCTGTATTGGCACGGGCATCTCCAGTGCGGGGATTAAGAATCCAGACAGAATGATGGAGCTCAGCGCTGACCCCGAGGGCAGCTGAGGACTGGAGGAGGAGAGGGGAGAAACAAAATAAATCATCTCTGTGGAATGAAAGAGAGGAAGACGGAGACACAAAGGGGAGAGTGGAGAGTGGGTGGATTGTGAGTTTGTGTGTGTCTAAGTGTATGTATGTGTGTGTGTGTGTGTGTGTGTGTGTGTGTGTGTGAGACAAACAATATAAAGAAGCAGTGATACAGTGAGGAGAGAGTGAGGTGCTGGCAGTGGTAATGGTCTTGTTGAGGTGTGGAGCAGTCTAAATCCTGAAACATGACCTAATAAATCTGAAGGTTACCTTCACCAAAGTTGCACAACACCACACCACACTGATAACCAGCCGGGGGTTGACATGTAGGAGTCGCACAGCGCTTTCACACTTCATTTCCTCATGGACAAAAGCATCAGATGAATAAACAAGTTCACGGTTTTGTGGAATTAGACCTATCAGCTCAGGATGAAGCTTCATTCCACAGCATGACAGTTTTACAGCAGCAGAGAGGCTGCGATGTTGCTTCTGAAGGAATGCTCTCCTGTGGTTTTTAATTGGTCTCGGATGCATTTTTTTATGACCCAGAAAGACAAAGTTTGAGTTAGTGCATGTTATTTCAGGTGTTATTTATTGTCGGAGCATGTAAACAGTGAGAGTGTGTTTGCCTTGACCTGTAGTATCAACAAACACTTAAAATAAGCAGATTAGCTAAAATGAGCCAGGAATCCAAACACAGGGTCGACTGTGAGTCAGCGGAGGAAGAATAAAGTTGTAGTTGTCACACTGTCTCACAGTTAAAGACCAGATTCACAAAAGATATTGATCACTGTGAGGGTTTTGGCATGGGAGGAATTAACCCAAGGCTTTAGTGGCTTGAACCGAATATGAAAACATCCCACAGGCCAAGAAGTTCTGTCTATGTTGGAAGAGTTCACATCTCTTTATTTCTGTTCCAACTGTCCAAATTGAAAGTGTTTTAGTTGCCAAATTGAAACATGCGGTTACGTCATACTGTAACATTAGTTATTTAAGTAACACTTTATTTGACAAGGTGTGTAAGACACTGACATGCCATCTGTCATGAATGTCATTAAGTGTCCCTTAGTGCATTATATATATGGTCAACATTGTCGGAGATCGCTTTGTTATGACAGTTTGACAAATGCCAAGACAACGTAAATGATCATGGCTCGATTCTCAAATCAACTGACAGAGCAATAACATTTAATGACATATTTATGACAAGGCCAAATTGTACTACTGTACTTCAGGTCAAAGGGATTATTCATGACATTTTTATAAAATCTTTTGACAGTGTAATTAAACTTAATGACATTTTAATGCCAGGTCCAAACTTAACCACTGTAGTTGAGGTCAAGGAAAATATTCATGACACTGTTATAATGGTCCCGTGACATTTAATGTCAAAACCAACCACATACACTATGAGAGGTTAATGTAATGGAACACATAAAATGAGCTTCTTTTAGTTTGATAATTAGATGTGCTAAATGTGTTGATGAGTTTACATTAATGTCAAGTTGTCATAACAAAGACATTTCCAACAATGTCAGCTTTACATTAAAAACTCAAAGTACACACTCTTCTTCTCATTCCACAAAGCCATTAAACCACAGGATGTGTTTTCAGAGACTATGAACCCAAAGGGGGGACATTTTAAACTAAATAAAACTTAACTGCTGACCTGATTAGCTTCAACTTTGTTTCCTTGTATCAGCTCTGACGCCACCTGTCATTCCCCTATAGTGATTGTGCAGAGCAGAGTGCTTATCTGCAGCAGTATTGGTAAATTTGTGACATGTTTGGTGAGTTTGTTTAACTTTTAACCACATGAAGGTGAATGTGTGTGAAACAGGCTCCTGTTGCAACACCTCAAACTGTCACTTGTCTCATAAACCGATCAGACTGCATCATAATTTACTGTTCTATGGATAAGATGGTGGAGATCACTATAGTGATTGTCCGGTTATTTTGACACCAGTTGTTGTTTGGTCAAGTACCCGACATCCGCCATGTTGGGTTCTCCAAAAGCATCACACACTGCAAAAATCAAAATCTTACCTAGTGTATTTTTCTCATTTCTGGTCAAAATATCTCATCACACTTAAAATAAGACATAATCACTTAAAGAGTAACTTGTAAGTGAGATATAAGAACTTATTTTTAGGCGATAGATCTTACCAAGATAATTTTCACTTGTTCCATTGGCAGATTTTTTGGCTGAATTCAAGACTTTATTTATTTATTTATTTTGCTTTATTCAAGAAAAAAATAAAATAAAATCTGCCAATGAAACAAGTGAAATTTTATCTTGGTGAGATTTCTTGAAAAAAGATTTTCAAGATCTATTGTCTAAAAATAATTTCTCATATCTCACTGAAAAGTTACTTCTTAGGTGATTATGTCTTATTTCAAAGTGTGATGAGATATTTTGACTAGAAATGAGAAAAATACACTTGGTGAGATTTAGATTTTTGCAAAGCAGATTCCTTTTTTTCTTCTATTGTCTGTGTCTATACTCTGTGCTACCTTCGATCAACCAGTGTCGGCCTGAAACCTATTGTCAATAACAGTGTTGTATAAAGTACTGGAAGGTCACACTTGAGTAGAAGTACAGTTACCCTACCAAAAAATGACTTTGGTAGAAAGTCAAGTCACCAACTGAAATGTTACTCAAGTTAAAGTCTGTAAGTATCTAGTATTTACTGTACTTAAGTATATCAAGTAATCTATAATTAAATGTCCTCAAGTAATGAAAGCAAAAGTACAGGTAAATGTAATTAACAACCAAAAGCAGTCAGAATTTAGAATTTTACGCTGCTGCTCACATCAACAGATTGCCAACAGGTTGAGTGTGGACCGTCGTTATACATTTAGGCCCCATAAGAAATCAGTTTCCTGACTTTGTTGCAGTCATAATTGATCTCAGGTCTGAAAACACCAAATTTCCTTGAATTAATTAATTGTTTAACGAGTAACGATACTGTGCATTAAAAATGTATTGGAGTAGAAGTATACAATTGAGTTAAGAAATACTTGAGTACAGTCGTGCAGTATTATTACTTTGTTACTATACAACACTGCAGTGACATGCAGTGGGGTTCATGGCTGGGGAGGCACTGACTCTTTCAGAGCCAGATCTACAAATATATGGTGGCCTGAGAAACTGAAATAGAGAGAGTGAGCAAAAGGAATGGCCTGGGTATATGGGCTCTGCATCAAGTCAGCATAGGTAGACTGGCAGGAAGTCAACAGGAAACCTTCAAAAAGAGCCATTTCAAACTAAAGATAAAAAAAGTTTATGGTCTTACCTTTATTTGTACATGAAATCCATGCGCCGATCCTGGTGAATTAAAGTGTATAAAAAAAGAACGAAGAAGATTACAAGCGCATGAATCTGTGGACTCACAGGCGCCATCTATCATGAGGCAGGGGTACTGTTTGCCTCCCCTAGTGACTTTTTCACTGCAGTTTTATGATTAATCCGCGAGCCTAAACACATTACAGAAATACATTCCATACATTATACAGATTATGGAAGGATAGAGCATATAATCAGAGTGTTTGAAAGCATTTTAACTGCGATATACAGAGGGACAGCGACACAATATTTTCATCGGGTACCAGCAGAGTTCATGAGGGGAGGAGACAGTTCTCCTGGAGGCACAGCACAGCGCTGCCTCACGGCACATCTCCTCCCTGTATTTGAACGGAGCATGCGGAAATTCTGCTATTCTAATTGACAAAAAAAAAATAATAATAATAATAACAATATTGGATTCGAACGGAAAATGAGTTTATAGGACATACCAGCTGACAACTATCAACATTTATTATATTTTATAGTCAAGTTTTTTTTCTTTTCAAGATTGACAAGGGAGGCTCTGCCTCCCCTGCTTCCTCTGACTGCACGTCACTGCAACACTGGTCAATAACCGGCAGTGGTTCAGTTGATAGAGCGGGTCGTCCAATGACCGAAGGACCCTGGCTCCAACTGTCATGTCGAAGTGTCCTTGGGCAGGACACTAAACCCCAAATTGCTCCCACTGGGGCCTGGTAGCACCTTGCATGGCAGCAGCCGCCTATTGGTGTATGAGTGCATGCATGAATGGGTGAATGTGTGAGGGTTTGTAAAGCACTTTGGGTACCATGAAAGTGTAGAAAATATAAGTGGAGTACATTTACCATTTAGCAGTAACCTCATTTCTTCAATACTCATTGCTCTTATGCTCAAACTGCTCAGTTGTGGCTTTTCAATGAAAGTGAAAAACAAAAATGTAGCAGGTTTGTCCCAGTCCATGCCTACTGTTTAACTGACTTTTATGAATATTAGTAGTCTTTGTGTAATCCTGCTGACAGACGGACAAATATGAGCGCTCACATAACCTCGTTGGCAGAGGTAATTAAATAAATGGCCAAATGGAACTCTGGGACATCTGTTTAATCAGCTGAGAACTTGAAGGTCTGTTTGGAGTAAAGGGTTAAAGATGCACAAATGAACAGCTTCAGTTTGATGATCCAGTAGTTGACAGAAAAATTCTGTGATATACTCTGAGACAAAAGACGGAGTCACTGGATTCTGGAATCAGAAGATTTTACTTGCAAGGAGTCAAGTACATACAGTGAGATGCAGCAGCTGACTGACTAACAACAGGAAGTGTAAGATCTTATGAAAGAACATGAGTATTACAATCATTGGACCAAGTGTGCAAATATTATGACGTTGATCAGGTTTCATCATTGGCTTAGGTATTCAAAACACAGTGATGCATGGGTTCAGTGACCGCGTCTGTACTCTTCCTCCACCTGCCCCATGGCCTGATCTCCTCAAGGGCCGCAACCCGCTCTGGTCCCAAACTGGAACAAAACAAACAGATAGCAAAGAACTGGTAGACATATCCTGAGTGGGCATTCTTGCAAAATGTCATCATCACCCATCCATGACTCGTGCTCTGGACACCTGGTATTTACAGGATATAGTCTAACAGCCTAATTTTTCTAACAGTCGTCTTTGGGGAAGTTCAGATGTTTTTGCTCAATAGGTTTGGTACCCAAGAAACAGCAAACAATAGCTCTGTCAACAGACTGTGGACGGGTATAAAACTACCCTATACGTTCACTGGTGTCACTGAGGGACATTCACTTGGCAGATATCTGCATTTTACAAACTCCTTGGACTTGATCTGTGTTGTTCCCCTGTCTGGCTTTCTGCAGACCTGACAGTGTCACCCCTGAGTCGCTGCACCCTGACATCCTTAGTGTTTTGTTTCCCCACTGCATATCCTTCCTGGGGCTTATTTGTCAAGATTGCTTCCTGGCTCAAGGTCATCCCTCCTCATTCAACCCCCTCTGCTCGACATATCGATGCCAGCAGAGCCATGGCTCTTGGCCGTTAAAGAAAAATCAATATCCCTCAGCGTTCAGTGCTTGTGCTCTAATATCCTCCAAACACCACCTGCCAAAATATTTATGCTGTATTCATGGGAGATGCTTACAGAGAGACACAGAAGAACAAGGAAAGACACAGCTGGAGGCTTCCTAGGACCTTAAATAGAACGCTGTGCAGCTCATGATATCACACTGATCTAGAATTTATCCTTTTTCTGCAGATCTTGTTCATGTTTTAGACTCAGAACACAAGTACTGTTGGAAAGATGAGTATTGGACACTTGCAAAACATGGAAGTAACATTAGATGCAAAACATGAACTATCCATTAGCAGCACATTTTATTGAATTGAATTATCCCATTTCCTCTATTTGCTGCAACTGAGAAGTCCCATTCCTCCAAAATGGATATTTACCATCTGAAAACCCTATCACTTGATGGACTATTTAGAAGGGTTGTTCTTGTATGGGTTGGAAAACATTATTTACGGAAAGAGACCAGGAGCTGGATTAATGCAGAAAAAGTCCAAAAAGATGTGATGAAAAATGACTGAAGATTTATTAGTATTCAAACCAAACCATAATCTTTCTTTTCCCTAACCAAACACTGTCATTGTCTAAACCTAAACGCTTACAGGAGTTTGGATATGAACTCCTCTCTAGTGGAAAAAGTCCTCCATTTTCTAAATCTACCATTCATGGAAACCACATTGTGTCTACTGAGGTAAAGTGGATCCTTCTATGACAAATTATACTGATATTACATGTATCCACTGTTTCCACAGATGTACACTGGCAACAATTTTTCAAGGGATTGGTTTGGAGACCCTTTTGTCCTTCTATGAGTGTTCATTTTGAGGAACGCCAGAGGGGTAAAGCATCATCTAATACAGTCTTTCTCAAATGGGGTACTTGCTGAGGGGGTACTGGATTTATCTTTTTTAAATACATTAAATAAATCATCATGTACTGAATACAAAATAGATAATGAGAATTAATGGTGAAATATAAAACAGAATGAATACATTCATACAATAAAATTGACACTCCTAGTTTTATTGTTAATTGTCTTGTTTAAGCTTTGGTGACATTTTAAGCACATTTCTATTTCATATTATTCAAGATGAGTTTATCTGAGTAATCAAGTAATTATTTTTGGTTGATGAAAGGTTCATTTATTAATTAATGACCAATTTATTTATTTTTCTTATCGATGAAAGAGGGCACTATTCAGTTTATATTGTGCACACAAAATTCACTTATAAAATGTGTTATTTTTAATATATTACAGTTAAATATATGTTGTTTGTTTAAAAAGTTTTGAAAATACAAACTGATGCTTTTGGCACAGGAACAAATGTTGCCAAATTATTTCAATTAAAAATGCTGAAGCGAGAACTGGGGGTACTTGGCTTAAAAAAAAAAGTATATTTCAGGGGGTACTCCACTGTAAAAAGTTTGAGAACCACTGCTTTAGCCCATAAAGACCCATTGGTACTTTTGTGGTGGTTTCAAAAGGAATTTTTCCTTAATATTTTACCTTCCTTAGGTGATTTGTCCTCCGTGCATGTGTCTTGATTACATGGAATATGTTTTTAAAATGGGCTGTGTGTGTGTGTGTGTGTGTGTGTGAGAGAGAGAGAGAGAGAGAGAGCAAATGAATAATGGATCAATAATGTAAAGTGCTCTGGGTGCCTTTAAAAGCGCTATAGAAATCTAATCCATTATTATTATCATCATTATTATTATTATTATTATTATTATTATTATTATTATTATTATTATTATTATTATTACTATCATTATTATTATTATTATTAATCACCTTTTACTGTAATATTGTCTTCTTTATTGTGTGTGTTTTTTTCCAGTGAAAATCTGGTATTTTCCTGTATTTCCTACAGAACCACTGATCTAATAAAAGAAACACGCATTTAACCAGGGTCATGGCACCCCCCGCCCCCCCCACCCCCCGTTCTCAAATCCAGGGATCACCTCCTCACTTCAAATCTTGACGTCCGACACTTTTTCTATTAAACGTAGACTCAGTTCAGCCAAGTCCAGTTTTTCAATTTCCCCCCACACTTCAGTGAGGAGTGTGAATATTATCGATGTGCTGGTTTTAGCAAAGACAATCACCTCATTTAGCGCTTTTCCCAAAAGAGCGGGGGCAGCCATTTCTCTGATTGTTTTGTTTACTTTACTGAGAGAGTAATGAGAGTGGAAACACTGTAGAGAGCAGGCTCTGGTGGGATTAAATGATATAGTTGGCCTCTTCGACACATACTGACCGATGGTGGACTGAGGATGTTTACCACAGGTGTTAGGCCCGACAGCTTTCAGCCCTGCCAGATGGGGTGACGGAACAAATACCGCCCCAGTTAATCTCTTGGTTTTTTTTCTTCTGGCAAGTGCATGTGACAGCCGTCTGTGTTTGGATGAGGCACACTGATGGTTTGACCTCTTGGCTTGATAAACTCCTCCGTACTTCATCCTGCTAGTCAAACAATAGCAAGAAGGAAGGGGGCTTTGTTATTCTGGCAACGCACTTCTCATTGTGTCGCTGTCACGTCGTGGTGGGAGGTGTCGGATACCGATTTTGGGGGGAGGGCCATCCCCTTATGGTTAACATGCAAATGAACAGTTTAATGGGTTTGAAGGGGTCACTCGGGTCGACCTCTGTGATAATTCAGTGTCAGATTAAAGCCTTGTTGGTGTGTATGTGGGTGTTTGTGGGTGGCTTGTTAGCATTGCAGCTGGACTTAGTTTACTCATGTTACATTGTCAGAAACAGACCACAAGCCTTCTAAGTGCAGCTGATTGTGCCTCAAAACCCTGCAAAGACAATCTGGTTCTGATAATAATAATAATAATAATAATAATAATAATAATAATAATAATAATAATAATAAAATGTCGATGTAATTTGAATAATCTGCTTTTTTTTTTTTTTACTTTACAGCAGTGGTTTCCAACTTTTTTTGGCTTGTGACCCCATTTTAACATCATAAATTTCTGGTGACCCCAGACTTTTTTTTTTTTTTTGCTAAAATTAATTTGTTTTTGATCATGTCATAGTTTTCTATACTATGTTGCAAATAAAGGTTCATTTTAGATGACATTTAGTCTATATAATGTATATTATTATGGACGGAGGCAGAAAAGCCAGGTGTAGATTACTGCACAAAGTGAGAATTTTATTTTCCTTGGTCAGGATATGTACAGTCAGTCCAGCTTGGATTTACAAGGCTGACAGTTAATACTGAACAAACAAGAACTCAAACTATGAATTATGAAAGAGCTGCAGCATCTGAAACCGACCACAATGAACATTTGACAGATAAACAGTACCACAGTGCTTCAGTTTCAGACTCAAAGTTTGTCTTTTATGGATTGGGATTGTCTCTCTCAACTCACCATATATTTTTTATTAGTAAGTTTTTGTTTTTATTTTTATCAATTACTAGAAATTTCAGGCGACCCCATTTGAATTCCAGGCGACCCCAAGTGGGGTCCCAACCCCAAGGCTGATAAACACTGCATTACAGGAAGTGGTTAATGTAGATCCAGGAGTTTTTCGCCAGACAGCAGAGTTTGCATCCCAACTCCCATAAGGTTTTGGGGGGGTTCGATCAGTATTTCCCAAATAGCATCTGCTGGAGTGTTTGCTTTGCACCTTTTCTTCCACCTGTGTGAAAATGTGGTGCCATGTTTACTGTGTAATGCAATATGGAGCCAGAGTCTGGGAACATCATGTGTGCCGTTGCTGACTGGCCTTTTGGTTGGTTCCAGGCTACATATCAAACACATTCAGGTCCACAGAAGGTCATTACCATTGGTCAACCACCCTGTTTGATAGCATCATATACAGAGGTGTCAGAAGTAATTACATTCATTACACTGCAAAAATCAAAATCTTATCAAGTGTATTTTTCTCATTTCTAGTCAAAATATCTCATCACACTTAACCCTCCGGTATCCCGTCCAGCAAGTCCCTTACTAAGCACCAAGTGTCCCATTTTGGCACACCTGTGGAATAATGTCAAAAAAATGTTCATACATTTTGTTTTTAATTCTTTTACACTTTTTTCTATTTCATCAACTTGAGCAGTAAATAAAAATACCAAATGCTCAATAATTGTCACATTTTTTCACCCTTTAAATGCCGTGTTTGTAGTGTAAAAAAAAACATTTTTTTGGATGCAAAAAACACAAAAAAATTATTTTTTTCAGTATACTACATAAAAAGTGGATCATATATTATTTGATTTTTGTCTGGCATATGTCAATGATGAACAGCGACATTGGTTAATTTGCATTATCATTTTTGGCGCTAAGTCAAATGTTCAAAAATACTAGCATCTGTCACCAAGTGTGAAAAAAATGCACACCTATAAATCAAACTATTAAACATTACATACTGATTTATTTTTCTGCTCTAATTTTTTTTTTTTTTTTTTTGTAAATCAAGGTCAGCCCTAATCATACATATCAAATGGAAGAAATAGAGTGTTTTAGGCACACTTGGGAGACAGATGCTAGTCTTGTAATTTTCTTTTGTTTACAATGTGCAAATTTTAGTTGGTGGCCAGAATTTTAAAGATCATGCAAAAATGAACAACTTTTGAATTCTAACCTTATTTAAATTGTGAAAAATAATATGAAGTTTTTTGAAACGAAGTGCAAAGTGTGCCTAAAAGGCGCACCCGGATACCGGAGGGTTAAAATAAAACATAATCACCTAAAGAGTAACCTTGAATTAGGAAAAAAAAAAAAAAAATCTGCCAATGGAACAAGTGAAAAATATCTTGGTAAGATTTCTTGAAATAAGATTTTCAAGATCTATTGTCTGAAAATAAGTTCTTATATCTCACTGAAAAGCTACTCTTTAGGTGATTGTCTTATTGTAAGTGTGATGAGATGTTTTGACTAGAAATGAGAAAAATACACTTGGTAAGATTTTGATTTTTGCAGTGCACTAAAGTAGAAGTATAGATACTAGGGTTTAAAAAGACTTCTGTAGAAGTTGAAGTATCAACTCAAGCTTTTTACTCAAGTAAAAATGTAAAAGTACCACTTTTTCAAATGCTTGGACTCAGTTTCTCACATACTTGGATGAAGTTAAATTGAACTAAGGATTATATCGGTATACCAGTGACTGTCCTCTACCTCTGCCACCCTTTCTTTCTTTGAATAAGGACTGGCTAGTTAATTAATTAATTAATTAGTTGTTACACACATCTGAGCCTTTGTTTTTGTGTTTTACATACTGAAGACTGCAAAATAATATATAAAAAAAGTGTCAAAGTACTAGTTTCAAAACTACTTAAAGTATAAAAGTAAATGTAAGGGGAAAAAATACCATTAGGACAAAGGCTTAGCTGGTTCCACAGGGGCCTATAGTGCACTACCCCACCTCCACAAAAAACATGTTCCTTAAGGCCATAATGACTATAATGTTATATTAAGATGTTAGTGTTGAAACATTTGGGATAGGCTACCTGTTTCAGCTGCATATACAGTATGTCCATTGAAAATAAATACATTTTAGTTCAATGCAAATGTATTAAAGAACCATATATGTGCACTACTGAGCACTAACGTGTTTCATGGAGCAGAAGATATAATGTCTAGTTGAATTTAAGTATTGGAATGGTGCAAAAAGTTAAGTACGATGGATCACATACAAACCAATAGGCTATTTGGAATGGTATATGTTTATACTTCTCATCCAACCACAATTAAATTCACTCTATCTGGATGGTGCCATTTATCTGGATAGGTTTTTTTATTTAAACGATGACAAGAATGAAGTATGAGTAACAAGGCTACTTTTAAAATGTAAGGAGTAGAAAGTACAGATAATTACGTGAAAATGCAAGGAGTAGAAGTAAAAAGTATGAAAAATAATTACCCCAGTGAAATATAGATAACCAAAATTTGTACTTCAGTAGGGTAACTAAGTATTTGTACTTTGTTACTTGACACCTCTGATCATATCGCTTTATAAATCTAACTGTTCAGAAACTCAGTAATTTGAGCACAAATCTACTTGATTAAGTCTTTGTAAAAACTCAGATATCACCTTTAGGAAAAAAATGGTTTCACATGTACTTGAAGTTTTTAGCTCATGTCTCACTGACTGACATGGAGCAGAAGGGATTTATCACATGTACTGTAGCCAACCACCAGGGGGAGATGAAGACATTATGGCTTAGTTATCTGTATTCTTTCTTAGGTTGGACACTATTCGCTCTAGCTCTGGAATAGACGTAAAAGCTATTTGTGTTGTTTATTGTTTGGCTGGTTCTTGAGAGGCAACAACAGCGCAAGGAGAAAAGGTGTTTTTAGTGGAACATCGTGGTATTTAACTGAAGCCGTACTAAAGAAATGGCATGAAAACAGAAGTATGTCTTTGTCAAAACTTAGCATTGTTTTTTCATGTACAAGGAGAACTTTAAATGTCACAATACAGACTGAAGAAGGATAATGACTACTGTGTCACTGCACAACAGAAATACATCATTATTCCCACAGAGTGATTCCAGACTAACTTCACATTTCAAGTGTTCTAGTATGTCTACAAGTGAACAGGACAAAAAAACCAAAAAAAAGTATATATATATATATATATATATATATATATATATATATATATATATATATATATATATATATATATATATATATATACAGGGTGGGGAAGCAAAATTTTCAATGAACATTTAGTTGTTTTTTCTCAGCAGGCACTACGTCAATTGTTTTGAAACCAAACATATATTGATGTCATAATCATACCTAACACTATTATCCATATCTTTTCAGAAACTTCTGCCCATATGAGTAATCAGGAAAGCAAACGTCAAAGAGTGTGTGATTTGCTGAATGCACTCGTCACACCAAAGGAGATTTCAAAAATAGTTGGAGTGTCCATAAAGACTGTTTATAATGGAAAGAAGAGAATGACTATGAGCAAAACTATTATGAGAAAGTCTGGAAGATACTATTAAAGAAGAATGGGAGAAGTTGTCACCCGAATATTTGAGGAACACTTGCGCAAGTTTCAGGAAGCGTGTGAAGGCAGTTATTGAGAAAGAAGGAGGACACATAGAATAAAAATATTTTCTATGATGTACATTTTCTTGTGGCAAATAAATTCTCATGACTTTCAATAAACTAATTGGTCATACACTGTCTTTCAATCCCTGCCTCAAAATATTGTAAATTTTACTTCCCCACCCTGTATATATATAATAGGAACTATTGATCCTACTAACATATTGGTCCTTCAGGTCCTTCATCAAGTAATTTACTCATGTAGTTTTGATGGAGGCCCAGAGGGTCCAAATGTTATTATGATCAATAAGTTGTGAGTCTGAGCAAGAACTTAATTAAACTTCCCAGCACACCTCTAACAGAGAGAGCTGAATGTGTGAACATCTGCTGTCACAAAACTGACACAAATCTAGATTGTTTTTCTAGTTTAGATGTATTTATACACTTCATATTAGTGCACTTCAGCATATCATATCTATATGATCATACGTCCAAGTGCTGAATATAAAATTTTAATTTTAATTTTAAAATTTACAAAAAGAGGAATTAAACTGTATAAATTCAAAACAATAAAACTGGTATTTTTAAAATATGTATATATGAATTTGCAAGACAAATTAAACCCTATCTAACACCAGTTCAGCCTAAAAACCAGTTATAAAAGGTGTGTTTTAAGTTTCCTTTTAAAGGCTTCCACATTTTCAACCCCTGTGGACCCTCAGGCAGGACATTCCAGATCAGGTTCTAGATAATTATTTGTCCTGCTTTCTGTGGTAAAGAAAATTGAAAGAAGACAGAATACATGATATATTACAACTGTATACATTCAAAAGCAAACACACTGAAATGTACAATGTATACAAGTTATACTAAAATGTGCTCACCTCAAAGTCAGGTCATGTGTATTTTTAGGCCCATGAACCTGTGTTTAGATGTTAAAGCCGTGTGAGAAGGGCTGGTGTGAAGGTGTGTCAGCTTGGTCCAGATCTAGACTGAGGTTTACTGACCTACATATGAACGTAATTTCTGCAACATGTGCCTTAACAGTTCCATTAGCAGTTGAAATGTAATCAGTGTTTAGAAACATGCACATGGAAATGTTGCTATAAAATATATTTTGGCTAAAATTGTTGGCATCATACATATCCAAATTAAATATCTATATAGTACAAAAGTAAATGTGCAAATACTAGGGCTGTCAAAATTAATGTATTGACACAGATTAATCCATCACCATGATTAATCTGATTCAAAATTTTAACACACTTAATCCATCTGTAGCGCAGAATGACTCTGAATGTCTCTGCCAACATATTTGGGGCAGTTTGTCCAAGTAGAGTTAGTGTTGCACATGAACAAATGGACAGTTGATCCGGCAGCGACAGGAAGATGCTAAACAGCACGTTGGACCTCTGAATGTGAAATTTAAGTATAAAAACACCCAAGACGGAACAGTCGACTGACAAAAAGTATTATCCACGCTCTGCAGGAAGGAGTTTTCGTTTCACCGAAGCACTTCCATCTTAAAATCTTTGCTCTTTAACCCCAACTGGTCAAAGCAGACGGCCATCCTTCAGGAGTCTGGGTCTGCTCGAGGTTTCTGCCCGTTAATAGGGAAGTTTTTCCTCGCCACTGTCACCAGTCACAAGTGTTTGCTCCTGGAGGATACTGCTAGGGTTTCTGTAAATTTGATTTGATTTTGATTTGAAAAAGCACTTTGTGACTCTGTCTGTGAAAAGTGCTCTATAAATAAAATTTACTTACTTCTTACTTAAAATACCACATTACCGCAAAGCATACGTTAGTCGGAGATTTTGCTAGCACTTCTGCTAACGCGTCACCCAGTTTGCAACAAACACGTTAAATGCATATATCAGTGTTTTTCAACCTTGGGATCGGGACTCCATGTGGGGTCGCCTGGAATTTAAATGGGGTTGCCTGAAATTTCTACTAATCAATTTTAAAAAAAACAAAAAAACAAACCAATAACTTGCTTATAAAAAATATATGGAGAGTTGAGAGAAATAATCCTATTCCATAAAAGACATGACAAACTGTGAGTCTGAAACTGAATCACTGTGGTACTGTTTATGTGTCAAATGTTCATTGTGGTCGGTTTCAGATGCTGCAGCTCTTTCATAATTCATAGTTTGAGTTCTTGTTTGTTCAGTATTAATTGTCAGCCTTGTAAATCCAAGCTGGACTGACTGTACATATCCCGACCAAGGAAAATAAAATTCTCACTTTGAGCAGTAATCTACACCTGGCTTTTCTGCCTCCGTCCATAATAATATACATTATATAGACTAAATGTCATCTTAAATTAATGTTTATTTGCAACATAGTATAGCAAACTATTACATGATCAAAAACAAATCAATTTTAGCTAAAAAAAAAAAAAAAAAAAAATTTCTGTTTTGAATGTCTGGGGTCACCAGAAATTTGTGATGTTAAAATGGGGTCACGAGTCAAAAAAGGTTGGGAACCACTGGCATATATATTCCCTCCTTTCTTGAGTCTTTTGCTTATGCAAAATGAAACGTGATTGATATAGATTAAAAATTGATTATATTTAATTGTGATTAATCTAAATTAATCCACAGCATCCCTGTAATTATTCTGATTAAAAATTTTAATCGTTTGACAGCACTAGTAAATATATGTAAATATGTATAGAATACTCAAATTTATATAAATACTTTTACGAATAGTAGCCTTTTTTTTCTTTCTTCTCTTTGCATTTTAAGATTCACATGTGTATATTTCTGTTTTCTATCTTCCCTTATTGTTGTTGTATTTGTTGTTGTCAACTGTGCAATTTCCCCATAGTGGGATCGATAAAGTCTTATCTTATCTTATCTTATCTTATCTCATCTCATCTCATCTCATCTCATCTCATCTCATCTCATCTTATCTTATCTTTTTAGATTCAGATTCAGATTCAGATTCAGAAAACTTTATTTATCCCATACGGGCAATTCATTTGCGGCTTACCACAGACATCAGCCCAGACATCAGCCCACATCTAAAGTACAATGTGACAAACATAAATAAATCAGTGCACAAATACAGGACTATTGAAAGCAACAATGAATAAATATATTTAAATAATCAACAATAAATAATCAGTAAATACCAATGCAGACTAAAAGACTAGAAGACCCTATTGGTTCCGCTAATATTTAGAAAAAGAAAGAAAAAACAACAACAACAACAAAATCGTATAAAATGACTAAAATGGCTTCTGTCAGAGTTTAAAAGTGTGATAGCTGAAGGAATAAAAGATTCTGAATATCTGTTGGTTCTCCTCTGAGGAGCGTGGTAACGTGGTTATCTTATCTTATCTTATCTTATCTTATCTTATCTTATCTTATCTTATCTTATCTTATCTTATCTTATCTTATCTCATCTTATCTCATCTTATCTTATGGTTTGCAAAGACAAACAAATTCAAAATGTTATTCTGGTGACTGGGTTGTGTTGCAGCTGGACTTCCTCCCTATGTTTTAATGTCACAGAAGACCACAGCGCCTCTACACAGCTGCTCCATGGTGCCTCAAAACCCTGCAAACCCACTCAGTTTGACATCAGTCAAGTGGAATGAAAGAATAGCAACAGACAGCAAAAGGCGAAGAATTAGAGAGAGGCTGACAGAATACGAATAAAGAGACAGAGAACAAATGAAGCCGAGGCGGACCGACCGGCTGCATGGTGTGGGTGGGCAGGCTGTTTGGGGACAATCAATTTTGTATGATATCTTTTTTTATTTTATTGATATGCACCCTGGGGAGGTAAATGCCATGATGGCCTGCGCTATAGATGTCTGCTTGGCGGACGATTGATTGGTCTGGCATTTGATCCTCTGGCTCACAGTGAAGGATGGGGCGATGGCAGCACGATGGCCGCCCTCGCCTTCGTTCCCCTCCCATGTCTGCCCCTCTTATCCCCTCCTCTCTGCACCTACAGTCATCCATCTATCCCCGCTGCTGCTCTTTATCCCTCACTGTCTAGTTTCCCACACATGTGCCTCTTTAAAACTCACTGGGTTTGTCAGGTTGAAAGACTTTATCTAGTGTCTTGTGCTAAAAGTAACAGTCTACTCAGCATCCTATCAGCTGTCTGTGGAATTTCCCTGCAGTCTCGTCTAAAAGTGGAAAATAGCAAATACTGAAGCACAGGTTTCGGGTGATGGTACTTTACTTGAGTTTATTACCTCCGCCAAGGAGGTTATGTTTTTGCCAGGGTTTGTTTGTCTGTCTGTCTGTTTGTCTGTCCATTAGTGTGCAACATAACTCAAAAAGTTATGGACAGATTTTGATGAAATTTTCAGGGTTTGTTGGAAATGGGATAAGGAAGAAATGATTAAATTTTGGGGGGGCCCACGGGGGTGGCCACTGATCAGCCTTGGTGGAGGTCTGCACTCTCCGAGTGCTTCTAGTTTTTTAACTGTTTACTTGCACTCACTATACTTTAATACAAATATCTTTACATTTTCAGCACAGGAATTCTTATTTTTTGTACTATTACAGCATTTTAAGGGAATTAATTTGTGTTGCGCCTCATTGTTCAACTCCTCAACATCAATTTTGCTCTAAAAGGGTTGTATAGTAACCTGGAAATGATGAAAAATATCACTCATGACAAACGTAACAGTGAAAATGATATAAACAGATGAAAAAGAGTGTGGAGGTTTTTTTTTTTCTTTTGGTTTTGTGTTGGTTTAAGAGTCAAGATATTATATTATATGTACTTTTTATTTTTATACAGGGTGGGGAAGCAAAATTTACAATATTTTGAGGCAGGGATTGAAAGACAGTGTATGACCAATTAGTTTATTGAAAGTCATGAGAATTTAAATCTTCAAATCATATTATACTGCATTTCTAACGGTCTTGTTGTCTACCTCAAGTTCAATTGCCATTTTTCTCATGGATTTGTTTGGATCCTTTAGGATTTTGGATTTGAGAGCGTTAATAAAAGCTTTGGTACGTTTTTTGTTGCTTCCTCCACTTCCAGACTTTCTCGTAATAGTTTTGCTCATAGTCATTCTCTTCTTTCCATTATAAACAGTCTTTATGGACACTCCAACTATTTTTCAAATCTCCTTTGGTGTGACGAGTGCATTCAGCAAATCACACACTCTTTGACGTTTGCTTTCCTGATTACTCATATGGGCAAAAGTTTCTGAAAAGGTATGGATAATAGTGTTAGGTATGATTATGACATCAATATATGTTTGGTTTCAAAACAATTGATGTAGTGCCTGCTGAGAAAAAACAACAAAATGTTCATTGTAAATTTTGTTTCCCCACCCTGTACTTTGTTCATTTCACCTCATTTTATTTTTACTTGTACTTGTACCTCTACTACTGTACCTTGTATCTTTACCTCATTTAGTCTTTTTATACATTTATCGGTAACACTTTATAATAAGTACACGCTATGAAGCATTAGTTAAGCATTAACAAATACTAAATTCATCATTTATAAAGCATATTTCTGACATGAATACTCATTAATGTATGGTTTATCAGCACAGTTATAAATGTTTTACTCATCATGAATAAGCTCATCTACAATGTGCTTAATGATTGTATTTTCATACTTTATAAATTATGGATTCAGCATTTAAACATTTAGTATTCAGTGAATATGTCAGTGTGTATTTTATACTAACTCACACATTTATTTTCCAATATATGTCCTATAAACAGTTATTTATACAAGAATTCATTATTTCAGGTAGTTATAAAGCACTTACTACTCATTAATTAAGTCTATGGTGTGAGCTCATCTAAAGTGTGGACTATTTATGCCATATAAAGCATTTACAAATGAGATTTAAAGGTTGGCAATGCCTAAAGACTCACAAAAGTCTCAGTTATTCTAACAAAGTAAAGACACAGTACATGGGATTATCAAACAAACTGCATGATTGAATGATGAATGATTAGTAAAACCATTATAACTGCTGATAAACCATATATTATTGAGTATTCATGTCAGAAATACGCTTTATAAATGATGAATTTAGTATTTGTTAATGCTTAACTAATGCTTCATAGTGTGTACTTATTATAAAGTGTTACCCATTTATCTATACTTCACCTCTGGTCTCTGATCTCCTTTTACAAAAACATGCAGCTTTTCATTTACAAACAGATCTGAAGAGCGAGGAACTGACTGTTAATTCAGTTGAAGCTCTTTAATGATGCACTAGGTACACATGTAATACTATAAAGACTGACGCGGACTGAGAGAATAGATTAATTAGTTATTTAATTTTCTTGGTGCACATGAAATCCATATTCTCTTAAAAGAATGATGAATAAAATGGTGGAGGCATTACCACGCAGCACGTAACAATAAAAGACTTCCCCGCAAAATGATGGGCAGAATATGAAGGCTGTAATTGGATATCTCTGAGTTAATTTGTTCAGTGAACACACTATGAATCACATCAGGTCATAAAGCCCAAATGGAGCAGAGGGAGAATTGGCACAAGGTGGCGAAAGCAGATATTTAACAAACTGTCAGTCTGCAGAGGGAGGGATTTGGTGGTCTACAGCGCCACCGTGTGGATGGAGAAGAGCTGGCAAGCACTGAAGTAGGGGCTCCATATGAAATGTAAATATTAGTTTGAGTTTGATAGATAGAAACTTATCTTATTTGAGTTTTTTTAGGTGATAAATCTGAAAAACCTCAAAAACACAGGCACAGCATTGCAGTATAAAATCACCACCAAACCAGTGACCAAAATCATCTACCAGTGTACAATGTTTAATAACTTCTGATCCACTAATCCTATCAATCCATGTAAATAATTGGTGTAAAACACAGTTTGTCATCTTTTCATGGTCATCAGATATGACCCATTTGGACTTTCAGAGGCTCTGTTGTTACCGTAGCAACACCATCATCTGCTGCAACATTGATTCACCAGTAAAACCCTTGGAGTTGGATCAGTGACAGTGGATGGAGACACTGGGTTTATGTTTGATTAATGATATGTTTTCTGAAAAAGTTACTTTTTCTGTTGTTTTCTTTGTTTCTGATATTATGACAGTTAACTTTAATCTGAGCTTTTATGAAGAACTACATGATCGGTAAATTAAATATGGTCAGAATAGCAGATTTTTATTGAAGAAATGCAAAATACAGAGGTTAATATTATAATAAATGGTGATAAATCACTTAAGAAATGCTAGATAGAGAAAAAAAAATAATTCGGGAACTGCTGCAAAAGTAGCGTTGGGTCTTTATGGGTTATGACTCTGTTGGGATTGATAGTAGTGGGTCTTATTGTAGCTGCCAGGTTTAGGCTACGTTCAGACAGCAGGTCTTAAGGCACAATTTGGATTTTTTTGTGAAATCCGATTTTGGTGTGCTCATTCATATTACAAATTAAATGCGATTTCTATCAGTTCTCACTGTGAACTGAATGCAACCCTGAAGTGACCCACATGCGCAAAAGAGTTCCTGACGTAATACCTGACCACGCAGCACACACTGTGTTTATGGAAGTAAATATGGAGGCATCTCGTATCAGCGTGTGTGTGGCACTGATAAAGTTTCTCTTCTCCCTCTACTGCCAACTTTTCATTCCATCCTCTGCCATAGCTGTTGTTTTTTGCACTGCTGTTCCTCCTGGGATGCAGAATCGTGACATTTGTCGCATTTCAATGACGTAAACATTGGATAAATGCAACCTGGCCGTTCAGACTAATGTCGTATTGTAAAATATCTAATATTTATGGGATTTAGTACCACATATGAAAGTGGCCAGGGTCGGATTTGTGCTGTTCAAACTGCCTTTAACAGGTCAGATACAGGTCAAACAGAAGCAAAAAATTGGATTTGGGCCACATTTGGCTGCAGTCTGAACGTAGCCTTAGTCTGAGTAACTAGAAGAGCCCACATAGGCCAGAGTTTACAGAGTGGTTTAAACTCATGACAGAGACTGGTGTCTTTGAAAGTATGACTGCCAGGGTGAATAAGGTTTTAAATAAAAACAGTCATATATGGTAAATGTTTATGGATCATATTATGGGGTGGGGTGGGGTGCTGGTGGACAGTGTGTGTATATGTTTGTGTTTATGTACATGCTGTACGTATATGTATACATGTGTATAAGAATTGTGGGGGTGCTCCTTTTTAGCTCGGAGACTCATTCTTTTAAACTGGAAGAATGACAAACCCCCCTCCTTTGGCAGATGGATATGTGATGTCATGTTTTTCCTTAAAATAGAAAAGATTAGATACACATTGAAGGGATCAATTGGGAAGTTTAATGTGGTATGGCATCCTTTTATTTCTTATGTAGAACAGCTGACAATGCACCTCGACTCTGGTTAATGTGTTCTGTGCACAAAGTGATTGGGTAATTTCATAGTGGAACTTTTTTTTTTTTTCTTTCTTTTTTTTGGTGGTGTTTTATTCCTCTGTTATATGTCTCAGTGTTTGTCTTACTTTTTGTATGTTTGAAAGACTGAAAATGAATAAAAATACATTGATCAAAAAATGATAATTGTGGGGGTGCTGGGGGAGGATTTTTGCGGCTGCCTTTTTAAGTTGTTTGTTGTTTTGTTGTGTTTTTTTTTTTTCTTTTTGTCATTTTATTTGTATATATTTTTCACTTAGTTTTTTCCTTTTTGTAAATGACTGAAAATATGATAAAAAATTATTAAACACTTAAATGACAAAAAAAAAAAACCAACATAGTGACTCTGATAACTGTCAAATTTTGATGAAGGTTCTTCAGTGCAATTTTCATGAATGTTTTAATATTTAAACTAGAACCGAAACGAGTCGCAAGCATTTGGAAACGACAAACTCACTGGGGTAGAAAAATGAGACCATGACTTCAAACATAGTTTACATTCACGTCATCTCCATGCTGAACACAGACTGTTTTTTGACACTACTTGATGAATGACTCTTTTTTAAACAGATTTTTTTCTCAAATTACTTGAAGTTACTGTAAACATCTACTCCTAACATTTTCAGCAGTTGGTACCAGCTGGTGACTGGTCCATAGAGGTCTATTTTAGCAAGAGTACAATGATATTATAACATATTACATGTAATTTCTCAGTCTCTGTAACCAAATTCAAGTTAAATATAGAACATTATTTAAAAAAACCCACTAAAAAACAGATTAAATCATCTTTCTTTGTATTAAAATGTCGTGTACTCTCTCCACAGACATTATGAGATTTACTGAACTAATCTAATGTGTTGCACCAGGTTTCATTTAACACATACTGGCTGTTTAGTTTTTGTTTTGTTTTGTTTTTTTGTGACTTTTAATGCTGTGCACTATAATCCACTCTATTTTTTATGTTGCATTTTAACCCATAAGGACCCGGTTTGGCTTTTGTGGCAGTTCCCAAACAATTTTTTCTCTCTATTTAACCTTTCCTAAGTGATATATCACCATTTTTTACAATACTATCCTCTGACTATCCTTTTGTATTTTTTCTTGTGAAATCACTTCTTTCTTATGTTTAACCTTCTTATGTTTTATACAATAATTAAGCAATAAAGACCCAAACATCCACCACCAACCAAAACCATCTACTGATGTAGATGTTTAATACCTGTTGATCCACTAATTCTATCAATCCATGTAAATAACTGGTGTAAAATGCAGTTTGTCATTTTTTCATGGTCATCAGATATGACCCATTTGGACGTTCAGAGGCTCTATGGTTACCGTTGAAACACCGTCATCTTCTACAAGATTGATTCACTAGTAAAACCCATGAAGTTGGATCAATGACAGTGGATGGGGATGAAAAAGTCACTTTTTCTTCAGTTTTCTTTGTTTCTGATGTAAAAACCCTCAACAACTTGTATTTTACTTTCATTTTTTGGTTTTTCCCCTGTAAGTTGCTTTGGAAAAAAGTGTCTGCCAAATGCATAAATACAATGTAAATGTAAATGTAACTTTAATCTGAGCTTTAATCAACATCTAAATGATCAATGAATTAAATATAGGAAAGTACCTGTTTTTACTGAACAAAACACAAAATATTGAAGAGACCTTTACAATAAATGCTGACAAATCATGTAAGAAAGGTTAAATAGAGAGAAAAAAATTATAATTTGGGAACTGACACAAAAGTAGCACTAAAAGCTCAGAGTAAAGTCCAAGGTTATTATATCAAAACAGGAAAAAAATGAAGAAAAGGTGACTTTTTCAGCAAAATATATCTGAACTGAACATAAACCAAGTGTTTCCATCCACTGTCATTGGTCAAACTATACAGGTTTTATTCGTGAATCAATGTTGTAGAAGATGATGGTGTTTCCACGGTGACTACAGAGTCTCTGAATGTCCAAATGGGTCATATCTGATGACCATGAAAAGATGATGAACTGCATTTTACAACAATTATTTACATGTATTGATAGGATTAGTGGATCAACAGTTTAGATCAGCAGATGTTGGGGTTTTTATGGGTTAATAAAAAGACTGAGAAATAGATCTTATGCTCATTACAACCACATAAAAAATGCAGTCTCAGACTTCTATACAGCAGTGTATGTCTAATTTATTCATTATCATGTCAGCTTTGATTGAAGTTGTTTTTAAGTGTGTTCAGTTCACTTCTGTGTGACTATGTTCACTTCCTGGTTCACTTTCTGCCAAAAATGTGACATGAGACTCTGCTGTCACTGGTGGATTAAAGAATCACACTTGTGCACAAAGTTTTTTTTATTTTCTTCTTATTATGTGAGTGGATAATTTTCCTGTGACTGGAAATACAGAAACTTTGAGGGCTCCAGAATGAACACCAAGCAGATGATTAACCTGCTCCAAATGTCACAGCTGACACATTTTTTCCTGTTCAAACTGTTATGGCAACATTTAGTCTCCCCTGTCTCTGACTTTTATACAAGGCTTTTAGTTTAACAGAATATGAGGCCAAATGCCACCAGAATCGCAGCTGCATGATGGTCAAGTGGATGGGCCACGGGTTTTCAATGTGAAAACAAGTGGTGCCAGGTACAACAAACCCCACCGGACATATTGTAGCTTATTTTAGCATCAATCCAGCTGATGTCATCGTGTCTATGTGTGTGGTGATGTCAGCATATCAATTGCCTCTATATATGTGTGAAATTTGAAGTAAATTGAAACAAAATTGATGTTTATATAGACATTTGAAATTTCACCCATTATAAGTAAATGGCAAAAAAAAAAAAGATTTCAAAAATTCATTAAAAAAAAAAAAAAAAACGTTATTTATCTTGTTAGTTTTTGGGTTTTTTTTCTTTTTTTTTTTCTTTTTTTTGGGGGGAGGGGGGTGGTACGTTTGTTGTATGGTTTGTTTGTATATGTTGTGTCTGTGTAGTTCCCTGTGTATGGGTACATGTTTGTGTAAATGTATAATTTGAAATAAAGAAAAAAAAAAAAACATAAAAAATTTAAACTTTGACGTACTTTTCCCAAAATTTAATGAAATCTATTCTGGGTCACTGGCAATCCATAAACTCAATTTGGTATGAATTCAACTGACAGTTTTGCTGCTACAGACATGTGAAATGTTGCTCATTATAAGTAAATGGGGAAAAAAAAAAGATTTTAAAAATTCATTAAAAAATTAGAACTTAGACCTACTTTTCCCAAAATGTAATGACATCTATTGTGGGTCACTGACAATCTATAAACCCAGTTTGGTATGAATTAAACCAACAGTTTTGCTGCAAGAGACATTTGAAATTTCACTCAATGTAAGTAAATGGGGAAAAAAATTATTATAAAAATGCTAAAAAAATTTGAACTTTGACCTACTTTTCCCAAAATGTAGTGAGATCTATTCTAGGTCACTGGTAATCTATAAACCAAATTGGTATGAATTCAATCAATAGTTTTGCTGCTAGAGTGTTAACAAACAAACAAACAAACAAACAAACAAACAAACAAACAAACAAACAAACCGAACCAAAAACAGTACCCCTTGCCTCCTCTTCAGGGGACAGGGTAAAAATACAATAAAATATTGGCACACTTTAGAAAAACATAAGAATTGAAGAAGTAGGACAAGCATTATCAGCGCTGAGTATTTGGCTGCACACAAAATCATAACCTCTCATTCTTATTTTACTATTTATCTTTCTAATCTATATTTTTCTTAGTAACTCTAACTCTAATTGCATTAAGCCATCATGACAGACCAACAGATCAGATGGGTGACTGATACATCATCTGAACCACAAAACAAAAGCATGCCTCATCAACAGGGACTGTGGAAAAATCAGCCTCCTTACTTTGGAAACAAGGTCGGTACACAGGTAATCAATCATACGGTCTGCCAGACAGGTCCAGGAGGCTGAGCAGGTCATCAGAGTGAACGAAGGCAGGCGGGAAGTCAGGACAAGCCAGGACAATCAGGTGAGTAGCAAACAAATCTGAACGAAGAGGCAGAAAGAAAGTCATGCAGTATCACAGACAATCACAAGCAGAACTTCCTGGAATGAGTCAAAGATGAAATATTACAATCCAGTGAGCAGACATCCCTTACTTTTTGAATATTTTTGATTTTGCCTTAATATTTGTCTTTTAAAAACTGTCTTGCCTTGTTTGGTATCTTTTTTTTTTCAGCACCGCCTCACCTGTGTGACTTTACAGTTATTTATTTATTTATTCATACTGTATTAACACACTGAACCTAAAATTACACAAAAAAAACCATGAAATTTAAGGAGGAAAAAGTTCTTTCTTCTTTACTGTTTTTCTACCCAAAACAGGTTGAAGAAAACATTTTTATAACTCAGAGTGAGCATAAAAATTGAAAACATTAAAAAAATAAATAAAATACAAATTTTGCAAAGGAAGTTACATAAAACTATTTCTATGAAAACTTGGTTAAGGTACTTTTAGTGACTTGCAAAAAAGCTGTTACAAGGAACTGGGGAAAGAAAGAATCACCAACAACGGACCAATGGATCACAACTAGAGAAGGAATATATACTATGGAAAAAATAACTCACAAACTGTGACTACAAGAAGCACAAATGGACAAAAAATGGAATGAATGGACTGATTGCAGAACCTGGAATGGTGGAAGGACTGAATAATATGAATGTAAGGTCGTGTGGTGTACCCACGCAAGGTTTGTTTGTCGGATTTTTATTGTTTTTGCTGATTATGTGTTTTTAAAATTTCAATAAAAACTTAAATGAAAAAAAAAAAAATAAATAAAAATAAAAATAAATAAATAAATAAATAAACATATATATATATATATATATATATATATATATATATATATATATATATATATATATATATATATATGAAAATACAAGCAATGATTGAGCTTTTCTCTTTTTTTTTTTCAGGAAAATATATACAACTACTTACAAAACAAACTAGTGTCACAAGACGATGCAACAAACATGGTCAATAAAACATTTTTACAGCTCAGAATACTGCATACAACTGTGCATGACAACAATCAGGTGTCACAAAACCCCACATGTGATTGGTTGATGAAGGCTAATTCAAACTTCTATCAGTTTTTGATGTAAACATTTACCAGACATGTGTCTTCATGTACAAATATGTTCACTTAACTCATGTCCTTCCCAAAGTTTTCCAGAACTTTTTTATGTTGTCTTCTGTTATTCACAATTATCCTACACAATATTCAAGCAAATTTTATCTTCCGTACTGCCGAACTTCTGTCAGTCAGTATTCTCTAAAATATCGTGGACAACATCTTTGGAATAATCTACGACCTGAACTTCAATCAACATCTTCTTTATCATTTTTTAAAAAGCATCTGAAAAGGACTCTAATTTATGAAAAAATGTAAGGCTGTGTATCATTTGATTTGTATTTGATGATTTGTAATTTGATTTGTATTTCAATTGTTTTTACTTTAAATTATTATTTCAGTTACGTATATCCTATTTTTATTTTTATTTATTTATTTATTTTTTTGTTATTTTCTTCTTCCTATGTATTGTTGATTTCCTGGGAGGTATTCACATAAGCCTTTTTTCTTCAATCCTCTCCTCCACAATGATGTTACTTGTTTAAATGTTGTTGTGTTTTTTCTCTTGCTGTTTATGATGTGCAAATAAATAAAATAAAATAAAATTTAATTAAATAAAATAAAGGCACCCATTTTTACCGTCTCTTCCTGCACCAAATGTACACTAAAATGTGATTACAATATTGCAGAAAATTGTTTTTATTGAATATCATAAGTCTGGTTTTGCTTGGCCCTCCAACACATTTGACTTAACAGTATTATTTTGACATCACTTTCCACACAAGCTGAAAAGACTCAGCATTAAATCGGTTATGTGATTGTAACTGTGATTACGTGACTCCGAAGGGTTAAAATACATTTGTGAAATGAGTAAAGCTGAAACAAATACAACAGAAAATGCTAAAAATGTAAAAAGGGGCTTTTTCTGAGGTGGCAATTGAAAGGAAAAACCTGCATAATCATTGTAATAAACTCTGGCATTCATTGTACTCGTCTCTGAAAACTGAATTTGCACATTTTAAGCCAAAGTGTGCGTAAACATCCAACCTTAAAGCTGTAAACAATCTGCCGTCTCTTCGGAGGCTATGATCACTTAGAGCAGTATTAGCCTAATGATTCCATCTGTGCCTCAAACCTGTTTCATCTCCAACATAATCTAACTGGCTGAGTCACACATGTTCTGCTTGATATTAGCTTGTTGTTCTGTGTATGAAATTAGCACGTGTGCAGAGGAGCAGATGTTGATAGAGGATTATTGTGGTTCCAGGAAAGCCCAGACCTGGTTTATGGTCCAGTTCACATTAAGAAAAAGGCTCAGTAACATGTAATTCAGATTTAGCAACACGCCACACACAAGCTGATTTAGGTTTTTCAACATTTGTATAGTTTTTATAGAAATTATCAATCATTTTCAAAAGAATCTGTTTGAGAACTAAAATAAATAAAATTATAGGTAAATATAATGTAGAAATGTGTGACCTAGATCTGTTATATTCTCTTCTAAATGTAATTTTTACCCCCATGTTAAATCTTGCTTCAGTCTATCTGGTCATTAAATTCATAAAATATTTTGACTCTAAGTGATTTCTGTTTATGATATTTGCTTGTTTGCTCTTTTTTCCATTGACAGCAGAAGAGGAGTCAGGTATTTTTCTCCAGTAATTTATGAGGAGTTTATTGGAAAAATATGGGCTGGTTTTGTAGATTAGATTAGATTAGATTAGATTACATTACATTACATTACATAAAATTAGATTACATTATATTACTTTATAGTAGATTAGATTAGATTACATTACATTACATTACATTACATTACATCACACCACATTAGATTAGACAAGATTACATATCAATACACTTCATTACTTTGCATTACATTACATTACATTACATTACATTACGTTACATTAGATAGAACTTTATTGATCCTTTGGGCAGAGCCCTCAGAAAATTGAGGTTCTAATAGCAGTACAACACCGAATGTACAAACACAACAAATACCACAAGAAAAAAATAGCAAAACAATAACTCTAAAATACAGTAGAACGAAAAAAATACGGGCAATTGCACATCAGAAAGTACTAGTAGAAACAGTAAGTAGTAAGGTAGTAATAATAAAGTAGTAGGAATAATAATAATCATCATCATAATAAATAATAATAAATACCTAATTATGTTATAATATGCACTATATTTTATTTATTTATTTATTTATTTTTTTTAAATAATCACAGGATAAAAGTTATAATAAAGTGATAACAAAAATAGTTTTCATCACAATAAAAGTAATAAATCATATAAAAGCTGCTCTAGAAATGAAATGATGATCAAAAAACAGGCATAATAGCAAATGAAACCATTCCAATTCATGAAGACAGTAAAGAATTGTCATATGTATATATACACACACACACACACACACACCTACACACACACACACACACACACACACGCACACACAATTTTACATTATTTTATATATAATATTTTACAGTGGGTTTTATATTGCAGTATGTACAGAAAGTGCAAATTGGACTTTTATACAAAGAGTAGATAGGTACAGGGATCTGGTCTATTAAAAATATGTTGATGTATATATTAGTGTAGTGCAAATTGGTCAGAATATTTCACATAGTGCAAATTAGTCAGTTTTTATACAGAGTGCAAAAATAAGTTTGTGTCTCCAATAACACAGTAAGGTGGACATTTAGAATCTCAGAGTATTTCCATGAGTGTCCTATAAAGGGTTAAATAAAATGCTGCACAATAATGAAAACAAGAATAATTCATAATTCCCTCTAAGTCTGTTCAGCAGAATCTATATAATATGTACTTGTGTCCCAACTTGGAGAGTGAATAAAAAGCTTATCAGAAAACAGATACATGAAAGGTGTAGTGAATGACATCCTTGACGTGTCCCAATTATTGCAACTTTCATATAAAATGTCTTGTAACCCGTAAACATGTAGATATTGAAATGAGAACTAAGGGAAACCATAAAGCTGTGAAACAGACCATGTCTATTGATGAACTCTCACAGGAGACTCAGCGTAAAAGAATGCAGGGGAGGGGGGGAGAAGCCTGGAGTCGCGCTTATCACTGCCACCTCCTATAACCAAATTTATGAAGACATTTCTTTGGCTGGCTCTACATAAACGTCAGTATTATAATCCTTAATAATCCCCACCAAGAGGGTGATGGAGGATGGATGTGACAGCTAGAACTGTACCTTTCCGTGTGGATCGAAGACGCTTTCCACCCAAGAGCGGGAACACAAGAATGTTTCTGTACGTTTCACCAGCCATGCATCAATGTGAGGAATGTCACTGACTCTAAAAGAGGATTCATGCTCATAAATTATGCCTCAATGACCCATGTGATATTACAATAGCACAGGGATGGGGAAGTAATAGGATCACCCTTGTTTTACCCGTAACTGAGTCTCATTTTATTACTTTTTGTTTCAAAGTCACAAGAAAATAAACTTTTGCAGTACATAGACATTTATGAAACAATGTCTTTCAGAGGTGTTTTGTGACAAGACATAAGTATTGGAGAACAAGTATAAATAGCATTGCCATGTTGATCACAGGAATATATCAATGGATTATAATTACTGATGCATTGCTATGTTAATATTTAGTGTTTCAGATGCTAATATTGGGTAAACATTAACTACTTTATTACTATGAAGATTTTTATGCAGCAACAAACTATTTTTACAGAGCTTAATTTACTGAAAATACATGATGCTGTTGACCTTAATGCAGTGGTAGTGATGTACAAGGCACACAATAATCTTCTCCCTCCTTACATCCAGGAGATGTTTGACCGTAGGAAAAGTCAGTACAGCCTCAGAGGAGCCAGCATTTTTTTTAAAAAGCTAAGGCAAGAGCAAATAAAAAAAGTAGATGTATTCCTGTTAGCGGGGTTAATCTTTGGAATGGCCTGGAAGATCAATTAAAACAGTCTAAAACAATTTAAACTTTTAAAAACATGTAAAAATGAACTGTATTTAAAAAATATAGAGCTCAGGATTGACTAAAGAAAACACTTGTTTAAAAGACTAGGATCAATATTGGTAGTTGAGATATGGACATGATTTACTTGAATTAAAATCAAATATGTATTCTCTTCTGTTTGTATATTTAGCAATGATTACATTGAAATTATTTATTTGGTTTGTTTGTTTGTTTGTTTGTTTTCTTGTGGAAACATTGTGTTAATTGTAAATAGGGTTAGACAAAATAAGTATTTACTTCAGCCTAAACCCTTTTGGTCGCATTGTATATGGAACAATGGATATGTTGTTTTTGCTTATTGTTTAAAGTAATTAACGACCGAATAAAACTACTACTACTACTACTACTACTACTACTACTACTACTACTACTACTATTACTATTACTACTACTGCTGTAACGTATATAGTATTTGGCAGATTAATCTGTAACAATGCATCTTAAAAATTAGTTGAGTTTTATAATAAAATAACAATGTAAATCAACAGTAAATAAAGTCACTTTCAAAAATGTTGATCAAGAAGATGAAAAAAAGGAGTTACAGTCCAACACTCCTCTCCCTCAAGTGGCATTTTATTCCTGATACTTAAATGAAAGGAGGATTTTAGGGAATAATACTCAAAATGAGATTGTATATCCCATTTATTTATTTATTTATTTATTTATTTATTTATTTATTTATTCAGTCATTCATTCATTTTACAGTCAGTGTATTTTCAACATGGTTATTCTAGTGCAAGTTTGACTCAAATTACAGTAAAATATTGCAACAGACTAAACCCAATCCATGCTGTACATTTACAGATTTTAAGAGAGGAAAGTATTGTTTTTCTTTCTTTTTTAATATGTTTAACATTTTGAAGATTTAGGAGTTTCTCATAAAAATGATCACATGTTTTAATATCTTCCCGTTTCTTTAAATAGGGTTCATAAAATTAACTCCATACTGTACATGAGGCGTACTAATAAAGAGCGGAACAAAGTGTGTGTAGCTGTTGTTTCCGTCCGTCCTGTTTGAGCGCTGCACCAAAGATGGAGGACAGTAGCAAAGTCTTAAGAAGAAATTGCTGTAATGTTTAAAATTGGGGCCAAACCAGGCTTTAATTTATTATTATTTCGGTGAGGACTGATTTATATTTCGGTAAGTCAAAGCACGGGTTGTTTTCCGAGACGCCTGTGGTTATTTTTAATCGTTTTATTTTTTTAAGTATGTATCAGTCATGTTATTCCTCCTAAAGCTAATATTGTGGTTGTCTGCTAACTTCAGCTGTCATGCTGGTTTAGGGACAGTCAGGACATTCACACTAACTTGTCTATATGAATGTGTGTTTCTGTATAAAATGCTCAGAGACTGTATTATTTTATTCATATGAAACATGACGTTAAATTGTCCTCGTTTGGTGTGATGTCAGGTGTTTGTGCAAAAACCATTTAGGAGTCTGCCCAAAATGCTTATTTATTAGGTTTTAATTTAAGTGAGTAAAATAGCCTTTTTTTCCCCCACTCCGTAGTCACAGTTGTGGAGGCTGTAACCTGCAGTAGATGAAATATTCAGATAAATTATGCAGTTACTAAGTTAACAGTCCTCCAACCAAAGTGAAAATGCACCTTGCATTTGAAAACTTTCTTATTTGAAAGTTTGTAAGAAGTATTTACTGAAAATTACTGCAAAACTTATTGACAGTATTAACAGCAATGGTAGTTATTTTGCAGTATAAATTAAAAAAATTAAAATGTTGTTATTATTATACAGTCGTGGAAAAAAATATTAGACCATCAAAAGTCATCAAAAACAATGGTTATGCAATCCAGTACTAACTCCTGTGTGTATCATGTGACTAAAACAGACAGAAAAGAAAACATGGAATGCCTAAAAGCGCTGTTTTTGTCAGTACAATGCCATAGCTATTGATGTAAGAACTGAGGTGATTTTGGTTATTTGCAAGAAAACCATGGAAAATGACTAGATATCAGCTCTGAAATTAAACTCCTATGGGCTATTTTTGTTGTTATCATTATATTTGTCCAAACAAATGTACCTTTAGTTGAACCAGGCATTAAAATGAACAAGAAATTGAAGAAAACAAGGGTGGTCTAGTAATTTTTTTTTGCGACTGTATATGATAATTTTGGATTAATGTTTTTGTTGTGTTAATGTGTATCTTACATTTTCCCAGCTGCAGATGTTGTATGTTTTATATACTGCTGGATTTAATATGTAGTAATGTATCTGAGCCTAGAAAAACAGACCTGTCTCCAGCTTTGTGACAATGGATTTTCTAGTCGAGTTGCAGCTTATGAAGGAGGAAAATTTGAAGTAAAACCCATCTGTCTCTTTTCAGCTGTAGGCGAGTGTGACATCTGTAGCAGAAAATGTTTAGTCTTCAGCTGCGACTGTGGCTTCATCCTGGAGCTCAGGTGTGTGTTGTTTCTCGGCTGAAGGCCCACAGACTGGCTTCTCTCCAGAACACAGTGGCACTTCCCCAGAAGAAAACCCAAAGCTTGTTGTACCCCTTCAGTCAGGTGGAACCCTACCTGGACCGGTACGTATTCCGACTCAGAATGGTGTTTGAGCAGTTTTACATTTGTCTGTGAAGGTTTCCACATATCGTAAAATGCGTTTTCTGAATTTCTAACTAAATTCCAGGTCTATAGACAGGACACAGTTCCAGCTCTTTCATCCCAGTGTGGAAGATATGCTTAAAGCAGAAAAACTCTTCTGTTCGTCACCTTCTCATAAGATCGATTACTACATTTCTGCAGAGAGGATGGACCATGCGCCTGTTATGAAACAGCCAGAGGTCAGTGTTCAGCTGAGATCACATTACAAAAGCTTGACATTTGAAGTAAACACAGACGTAGACTGGGTCAGTTGGATCCATCATGTTTGACAGATTTAGCGTTGGTCTGATGTTTTTAAGGACAACCTGATTTTGTCAGAAGGACATGAATCAACACTTAAAATAGGAGTCAGAGAAAAAGTAGAGCAGCTTCTTTGTCAACATATTAGTGGGCCTTTCAAAGTCTTATTTGGCATATTGCAAGTGGTAAATATTTTCTGTCCTGTTGTATGGGGCAATAGTAGTTGTACAATGCATTAGAGGGTTTCCTATCATCTGTTTGAGGGTTGTATTTACTGAATTTTTAAAATTCATTTCAATTTTGTCTTCTTTGCCACTGCTGAAATGTGTTTAAAAAAAGAAAAATATTAGTTGTCTTTATGTCCTATCTAAGCACTTTTAATCAAATATTTGTCTTAAGTACTTATTTTATGTACCTGTAGTTTATTTGAGTTTTCTTTTGTCTTATCCAACTCCACATATTTCCCTCCCTCCTTCCTGTTGAGTTAAAACCATGTGCCTCCAAATGTGTTGGTTGAGTTGAAAATTCTCTTCCACCTCAAATTAAATTAACTCTTAAAAAAAAACACAACTCTGGTATTGGATAGAAAATGTGTTTCTACATAGATACCAACATACCTGTTTTTTTGAGCGCATGAAAAGTTAAATTATATGTCTGATATAACCACAGTAAACTATTAATGGTCTTATAGAATATGACACCTAACTGTTGATTAAACTACGCAACACTATATAAAGGATGTAAAGTAGTTCAAAGGAAGAAAGAAACTAGAAAATACTAGAATTTAAGAATCTGGGTTTAAAATGAAACAAAAAAACTGCACTCAAACTGATGAAATGATTAATCAAGTAATTGCTGATTACTTTAATAGTTATTTATTTTTTGTTTAGTCTTTATTTAACCAGTGTTGGTCCCATTGAGACCAAAGATCTCTTTTGCATGGGAGAGCTGACCAAGCTGGCAGCAGCACAGTTACATTAAAAACAATAAATAATAGTTGTCAAAAACTTGGGTGACCACTGCGGGTCTGTTTGTGGAGTACCCCAAATGTGCATAACTAATATATACAGTCCGTAAAAAACAGAACAGGTCAACACTAAGTTATTGGAAAAGAGCTGAAGTTATAGTAATATACCATAGAAAATAGAAGAACAGGAAACAATACAGCTGTAGTTTCTTCTTTAAACACTTCCATTACCATCCTGGATTACACTGCTGTTCCTCATCCTTATATTCTTCTGTTTCTTCTATTTCTATTTGAAACGTGTACAGCTACAGTGAAAAATGTAGCGTAATGTCTCATCATCCGTCTGCAGCTTCATACATAATTAAGTATAGGATGGCAGTTGATAATAAATGAACAGCTGCGTAACCTTCCAGACAGTTTTGTTCACCAGAGGGCTCCGAGTGGTGCATTGAACCGAGGGGACGATGGGTCTCTTTGGCATGCTGAGGTAGTCACCGCTCTGCCTCTCCATCCTGTCAGAGTGTGATGTATTCGTAGCTTACTGGCAGCTCGAGCACCCATCCATCTGTCTTGTGTCTGAGAGATGGATGAGCCCGAGTCATGTCCTGCAGGACGAGGCGTTTGCCCGTAAAGCCTCAGCAGCCATCCAGAGCAGGTGTCCCGGTGAAAGTGTTCGCTAAATGAAGTCAGCGAAAGATTAAACCCAGAGGAAAATATTTCACCATAAAGTCATTACCAGGAGATAGTGGATATCTGTGGTTCAGTCATTGTAGACCACAGAGGGGAAAACACAGCCTCAAAACGACACCCAAAAAAAAAAAAAAATCAATAAAAAGGCAGTGGATGGTTTGAAGGCAGTATCTCTGACATACCAATAGAGTGTTGCAGTGGTCAAAGAAAACAATATCAACAACATTTTTCCTAAAAGTTTCCCAACAGGGTTGTCATCACCAAAGAGTGAGTCTTCCAAGTTAGTTTCCAGGCAGAATGTTTTTCAAAGCAGTTGGCAAGAATTGGCAATGAAAGTTGCCTACATGCTGTCACACTTGCAGAAAACTGAGTAATCCTTTCTCTGATAGAGAGGCAAAGCTCCAGCCCTTCTGGTGAACCACCACGAGATCTGATTTTGGAAAAAATATGTAATATAGGCCCACCATACCAGGACTTAAGCAGAGGCAAGTCTACAAGTTGTACAGTCATTGAAAAGGTCTCTGCACCTGTAAACATGACTACTGATCATTGGTTGTTAAAGAATGGGGTGAGAATTTCAGAGATAATGGCTCCTATGATGATGGTAAAGAAAATATTTAGTTCCATACTGTTGTACATGTTTCCACTCCCTATTAAAACTCACCTCATTTCCTTTTATATACAACAAATTTCGAGATGACAATGCTGAACATCAAGACCAACAACTCTCAAATGAAAGTTATTTTACTAACAATTTACACTTTATTTATGTCCACTGAGCTATTTCTCACTCAGTGAAATTATACTTATTATTAATATTATATCTTTATTGCTACTATATCTTTAAATATAATATCTTTATGACAAAGTTTCTTGCAAAATTGTGTTTTGGATCAAAAAACATGTACAGCAACACATATATAACTGATAGCATGACTCTGTAAGATCCTATGGGGAACATGGGAAAGATTCAGACTTTTCCTTTGTGTTTGTAAAGTTATAAAGATTGTCCATATTTATAATACGGTGTAGCACACTTTAATCAGTGATATGCTTAGTAGTGCTTATAACGCAATTATCAGGCTGTAGGATCACATACAACTTCTATACATGAATGGTTCCTATAGGAACGTAATCTTTTCATCATAAGCTTAGAGTAAAGCAGACTGACATACACCCCTGGAAGACAAGGACCTGTTCGTGTTGTTTTAATTCAGCATGTGTGTTTCATGTTTTAGTTCAACTCTCCAATCCCTCTCCCTTTTATCAAAGTCAGTTTGGCTTCTTGTAGAAAATGTAGCCCACACCTGTTGCTGTATTTCAGGTTAAAGACACTTCCATCATGTTGTGTTTTATCAGGTGTGTTTCATTGGCAGAAGCAACGTGGGAAAGTCGTCTCTTATCAAAGCTTTGTTCTCTCTGACGCCAGAGGTCGAAGTCAGAGTCTCCAAAACTCCAGTAAGTAGTTAAAAGTAGCCCAGAACTTAACAACAAGCTTGTTTATATATTTGGATTTCAGTAACGTGTGTATTGTTTGGCGTGCTATGTTTACATATCTTATTAACCCTATAAAACCTGACCCATCAAAAACTAGCCACATTTTTGTTTTATCATAATTGAGATGTTGATTAGACCTTTTAACAAGGCCGTATCATTTTGTTTATGATATATTGGGTGTTTTTATAAAGCACTTTATGTACCTGCTGTATGACATTTGATACACAATTTAACTGTTGTATAAGGAATCAATTATGAAGTAAGTATGCACCATGTCAGTACATGAACTACTTATAAAAAATTTTTTTAAAAAAGAATGGTAAATGGACTGCACTTAAAATAGTGCTTTTATACAACTTTATGGTGCCCAAACCAAAGCTTCACATTCACTCATTCACGCGACACATAAACTAGTGGGCAGCTGCTGTCATGCAAAGCACTGCCAGGCCCTATGGGGAGCAATTTAGGTTTAGTGTCTTGCCCAAGGACCCTTCAACATGTGGACAGCTGGAGCCAGGATTGGAACCGCTGACCCTCCGCTCCACCAACTGAGCCACAGCCGCCCCACAAGAAGAAGATACTAACATTGTTGTTCTTCTTAACGTAACTTTGGAAATTACCAAAGACTTTCCAGCAAAAAGTGTGTGGATGATTTAACAGTAGTGGCCATATTGAAAAAGGCAAAAAAAAAAAAAAAAATCAGGTTTTTAAGGAAAGTATTGATCTTGTTGATTAGATGCGGGTCTCAGAACCTGGTGTAGCAAGCATAACACAAATAGTTTTAAAGGGTTAAATGAAGATCCACTTTGCTCAATCTATTCACCCTCTCCTTCTTTGGTGGCATATGTTACTTCTACTTAAGCATGGATGTGTTTTCTTGCACAATTGTAAAACAGCAATGCATTGTGGGTGATAAACAACCCTGGAGTGTCCACTGCTGTTGACTCCATCAGTTTTCTGAGGGTTGATTTCCCTAAATTTACTTAAGTTTGTAAGATTTAAGTGGAGGCTCCTGGAACCACTACTGTAACACATGAATTGTGTACAAATTTCAAGCTGAAATATTCTGTAGATCTTGAGTTACAAACAGACCAAAATGACGCTAATGAACTATACACACTATACAGTTTTATTTTCATACAACAATAAGTGGAGCTGCTGGAAAATACAGACTGTCAAAAAAATGACAGTTTTATCTTTGACTAAGTTAACATCTGCCTCCGTCCTCAGGGTCACACAAAGAAGATGAACTTCTTCCGAGTGGGTAAAGCGTTCACCATCGTAGACATGCCAGGTTATGGACACAAAGCACCCAAAGACTTTGTGGACATGGTGGAGCCATACCTCTACTCCAGGAAGAAGTGAGACCTACTGCTCTGTACTCGAATAACCGACTGACTGAAAGAAAAACTGCCTAGACCAAGCATGTATCATTGAATTTCATATGAGTCGCATTTTTAACTGAACTGAACATCTTGCTGCAGACTTTTCTTCACCAGATAAAATGACGTGATTATGAGCCAGCTGGAGGGAAAATTCAGTCATTCTGCCAAAAACAATCTGTTCATCCCATGGAAAAAGATATAGTATAGATACAGAACATCTGCCTTTGGAAAAGAAAAATATTTAAGACTCAAACACATTTACCATAAAAGATAAATATTTTAACTAGGACTATAACTGACTCAGATCTGACTCATGTATGATGATGCGTTTCTAAAAAAATTAGTGGAAGACCAGTTCATGTGATGTAAGAACCGACCTGAAAACAATGTCTACACAAATCCAGATTTCACCTAAAACATTTCAGTATGCTTTAATTCTCTTTCAACTACTTCTCTAAAAGTTAAGCATTTAAGATCTTTCAGTACATTTCATGGTATTGTCCATTTTAGAATAACGTCTTGTCTTCAACAGGATTAGTTATTTATTCTACTACTACTACTAATAATAATAATAATCTTTATTTATATAGCACTTTTCATACATAGAGACTGTAGCACAAAGTGCTTTACATATCAGTTTAAAAATCAGTACCACTCCCCACCCACCCGCACACACACACACACACACACACACACACACACACACACACACGCACACACACATGCAAACCCACAAGCTCACACATACTTAAAAAGACTGACTGAGCACGGGTAGACCAGAGCGAAAAAGTAAAAGAGGAGGCGCTGTCTCAGGAAGCCATCCGCACCAGGAGGCAGCCGCCGACCCTGGCAACCAGGCACCAGCGCCACAGCGCTGCATCCCAACCAGTGGGAGAGGGCCAACTGGGACCCCCACCCACCAGAAAGGAGCAGACCCCAGTGAAAGAAGGCGCCACAGCCACCGGAGTCCACAGCCACCCCCCTGGCACGGAGGGCTCCCTCTGATGAAACACTGGAGAATAAGAAACATTAAAAAGATATAAAAGAATTGATTAAAAGAGGCTAAATTTAAGACATATATGGAAAATAATAAAAAATATTCAACATTAAAATGATAAAACAGAAGTACTGGTTAAAAGAATCTTAAGATATATATATTAACTATAACTATAAAACCTTTGAGTGGATAAAACAGAGGCATTAGGCATTACTGTACCTAAACCTGAAGTGTAAGTGAACAAATGAAATACTTAAAATTTTACAATGTGATTTCTTTATGGAGAAAAAAAAAAAAAAAGCCAATGTTTGTCTTCAGTTTTGTGTAACGATTGGTCTCCACCAGTGACAAGGTAGACGAGTGGTACTTTTCTGTTGAGTCTGTTTACATGACCATAAAAGACAGAAACTGGGAGTAATCGGGTAATTGTAATAATCAGATCTAATGCATTTACATGCGTTTAAGAAATGCAATAATCAAAAAACCCTGGTTTGGATGCTGTAGTCCATCATCAGATTTCTTTCAGAGTGTGTACGTACATAGTGATGGTAGACTCAAACTTCCTGTTGTCGTCCATTCACATTTGACTACATAACTTCTATTCTCTATGAGTTTAATAGTTTTTGAACATCTGCAGATGTAAAAGAACAAAATAAATCAGATTAACCATGATTTAACTCTTATAACCAAGACGATTTTAAAAACCAGTTGATTTAAAAGTTTACAGACTCACTATCTTACATTTTAAGACGTTTAACATGGTCTCTGTTACATACAGAACTTCACTAATGCATGTTTTCTTCCTCCAGTCTGGTGAGGACGTTCCTGTTGGTCGATGGCAGCGTTGGGCTCCAGAAGGCCGACCTGATCGCTCTGGAGATGTGTGAAGAGATCAGACGTCCATATGTGGTAGGACACACAGGCACTGTTCAGAAGCAGTAACATCACACCCTTCAAAAAGGCTCATGAATTTAAGATGGAGGCCAAAGGATAATGTCCAAAAACCTTGTAGCAGCCCAAGACACCTTGATATGTGACACTAAATAAAAACATCCACTGGCCTGTAAATGTAACTTAAGGTGATGTACATTTTCTAAGTTGTATCTGAAATTCCATACTATTGCATTGTTAGCCCAAAATGGTAGAATAAACCAGTACAAGGTGCTTGCAAAGGTCTTGAAAGTCTTAAAAAGTATGGTATTTAGAAATGCTGTTTGGTCTGGAATTTTGTGTGTAAGTCTTATAAAGTATGGATTAAATTTTCTCTCATAGTTGAATTTTAGAGTATGCTCAAAGGCACATAATCTTACAAGATAAGAAATACATAGAAAACATAAAAAACCTGATATGGTGTCACTAAACGGTCGGAACTGGAATGATTCTAGTGTGATACTTTCATTTGTTTTGAAAATGTTTCTGTCAGTAAAACATAACTTACTGCGATACATTTATTATTAAAATGAACTTCTCTACTAAACACAACAGATACAATCTCAACCAAAAAAGTAGGCATGCAAATATAAAAGTACATAAAGTCAAGGTCGTGGAGAAAAAAATAGCAGTTTTGAAAAAGCCTGGAATTTTTATTTGGAAAAAGACCAAGCCCCCTTTCAATAGTATGTGAGCTGTGTGATATTTTTTGGTGACGATTACAGTAAGGAAGGCAGTGGACACTACAATGGTGTCCTACAATATAATACGGTTTTAAAAACGACATATTTGACGACAATATTAAAAAAAAAAAAAAAAAAAAGTTCCTGAAGTGCATACCACACATGCATTTGTCAGATTTTGTGTAATATATGTACAACTGGAATATATGTAAATGGCATTAAAAACAAAAATGCATTTCACACCAACAAAGCTAAAGTCACATAGAGAGTAGTCATGTAGTTCAGAGGCTTTTGGATCTGGATCTGTGAATGTAATCCAGGATTTCCCTTCAATACAGAACCAACAAAGTGTCTTGTACCTTTGACCTTTTGACTAAGACTGTGATAAAGTTTAATTTCACCTTTTGTTTAATCGAGTTGTCACTACTCTGTCTGGAAGAACAGAGGAAACAATAAAACAAACCTCAGCTTTATGCCATAAAGCTGAGTTTTCCTCCCTGCGGCTGAGAAATCGTCTGTACATTTTCTTTCCTCATACAAATCGTCCTCATTAAGTCCACACTGAATTAATACTGAACGCTCCCACTCAGCTATTTAAAAACCGCTGTCCCCTCTCAAATGCCACCGCTGTGACGGTAAAATGAAGCAGCCCCGCTCTCCACGGTCAATTATTCATGCGCTCAGCTTATTAAACACTCGGACCATTATTAAAGCTGTGACAGTACAGCTTTTAACAAAGATTAACTGTCACAGCTGAGTTCCTGAGCTGGAATAATCGCCGTTTTGGAAACCTGACACAGATATTAGAGAAGGAGTAGCTGTGTTTTGCTGTAGTTTAGTGACTGTTGTGAGTGGAAGGTTTTACGTTTACCTCTGTTCATTTGCAGCATTCGGGAATATAACAATAATGTCACATAAGAAGTGTGAGTATGAATGGAGACTGATCAGACATTAACCCACAAAGACCCAAACATCCACCATCAACCAAAACCATCTACTGATGTAACTGTTTAATATCTGCTGATCCACCATTCCTGTCAATCCATGTAACATAATTGATGTAAAATACAGTTTGTCATCTTTTCTTGGTCATCAGGTATGACCCATTTGGATGCTCAGAGGCTCTGTAGTTATCATGGAAACACCATCGTCTACTACAGCATTGATTCACCAGTAAAACCTATGGAGTTGGATCAATGACAGTGGATGGACTAACTGGATTTATGTTCAGTTAATGATATATTTTGCTGAAAAGTCCCTTTTTCTTTAGTTTTCCTCTGTTCATGATATAATGCCCCTTAAATCTAATATGAGCTTTAATGAACATTTGTATGATCAGTAAATTAACCTTTGTTTTTTTATGATGTTTTTCTTTACAAATATGCAAACAATAATGACAACGAACAATACAGTGCATTATAGAAAAGAGAGAGAAAAAAAGGAAGGAAACAACCAAAAGAATCCCTAAACAAAAAAAATAAAAAATAAATAAATATAAATAAATAATAATCCAAAGTAATCCCATTTGTCCCCATAAAGTTCAGTCACAGGTCCAACACAGTCCTCACCTGTAAGGATGTAGTTGTGCAAGTTGATAAAAAGTGCATGAGTCAGAATACACTAAGACTTCTGGAATGTGTCTAAAAAGGGCCCCATGTACTGTAAAACTTTGCAGTAGTACGCTAAAGCGAGTTTCTAATTTTTTACAGTTTTAAGGAAAACATAAGGTCGTGGAGCCTCGGCGCATGAGTAGGAGGGGCAGAGTCTCTCCATTTGAGTAGGACAGCACACCATGCCAGCAGGGAACAGAATGACAGGGCCTGTCTCGTAGATGATGGTAAAGCCCAAACAGAGCAACCAGAGGGTTGGGGTCCAAACAAATATTTAGGATCTTGGATAAAGTATGGAAAACCTCTGTCCAGTATTTGCCCAGACAAGGACAGGACCAGTACATGTGAATGAGTGAAGGTTCAGCAATTTTTCATTTGTCGCAGTATGGACTGACTCCAGGAAAGATGTGGGACAATTTAATTTTTGATATGATCAGTGAATTAAATATAGGAAAATACATGATTTACACTGAAAAAATGCAAAATATAGAGGAGAATATTATAAAAAATGATGATAAATCACTTAATTAAGGTTAAAAATAGTGAAATTCATTTGAGAACTGACACAAAAGTAGTGCTGGGTCTTTATTGGTTAACGAATCAACATTTTATCACATTTTATGAACAAATTAAAATGTCCTTTTTTATTATTGTTATAGAAAAACCTGCAAAGATCATGGAATATTAAAATCTCATCTTCAAGTATTACACATTTGGGAAAAGTCATAGAATTTCATTGTCAGGGATGCAAACTCCTCACCTTTAGGTGATATTAGCGGCTTTGAAATTAAGAAATCGAACATATTTTCTGAAATATTCATCTTGGTAACATTCTAATTTCCAAGCCTCATGTTTCTTCTGTGTTACTGATGTTAAAAACAATAGTCTACATGCCCCAAAAAAGAAATTGATTATGAATTCACATTTTAAGGCTATTTTGATGATTGACAGGCCAAACCCTTTAAATGGCTATTGTGTATGGCTGATATATGAAGTCATCAACACCAGATGCTTGGAATGCAACATGCTGTGAGTGTGCTCATGTTGTGGTGAAAGAGCAGAGGGAATATTAGCAAATGTCGGAAAAATGGGAAAATGCAAGTTTCAGCAGAAGTGATTGGAGGAGGAACTATTCAGAACCTGGTTAAAGCCTGTCGACAGTAAACTGTCATGTATATATAAAACTGTATCTGCAGTTGGACATGAGCATTACATTTGTTTAAAGTGGCATTAAAAGCATTAAATTAGATTTGCTGATACCTGCAGAAACCCTGTGTCTTTCTTATAATGGTGAAATGTCCTTAACCTTTCATGCATGAATTATGAGAACCTTAGTCAAGATATTTTGTGTGTTTTTATTTCTCTTTAGGCATGAAAAAAACAATACGATCCAGTATTTTTTTTTTTTAAGGAGTTACAAAATGTCCTCACAGCTGGACACCATGCTTTTAATTTTTTAAGCAAAGAAACATGTAATTAAAACTTAATATCAGAAAGTGATATGGAAAACTATGCTACAAAAACATTTTTATACGGCTAATCAGACATTTTCCCACATTTTAAGATACTCTAATACTATTCACTTCATGGAGATAATATGCAAAAAAAAACAAACAAACAAAAAAACCTGTTTTGTTTGTTGATTTACACAAAAACATGTCACTGCAGATTAGGTTTATCAAGAACAGCATAGTTACAGTAACAATATGAATTGCAGTGTATGAGATGAGGCATAAGTGTCCACTGTGTTGGCTGATACGCAATTAAAACAAAAAAAAAAACATGAATATACAAGAGAACAGCTGTCTACTGGAGTGACCATTATGCATGAAAGGGTTAATTATCTGTAGAAAGGAAAGGAAAATTGTAAATATGTAGTTCAAAATGCACTAAAATCCATGCATAAAATGTGTATCAATAGAGATAATTCCTCAGTCATAACAGACAAATGCAGAACCCATAAAGTCCCTAAAAACTAAATCAGATGTTGAATTTTAAGATGCAGTAACGTCACATGGCCAGTAGATGTCAGCACAGAGCACTAACTGATGTGAATCACAGCAGTACACCGTTGAGTCAATGTGTTGTGTTCCTTCATTTGGGCTGAGAGACATTCAGAATGACCTGTTTGTGTTGATGATGATGATGATGATGAAGGTGAGACTGTAACTTGTCTGACCTGTCGTTGAACAGATGGTGGTGACGAAGATCGACAAAGGTACACGTGGAGTTCTGCTGTCCAACCTGATGCATCTTCAGGATGCTGTTAAAACACACACATCGAGCTGCTTCCCACAGCCGTTCCTGCTCAGGTGAGACAACGTGGCTCCCATATAAACGCACAAACGTGATCGCACTAACTCACATGTTGTTTATTACCATGAACTCACACACACTGTATAGAATATGTGTTTTACAGTAGCAGTTACTGAACAGTGATGGAAACGTGTTCACTGAGGATTCAGGGTGAACCCGTCGAGGTCAAAACACTGACAGACTTAAAGAAATGTGAAGAAGTATTCATGGTTTTAATAAGTAAGGTTTTTATTTTTAGTACATCTTTAAGTTTGACTTTTGGTTACAAGTAGTTTGCATTAAATCTGAGTTATTGTTTACTTTTTATTTAATATTATGAGGAAATCTTTGAGTTGTGGAAGCTGAAACAATGAACAAATGTATGATATCAAACACATAATTGCACATATATTGCATTCCACCGTACATACTGTTTTTACATGTTTTTTTTTTCTTACATATGTTGTACATATTCATATAGTGTGTTTTATATTGTGTGGTCATATTGTGTTTACTGTCTATTTAATATATCTCAGCATTTAAGTTCACACCTTAAAAAATAGAGGTAGACCGATATATTGATTTTTTTTTTTTTTTTTTTTTCAACATTGGCCTTAATTTTTTTTGAAAGCCGATATTGATCAGTAGTAAAAATGTTATAAGATATATGTTCGGGCACCTGTGTGGGCAGCACTATAGTTCAATAATGTTAAAAAAAAAAAGCGTACTATGTGTATGTGTATTAGTAATTTCATTTATATACAGTAGCTGCATAAAAATCTTAATTATCTGAGTTTTTCAGTTGCATTTTACTGTCAGTGTGCTTTAAAAAAAAATAAAAAATTGGTCTTAAATATCGGCCGCAAAAATTGGCCATCAGCTGACCAAATTTTTTTTAAAAAAACGGCATCGGCCTTAGAAAAAACCCACATCGGTCGACCCTCTATTACAAAATCTTAGTCGAGAACTGCCTATTGAAATTTCATGTGCACAAATATTGACAACAAACACTTTTGAATCTTGAAACATGATTTACATAACCAGTATTTTTTTTCCCCAAGCCTTATACTTTGTATCCTTTGTGCCTATGGTATAGTTGTAAACATGAGCCAACATGGTCCCGTAACCACAGTACAAACCCAGATTTTACCCATAGTTCAGCTCTATTTTATTTTATATTGCATTGTTCATTATAATTTCCTGTATTTTGAGTTAACATTTTTTTTCACTGCTTGTTTTTAGGGGTGTAAGAAAATATCAGTTCTGCAATATATTGCGATATTTCATTTTGCAGTACTGTACCGATATTAAAAAGTACTGTATTGATATTTTTAGGTATTTATTCAAATGCAGATATTGTGGAGGTTCATTTTACTTTTTTTTGTTTTTCTTTTTTGTTTATATTTTATTTATTATTATTTAACACTCTTTTATTAAATAATGGTAGTTCCTTTGTTGGGATTGCACAACAATAATGTTATGATGTTAGTTATGAACAAAAAGAATACAAACATTTGAACAGGGTCTTAAACTGTCACGTCTGTAAAACATAATTTAAGTTTTAACACAGGAACATTTTGTGATACAACATTAGATCCTGTTGTGATCAAATAAAAATGTGTTTAGTTTTTGTGCATATTTCTGGTGTAATTCAATTCTTCAAGGAAATAATCTTTTAAAAAAGAAACAAAACCAATTAAAAAATTGCTGTTTAACAGTATATCGATATATCGTACCGTGATCCTAGTATTGTGATATGCATCGTATCGCCAGATTCTTGCCAATGCACACCCCTACTTGTTTAAGTTTTCCTAGACTGCACTGATCCTGGTGTTGTGTTCTGAACATTTAGGACCTTGGCCACAGGAAACGTTCACATATGAAACAGTGTGTTACGATTGTAACCTCATGACACATTTGAATATTTATCAACCTACTTTGAGGATCAAAGCAGCACCAGTTGTAGGGAATAAAGTGTTTCTGAGATAAATCTGCAAATATATAGTGCAAATCCAAAACAACTGAGTTGAATCTTGTTGTCATGACAGCAACACTCAAGTCAGGTTTCACTTTTGTACTGGAAAAAAAAAACCCAAGAAAGAATAGATCTTTAGGTAAAAAATGTAGTAAACACATTAGTAACAATAGCTTCAGAATACTTGCAGAAGAAAAAAATGAAGGTTTAAGTTTTTTTTTTGTTTTTTTTATACTTTTAATTCCCAAAGATTGAACTGGTGTCATCATAAAGTGTAGATACAACGAATACTTGAATATGTTGTAGACTTAGACTTAATTGTCTTTCTAGATTTTACATCAAAAATGAAATTTCGATGCAGTTGTCTCAGCAGGCAGCAGCAATAAATACAAACTGGCACTATATATACTGGGTAATATATACAAGATAGAATAAATATGCATACAAAAAATAACTATTTGTGAGTATAAATACTATAAAAAACAAACAAACTACGTTTGGCTTTTCAGTCCATAGACCCTCTGGACCCTTTGAGCAGCTTTTATGTTTTACAGTGAACTTCCTGACTCTTAAAAATAATGACACGCGTTTTGTTTTTATCCACTTACAGTTTATTTCTTGTGTATTTTGTTTCTTTTATTGAATTTTTTACTGTATGCTTCTTACCTACTCTGTGTTCTATGTACACCCCAAACCACTGAAGCAAATATCTAGTAATGTGAACTCTGTTTACTTACACGGCAATAACATGATTCTGATTCTGAGAAATGATAGAAATAGTCACTGAATGTACAGGGTGTCCACGAAGTCTCTTTACAATTAAAACATTTACTACAAAGTAATTGATAAGATTTGTTCTATGTACTCAGTGGTTATCAAAGTTTTTCATCATATTGTGGGATCCTGTGCAATCAAATCTATTTTTCTTCAATGAGAAATCAATTACTACAAATGTTTACTTTGACCTTTCGACTGAAAATGTGGCACCAACACTGGATGACCTTCAACCAACCTTCATTTTCCGGCAAGACCTTTCTAAAAGGTAATGTTAAAGATATCCTGTATCGAACAAAGATACGGGACATCAACGACCTGAAGCTAATAATCACTGATGCCGTTGATGAGGCTGAGCTACAGCCAACATGGCCAGAAATCCACTGCTGTCCTGATGTGCTTTGTGTAACTAATGGTGTCCATGTAGAGACAAAACAACTTCAATATCTCCTTTTCATTTTGTAACAAGTGGGGGCCAGGCACACCTACTTTTTGATTCATAACATTTGAACCAGACAAGTTTAAGGCAAATATTACACATAACTGGAAAGGTGTAAATGTCATCTTAAACATACGTAAAGGGCAAAATTAAGTTTCAGATATTTTTAAATTAAAATATCAAAAGCTACTGCGTCATGGATGGACAAAAAATTAACATCTATTTTTTGTAAGAATTACAAAGTTCTCAAACGTGAAGTTTCTATGACATTTTCATCCTAAAATGTATTCAGTGTATACCTTAAACTCTCAATTTTACAACCTAATAATTGGTTAGAGGAAAAAAAATATTTGATCATACCAAACGTCACAGATGGACAACAAAATTTTATTTCAGTTATCAATATTGTATACTTTTTTTTTTTTTTTTTTTTTTACAATATTTACGACATGCAAATAATATTAACATTATATTCAAATGTAGTTTGCATAGATATAGGCATTTATAAATAATTTAATAGACAAATAACAATGTATTGTGAATAAATTTTGTTTATTTTTGAGAATTTATAAAATGAACACAGAATGACGGCAGAGAACTTTGTCACTTTCCCAACATTCACACTCATAAATCTCCTAGATTTTTTTTTTTTGCAAATTTTTTCTCATTTCCAAGTACATTTTCCTGAAAATATAAGTAATTACATACCCAAAAATATAAGTTTGGTGTAGATTATGTAATTAAATTTTTTTGACCAGATGTTAACCTTTCCTTGACCTTCGCCCTACAGACATTTGAAAATTCGCCCATTATAAGTAATGGGTAAAAAAAAAAAAAAATTATTCAGAATCATTTAAAAAATTGGAACTTTGACCTACTTTTCCCAAATGTAATCACATCTATTCTGGGTCACTGGCAATCTATAAACCCAATTTAGTATGAATCCAACCAGTAGTTTTGCTGCTAGAGTGTTAACAAACAAACCAACCCAAAAACCCTTGCCTCCCTTTGGGGGGGCAGGGTAATAATTTCCACAGATTTGTGTATTCATTTACTTTGTAATAAACTTGTTAAATTATATCAAGATATTATAGACACCCTTTATTACAGTGAACTTCCTGACTCTAAAATTAATGACAGTGGGTTTTTTTCCTACTTTGCTGAGAATACAGGGTGGGGAAGCAAAATTTACAATGAACATTTAGTTGTTTTTCTCAGCAGGCACTACGTCAATTGTTTTGAAACCAAAACATATATTGATGTCATAATCATACCTAACACTATATCCATACCTTTTCAGAAACTTTTGCCCATATGAGTAATCAGGAAGCAAACGTCAAAGAGTGTGTGATTTGCTGAATGCACTCGTCACACCAAAGGAGATTTCAAAAATAGTTGGAGTGTCCATAAAGACTGTTTATAATGGAAAGAAGAGAATGACTATGAGCAAAACTATTACGAGAAAGTCTGGAAGATACTATTAAAGAAGAATGGGAGAAGTTGTCACCCGAATGTTTGAGGAACACTTGCGCAAGTTTCAGGAAGCGTGTGAAGGCAGTTATTGAGAAAGAAGGAGGACACATAGAATAAAAACATTTTCTATTATGTCAATTTTCTTGTGGCAAATAAATTCTCATGACTTTCAATAAACTAATTGGTCATACACTGTCTTTCAATCCCCGCCTCAAAATATTGTAAATTTTGCTTCCCCACCCTGTAGAGGTCTTCATAAAGTACACTACTGTTTCCAACACTACTTTTATGCAGACAGAGTGGGTTGGAAGTGATTCAGAAACGTTGGGACACCTGTAGGAATTGGTAACACCAACTTTCGAGGTTTGATCAACCTCCATTGCTGCAGAACTGCTTTAAGTTGTTAGCCCATTTCTTGTTCGCCTTTTTGTATAATTCTGAAATGTACATTATTTTTCAGTTTTGTTTAACCTTACCTTACCATTTTTTTTTTTTTTTTTTTTTTTACCTCTGGCAGTTCACCGCTTACCTTTGTACCATTTCAAGCCGTTCATTGGACTTGAACTACTTGCATTTCAATACAAAACTGGAAAAATTGGGGGTGTTATAAAACTTTTGACCAGTAGTGTACATTTTCTTCTATGTGTCTTAACAACAGCTCTCTGAACTTCTGGGGGATCTACCTGCTGAGATGCTTCATCGCCCACATAACAGGGAGCATCACGTTAACGACACCGCCGACAAACTCCAATGAAGGCGCAACCGCTCACAACCTCTGATGTTACCGTCTATAAGTGCTCAAAGCTGTGCCTGCACATATTTAACATTATCTCCATCTGTTCGGGCACCATTACTTGTTGTATTATAAAGTTGATGATAATTTAATAATCTTTATTTTTTTTAATAAATGTTCTTTCTTGAAGTGTTGGTGATTTCTGGTTGTGTTGTTACAAAAAATGACTAGGAAAATGGTCTAAAAAAAAAAAAAGGCCAAACCGTCTATTTTTATAGCGAGTTGGTCTCACTCACTGCTCTGTGTTTTACCCTCGTTCCACAGGCAGTGGGGGGTGCACTGAGCATGCTCAGATGTCTATGGAAAGAACAAGGTCTATTCTATCGGCACTTTTTGAAATATTTCCTATTGAGCAAATTGTTGAATTTTTAGGAATATTTGAAATAAGTCATACATTCAAAACGCTCAGGACAGACACGTCAGGAGTTAAAGGGTTTTAATATGCACTGTCCCTTTAAAAAAAAAAAAACAAAAAACAACAACTTCAAACAGAAATGTATTTCTGCTATTGTCAGTAAAGTAAACAAAAACAAAAAAAATGTTTTTAAATTAATTTTAAGTCAGGAGGTTCATTGTAAAACATAAATGCTGCTCAGAGGGTCTACTGCACAGGTGTCAAACATGCGGCCCAGGGACCAAATCCGGCCCGCTAAAGGGTCCAATCCGGCCCGCAGGGTGAATTTGTGAAATGCAAAAATTACACTGAAGATATTAACAATCAATGGTGTCAAAATCATTTTAATTCAGGTTCCACATACAGACACATACAGTCCAATTAGATCTCAAGTGGGTCAGAACCAGTAAAATATCATAATAACCTATAAATAGTGACAACTCCAAATTCTTTCTTTGTGTTTTTTGGTGTAAAAAAGTAAAATTACATCAAAGCATTTACATTACCAAACTGTACTTTTACAAAAAAACATGAATAACCTGAACAAATATGAACAAACGGAAGTGTCTTAAGAAAAATAAATGCAATTTCAACAATATTCTGCCTGTTACTAAATGTTTTGTGCGATTGTAATGCACATGTGTAAATGATAAACTCATAAACCGAGGCATAATATTGTTCAAATTGCACTTGTTTTTCTAAAGACAATTCAAGTTGTTTGTTTTTCAGATTTTAAGGAAACTTTGTAGATATAAACCTGATCATAATATAATTTTACTTTTTTCACTGTTATTATTTTACTGCTCCGGCCCATTTCAGATCAAATTGGGTTGAATGTGGCCCCTGAACTAAAATGAGTTTGACACCCCTGGTCTACTGAATGAAAAGCCAAACACAGTAATTGTGCAACATATTCATGTCCTCTTTGCATCTGGACTTTATGACACTGTTTCTGACGTACACATGTACTGTACAGTCAAGTCAAATGTTTTATATGTCCACAGTTAGAAATGCATGATGTCTATTACCTGCTTTATATTGTAGGGTTATAATAACTTTAGGACCGTAACATGACTATAAAAGACGATTATATAAATAATAAAACAATAAGGGACAAAGCCAGTCAGATAAACAGAGGCATGAAATAAAAAGTCACTTTTTACCTTAAATTTTGGCACTCTACGCTGTGACTGACTTTCACTAACACACTGTTATATAACTTGATTTCATGACGTATATGAATATGTAATGTGACTAAATGGTTTAAAACAGAAGAGCAAACTAAATCCACATTTCATGACACATACAATGGAACCAAATTTAAAAAAAGGGTATATTTTTGTTTTCTCTTTCTAATAAAAAGAAAGTTACTACCTGACAGAAATGGAAAAAGACCAAAAACAGTTGTTTTTTTTCCCCTTTCTGAGGACCGAATGTGTAATTTTCAAGGAATCTGGAGTTTGTAGACATTTGTGAGGGAGTGTGTCTACGATGCCCGGATTTTGTACCAAACTGGAAGATTCGTACAAACCCTAGTTCGTAAGAATTTTAGTGACTAGCCATTGGTGCCCTTTCCTAGAAATAACATCTGGTCTAAGAAAATGAAAAAAAAAACCCAGCTGTTTTTGATCCGTTTCTCCATTTCTATCAGATAGTAACTTTCTTTTTAGCTTACCGGCCGATAGGCTGTAAGCTATTGTCGTCATGTGGCTTCCGTCATCGTCGTCGTTGTCGTCGTCTGTCATCGTCGTTTGTCGTCCATTACAAAAATTTCAATCGTCTTCTCCGAAACTACAATTCCGATTGACTTCAAACTTGCTATACAGCTTCTTTATGATGATGTCAACAAAAGTTAATGAAATTATTTGGATCAGATCTGATTCTGGATTTGGTGCGACTTTGAAAAATTTCCCCATTATAAGACCTAGGAAGTGCCGGTAAGCTACAGGCCATTGGTCCTATTTTTTGTTATTAGAAAGAGAAAATGAAAATCTATCAGTTTTTTAAATTGGTTTGTCTGTTTTGACACTGAAAAGAAAACCGGCATGAAATTCAATTTTAATTCCTCTATTTTAACATGAAAATCAATTAACCACTAGTTTCTGACAAGAAAATCCAATTACCAAAAGATACACTGGCTGTTTTTGATAACTCCCAAGATGATATTAAGTTCTTACTATGACCGTAGTACAACACATGATTGAACTTTTAGGTTTTTTTTCTGTTTGTTTTGCTCAAAAAACACTGTACTGATTTTCATGAAACTTGATGTGAGGGTTGGGCATGGACCATGGATGGATGAAGCCCTTACATTTTCTTGCAGATCCATATAAATGGGCAGAAACTGGACTTGTTTGTGACTTTCTTTGAGCCTCTGCTTCTGGGCTCACACTGCTGAGAAGATGAGAGATGATTTACTCTTCTATGTAACACTCATTATAGCATAAAAAAATAGGACCAATGGCCCTGTAGCTTACCGGCCAAATGAAAAGCTTTGGGAAATGTATCCAGATGCCATTTATTATCACCCAGTTATGTGTATTTATTATATTACAGAAATAGCCCATGTTTTGGTCATATTCCAATCAGATCTGTAAAAAATTCAAATTCCAACTTGATATCATTGATATTTACTGATTTATTGTATCAGTCCACTTCCTATCTCTTATAATGGGGAAATTTTTCAAAGTTGCACCAAATCCAGAATCAGATCCGGATTGAAATAATTTCAATACCTTGTGTTGACATCATCATACAGAAGCTGTATACCAAGTTTGAAGTCAATCAGAACTGTAGTTTGGGAGAAGAAGATGATTGAAATTTTTTCCCCATAAGAGCCCATGTGAAATTTTCCATAAGTTCCCAGATCCAGAAGAAGATCCTGATCAGCATGTGGACACTATGCTTTGGTCATGTCCCCATCAGGGCTGGACTGTAGAAATTTACACTTGATATCATTTATATTTACTGAGTTACTGCATCGATCCACTTCCTATCTCTTATAATGGGGACATTTTTCAAAGTCGCACCAAATCCAGAATCAGATCCGGATCCAAATAATTTCACTAACTTTTGTTGACTAATCATAAAGAAGCTGTATACCAAGTTGAAGTCAATCAGAATTGTAGTTTTGGAGAAGAAGACGATTGAAATTTTTGTAACTGATGACAGACGATGGATGCCACATGACGTCAATAGCCTACGGCCTGTTGGCCAGTAAGCTAATAAATAAAGTCTAACGTGAGGTTTCCACGGAGCAGGTCAGGACAACCTTCTAAAATGTTACATAAGAACACAATTTACCAAAACACTCAGTCAGCACATCATTAACCTCGGGCAGTACCAGCAAAATCAAAGTGTGATCTGTGCAACTTCGTACAAGGAGTTATAATCTGTAAATGAAAAAAATCAAAACCACATCAAAGTGAAATAAACTCGTCAAAGTAAAACACTGATGCAAACAGTTTGGTTCCATTGTATGTGTTATGCAATGTGGATTTTAGTGTGCTCTTCTGTTTTGACCGACTTATTCTTTTATTTTTATTTTCATTCATTATGTACTCGTACGTGTAAAATCCGGTTATATAACAGTGTGTTAGTGAAAGTCGTCACAGCGTAGAGTGCCAAAATTTAAGGTAAAAAGTGACTTTTACTTCATGCCTCTGTTTATCTGACTGGCTTTGTCCCTTATTGTTTTATTATTTATATAATCATCTTGTATAGTCATCCTATGGTCCTAAAGTTTATTATAATCTTATAAAGCGGAATCACAGACCTCATGCATTCCAGCTCATTATGGAATATAACATTTGACTTGACTGTACAGTACATGTGTACATCAGAAAACCGCGTCTGGACAGATTAGACTTTAAGATAATAGAAAACACTTACCGGATGAAACCCAGTTATTATCCCTTCATCTTTAGAAATCAGCTGAAATGAGTCATGTCTAGTGTCCAGACGTGTCAGTTTTCCCTTTATTCTCCAGCTGGAGGCTGTGGTTTGTCATCGCCACCAGGAGTTTTGTCAAATCTATGGAAATGGAGAAGTGAAAGTTTTGGCAAAAGTGTGTGGAGTTATGAAACTTGAGCAATAATAAACTTTAAAGGGGAATCTAGTGACTTCTGTAGTTCAGTTATTAACAATAATGTCTTTTGATGGGATTGCTAATAATAACAAAGAGAATATTGAAACGATATAAAGCTGTCACATTTGCAAAATAGTGACAAGAATACAACGGTCATGCTTGACTAATAATCCAATAATTATGTGAGATTCAAAAAATACCAGGGCAACTAATTAACTGATTACATGAATAAATAAAATAAATTAATAAATGAACTAGATATGCTCCCCCCCCCCCCCCAGTCACCACCAAAATTTAATATTTTTTCCTTGTGTCCGCATCAACATTTCATCAAAGTCCTTCCATAACTTTTTGAGTTATCTTGCTAACAGACAGACGGGGGAGGCAAGGGGTGTTGTGTTTGGTTCAGTTTGTTTGTTTGTTTGTTTGTTTATTTGATTGTTAACACTCTAGCAGCAAAAACTATTGGTTGAATTCACACCAAATTTGGTTTATAGATTGCCAGTGACCCAGAACAGATCTCAATATATTTTGGGAACAGTAGGTCAAAGTTCAAATTTTGTATGAATTTTTAAATTCTTTTTTCTCCCATTTACTTATAATGAGCGAAATTTCATATGTCTATAAAAACCTCAATTTTATTTCAATTTACTTTAAACTTGCCACATGTATAGAGGCAATTGATATAATGACATCAAATGGTATTGATGCTAAAATAAGCTACAATATGTACGAAGGGTGAGGTTTGTTGTGCCTGGCTACTACTTGTTGCATTTTTTTTTTTTTTTTTTTTTACAAATTTTTGAAAAACATTTGAAAAGACACAAAGATAAGACTCAAAATTAATTAAGGTGTCAGGAGCAGGAGGGGCAAAGTGTTGTGGGGTTTTTTTGTTTGCTTTTTCATATATATGATTTATTGAAACTTTTTCTTCAAAGTGTTGTGTTAACCGGGCGTGGGTATTACTAAACTGCTTACTTTTGTATTTGTTTCTCTTGTTAGTTATTTTCATTGTTAGATTAAGGTTTTTTGCACAAATCAATTAAGCATAAACAATAGATACATAAAAAGGAACTGTTTGAGGTTTTGCATCAATAGTAAGAGACGGCAGGATTTGGATTAAAAATCCAGTGGTCATACACATATTTTGCAGGTGATTATCTTTTCTCAGTTGCAAAAGAACACAGGGAACATTAGATGCTGAAAATGCAGATTAGATCAGGCCAACACGACCTCATAAACGTTTTTATAGAAGTTGGGTAGAAGTCAAGGTTCATATTCTCATTGTGACATTTTTTTTCTCGTCTTACATAAAAGACACCACTGGGAGAAATTCCCAAAAGTGTCTTATCTTCATGTCTTTATTTTACAACGAAGCAATAACATGGTGTGAAATGGAGTCTCATCATATTATCTCATGTCATCTACAATCAGATCCCTGCTGATAATGGCACACCGTACATTCGCAAACTCATTCACACCGGGAAGCAAAAAGATCCGTAAAATTTACTGGCGTTTGAATAAAGGACGAGTTAGATGGAGAGGAAAAGATAAAACCAGATGGGACATGATAAAGACCGATAAGGCTGCGTCTGATGAGCTACCAAAGACACTTGGCCGTCCTCTCCTCATTCCACAGCTGAATCATACATTAACAATGACACTGCACACTTTTACAGGACACTAATATAAGTCACTGCAGGAGTAGATTATGTAGCATCTTAAAATCCAAGTAATTAAAACCCCTATCATCTATTCTGCTGCATTTATTTGATAGAAGACTGTAAGAGCTTACTGTCTCTGCAATGAGACGGTATAATATCCAGGATTTCCTCATCGTAAAACATTTGAGATGCAAAATTAAAAGTCTCAGAAAGAAGAAAAGAAACAAGTAAAAATGGTAAAATGAAATGAAACAGTTTGTCTTTAACACAAAGACTCAGCTACTTTTCTGCTTCTTTTGTTGCTGATATAATCTTGATGTTTCCTTATTTCTTTGTGTTTATTTATTTATTTATTCAATTTATTTCTTCCACTGGTAAAATACACAGAAAAGCAGCAGCAGTAGCAGCAGTGATGAATAACTTTATGACATAAATGACTGAATCTTATTAATTTCTTTTATTCTGCAGCAGGGAAAAACACACATTTCTATAGTGGCTCGGTTAAAATTCTGTGGATTTTTGATTTAAAAAACAAAAAACAAACAAAAAACAAACAAAAAACAACCAAAGCAAAGAAGACGTCATTTTGGGGTTTAAGAAATGACAAAGATTTGTTTATTATTCTTTTTTTTTTTTTTTTTTTTTTTGTGCCTTTTTAATAAAAATTCTAACAATCTGCAGATTAATGTGCACTGATAATTATTAGTTGCAGCTATAATTACCTTATGTCCTCAAACAGAAATGGCTACTGAGTTACACTTCTTTTAACAATATATTTACTGTTAATGCAGAATTTATTGCTGATGAAAGATCTACTGATAAAATGCTTTATTAGATTAGATTCCAATAGCAGCACAACAGCAAATGTACATATACAAGAAATACCACGAGCAAATAGCAAAGCATTAACTACAAAAAACAGTAGTGAAAAAAAAAAACAAAACAACAATTGCACATTGGAAAGTACTAGTAGAAATAACACGTAGCAAAGTAGTAATAATTATAATAAATAGTAATAGATAGTTCTAATATTACATACATATCTATCTATCTATCTGTCTGTCTGTCTGTCTGTCTGTCTGTCTCTGTAGATAGATAGATAGATAGATAGATAGATAGATAGATAGATAGATAGATAGATAGATAGATAGATAGATAGATAGATAGATAGATAGATAGATAGATAGATAGATCGATCGATCGATCGATCGATCGATCGATCGATCGATAGACTAGTAGTAGTCATAACAAAGATATATAAGTAATAAGCAATATAAGTATGTAAGTAATAAGAATAATCAGATATTTACTTAAAACTTTTCAAAGCTACATCTTCATTAAATATTTCTAAAAACAACTAATTGGTTCACTGATCTGTGCAATAATGAAAAGCCAAACCATTAAACCATTAACAGGGGCCAACACTAAAAGGTGCACAAGGAAAGCCAGTGGACTTAGTGCAGATTGTCCTTTAACATGAGTTAAAACATTACTTATGTGCGTAATAACCACAGAGACAGGCATAAAACTAACTCTTCTCCAGGAACGGTAGGACATGAAGGTATGGGCAACACAACTGAATATGACAGAATTATGCTTTTGTTGTTTGTACTAAATATTCTACAACCTATAGCAGAAGCACCTATAACAGAAACCAGTTCATTAAGAATCTGTTCTATCTGCAGGTGTCAGTTTTACACATCTTCTTTGCTTTGCCTTGAATGACTGACTGATTGATTGACGTTTCATTTTTCACATTTAATGTTGACAAATGTAAGTTTTGACAGTTTTATTTTAACATTAACAGCTGATCAGGGTAGGACTGTGGTCACAGCTGGTGGATTCTGATCCAAACCTTGATTTTATACACTTTTGACTAAATGGAAGAAAAACACAGGCCTACTTTATTTATTTTTTGTTTAACTCTTCCTCCTCCCTTGAGGGATTTAGACACTCAGAGGTGTGTGTGTGTGTGTGTGTATGTGTGTGTGTGTGTGTGGGGGGGGGGGGGGGCATATACATGGTTGACATTTAGAATTCATAGTGAGCAGACATGTGATAAGTATAACCTCTAATAACGGATCATTAGAAAAATAACTGCATGAAAAGTAGAAACGTTTATTTTTTGTACATTTCTTACATTTCAGGCCATTAGAGTTCTAAAGGAATCCTGAACTGTAGATCAGTTACAGACACTGCTGTGGGTATTAACAGTGTAGCTCACATGTGTCAAACTCATTTTACTTCAGGGGCTACACACAGCCCAACTTCATCTGAAGTGGGCCAGAACAGTTTAATAATACTAGTATAATAATACAATAATCTATAAATAAATGACAACTCCAAATTGTTTAGTGCAAAAAACGTAAAACTACAGTATGAAAATGTCTACATTTACAAACTATCCTTTCATGAAAAATGCGAATAACCTGAACAACCTGAAATTTCTTAAGAATGCAATGTTGACAGTATTATTTCTGCTTGTCATATGCGCATTACATTTTGACCGATATGGGTTTTTCTAAGGCCGATGCTGATTTTTAAAAATTTGGTCAGCTGATTGCCGATATCTTCAGCTGATTTTTGAGACCAATATTTAAGGCCAATTTTTTTTTTTTTTTCTAAAGCATATTGACCACAAAACCCAACTGAAACACTCAGATGATTTTTTTTTTTTTTCTCACAATATTTTTATTGGAATTTAACTTTAATGTTGAAAGGTACACAAAGTAAATGATATACATAACAAACATGAATCAAAACAACATAAACACTCATACGCACACCCATTCACACCACGTAGACTTGCACTAAATGATATAGATATATATATATATATATATATATATATATATATATATATATATATATATATATATATATATATATATATATAGCATACATATATTCTTATAAACATGTGTACATATATGTAAATAAATAAATAAATAACAACAATGATAAAAATATCAAAATATAGCAGTCATGAAAATAAAACAATTAAACAATGATAATTTGTATGACATGTCCCTATTTTACAGATACCATAATGTTCATAGAAGGTTCCCGTAATTGTACAAATTCCTCCAGTTTTCCTTCGGTAATGTAAGTCAGTCTTTCCAGTCTGATGCACAACACTCAGATAATTAAGATTTTTATGCAGCAATATAAATGAAATTATTAATACACGTACACATAGTGCTCTTAACATTTATTGAACTTCAAGTCCTGCCCACACAGGTGCCTGATCAAATATCTTATGACATTTTTACTAGTCATCAAATATTGGCTTTCAAAAAAAAATTAAGGCCGATTGCCGATATTGAAAAATAAAAAATCAATATGTTGTCCTGATATATCAGCCAGTCTACCTCTAATAGGCATGTGCAGTATAACTTCAAAATCACAGTGGATCTACAAAGACTCTAAATTTTTAGTGATGTGCATCTGGAACTGGGAAAATAAAGCATTTAACTAACGATTAAAACAAAATGTCAAGACTTAGTGACACCCATGATAGTCAAGAAACACACCATATTTACTCAATAAAACTGAGGCAACAGATTAGACCCAATATTATTAATTAAATATAATCATGTTTGTAATTGAGTACATTTTAATCAAATAAGACCCTTTGGTAGTAACCATTTAATGAGTAGATTTACTTAAAATACATAAAGGAATTAATTAAAACTTCAACAAAATATTGAGTAGATATCAAGAAATGTCTAAATTAGTAAAAAGTACCAATAAAACATCATTAAATCCTACCATGTAATTGAGTAACAATGATGTATCTGAATTGGTGAAGTTATCTGAATTTACTCAGTGGATTTAATTAAATCTAAATATAATTCTTACTTAGATATATTGTGTTTATCTCATGACCTGTATTTTAAGGTGAGATTACAGTGGGTACCAGGAAGTGCAGAGGAAATAAAACTCAATGAACAGAACACACATTAAATGTTTTGCCAAAAGTAACAATTAAAATCTTTACAGGCCAAGTTACAGCATTTCAACTCAAACCTTCACAAATGCTGAAATCATACACTTTGATGAGGCCTCAGATGATCGCCAAGGTGTGGGAAATGTTCTTTTTAACCCTTTCATGCACTGTCCACTCCAGTGGACAGTTCTTCTCCAGCTGTTCTCTTGTATATTAATGGGTTTTGTTGTTTTAGTTCCATATCAGCCAACACAGTGGAAGCTTATGCACCATCCCATACACTGTAATTCAGACCATTACTGTAACTTTACTGTTCTTGATAAACCTGATCTGCAGTAACATGTTTAGTTGTAAATCAATTGTTATTTGTTAGACAATAAAGGTTTTTTTTTTGCATATTATCTCCATGAAGTGAGTAATTACTAGCATTAGAATATGTTAAAATGTGAGAAGACATCAGATTAGCAGCATTAAAAATGTTTTTATTTCATTGTTTTCATATCACTTTCTGATATTGGGTTTTAAACACATGTTTCTTTACTTCAAAAATTAAATGCATGGATATTTTTGTAACTCCATAGAAAAAAAAAACTCGATCGCATTGTTTTTTTCATGGCTAAACACTGAAGAAAAAAATCTTGACTAAGGTTCTCATAATTCGTGCATGAAAGGGTTAATGGGATGTTTAGATAAGAAAATTACACATGAGAAACTACCGCTGGCCTTCTCACTTCATCTTCTGGACTTTTATCTTGAAAGACGCATATGAAGGGCACACAAAGTTTTTAGGGAGGACAGACAATCATGAACAAGATAAGGTACAGATTTTCCAGTTTGGTATGTTCTGTGCTGTAGCCTGTAATTGGTCAGCAGATCACTCCTTGTTGTTGCTCTGAATCCACAGGTTTTACACACATAAGACAAACACAGTAAATGTTCATTATAAAACGTGCCTTTCTGCTTAAAACCATCCCTGTACCAATCACATGTATAGGATTGTATTGCAGAGCTGGTCGGTATCAATATTTGCTTTCCTTTATTGTTATATGTGCACTGACAAATATCCAGCCTCACAAGAAATTTAATTTTTTAATTATCAAATTAAAATTATAGCTTGAATTCTAGATTTGAGAATTTCTCCCAGAACAAACCTTGTTAATTTGATTTTATTACTTAAACCATTTTAAATATTTCATCTTTTTAACCCATAAAAACCCAATGCTACTTTTGTGGCAGTTCCAAAATTAATTTTTCTCTCTATTTAACCCTTTCATACATAGTGGTCACTACAGTGGACAGCTATTCTACAGCTATTCTCTTATATATTCATGGGTTTTGTTGTTTTAGTTGCATATCAGCCAACACAGTGGACGCTTGTGCCTCATCCTATACACTGACATTCATATCATTCCTGTAACTTTGCTGTTCTTAATGAACCTGATCTGCAGTAACATGTTTGAGTGTAAATCAGTTGCTAATTGTTATTAGACAGTAATTTACAGGGTTCCTTTTTTTTCTTTTTGCATATTATCTCCATGAAGTGAGTAATAACTAGTATTAGAGAATGTTAAAATGTGAAAAAAACATCAGATTAGCAACATTAAAAATATTTTTATTTCATAGTTTTCACACTTTATATCAATAAATACATGTTTCTTTGCTTCAAAAATTAACCCTTTCATGGACAAATTATGAGAACCTTAATCAAAATTTTTTCTTGAGTGTTTTTATTTCTCTTTCGGCATGAAAAAAACAATACGATTGAAAATTTTCTTCTGAAAAATAAATAAAATTAAAAAAAATAATAATAACATTTTTTAAAAAGTACATACAAAAAAATAATAATGAAAAAAAAAAAAAATCTTATGAACCTTTTTTTCATGAAGTTGTAAAAATGTCCACTCAGCTGGACACCACACGTTTAATTTTTGATGCACAGAAACATGTATTTACTGATAAATTGTGTGAAAACTATGGGGAGGGCTTGTGATTCTGGGGGTTTATGCTCAGGGGACATCTACATAATGTTACCAATTCAGGTCAGAAAAGATATGTGGTGTCTTAAAACTTTAACAAAGATATGTGTAAAAAAAACAAAACAAAACAAAAAAAACAACGGAAAGAACAAAATCCATGAATATACAAGAAAACAGCTGTAGAATAGCTGTCCACTGTAGCGACCAGTATACATGATTAGGATTAAACACATGGTGTCCAGCTGAGTGGACATTTTTGCAACTGTGAAAAATAGGTTCATAAAAAAATGTGAATCACATTTTTTTTTTTTTTTTTTTTTTTTTCCATGCCTAAAGAGGAATTAAAATCTTGATTAAGGTTCTCATAATTCATGCATGAAAGGGTTAACATTTCTTAAGTGATTTATCCCCATTTATTATAATATTCTCCTCTGTATATAGTGTTTTTTCAGTGTAAATTAGGTATTTTCCTATATTTCAAGTGTTGATCATGTTGATGTTCATAAAGAAAACTGAAGAAAAAGTGACTTTTTCAACAAATGTATTAATAACTGAGCATAAAACAAGCATCTCCATCCACTGTCATTGATCTAACTCCATGGGTTTTACTGGTGAATCAATGTTGTAGAAGATGACGGTGTTTCCACAGTAACGTCCAAATGGGTCACATCTGATGACCATGAAAAGATGACAAACTGTATTTTACACCAGTTATTCACATGGATTGATAGGATTAGTGGATCAACAGATATTAAATATTTTAGATCATTAGATGGTTTTGGTCACCAGTGGCTGTATGGGTCTTAATTAAAACTTAAATGACCACAGAATAATTTATTACAATGTACAACTTTAAAATAAATGTGCAGAATCAGCGGTGAAATGTTCTAATTGATGCTACTTTGTACTTTAGATGGATTGCAGTGTGCCACTTTTGTTACTATTACAATTATTATTATTATTTTTTTTTTTTTTTACCTTTTTCTGTTAAAACCATGCATCCACAAATGTGTAAAATGTGTGTGTGTTAAACTGAAGGATGAATTCTTCCTTTATAGGATGAGTTTAAAATTGTCCCGAGAAATAAATGGGCTCAGAGTCCAGCCTCGTATAAGGGGTCAGTGTTGGACACACGATACAAGTGCAATGAACCCTTCATCTCTAAATTTACATTAAAAAATGCAGACTCATATTTTCACCCATCAGCCTCTCTCTACCTTAGTAATACCTTCGATCTCATTTTGAACACTACTGGCTTCTGCTCCAGGTTCCTTTTGTAAAAATACACAGCCAGGTGCATCTTTTCCGTTTTTTTGTTAAATTAATTCGTATCCTTAATAAACAACCTTGACAACAAAGAGAGGAATTATTTCTGTCAATGCCAAAAGAACATTTTACACTTTGTTTAATTAAAGTGCTTAAAAATAAATAAATAAATAAATAAATGGATGAATCCTGTATTTGTCAGTACTATATGTACATGTTCAGACTTACTGGACCTCTTACTGTTTTATCTGAACACCCCTGTAGAATAAACCTTTGTCACATTCATTGTGACAATTTTATGAGACAATAAAACGTTATTTTATAGGTGCTGTGCATACATGGGTGTTGACCAGCTTTGACAAATGCAACATCTTTCTTTCTTTCTTAGTGACAATAAGGACAATGATGCTGCATAGCCTTGCTGTCCAATAAAGTTTTAAGAGGGCAAAGGGCAATAAAAGCTGGAATCATGGTGCAATCACATTAAACATTTCTTTCCTCATAAAACATTAAGCATTGGTTAATTTTTGATTTTTATTTTTCATCAGATACTACCGCCCACTTTTTTGGGAGTGGGGGGTGGCAGGATAGGCATAAAGAGCAGCAATAGAGCCTCTGTTCTCTGTCATTTTGTCTTCTATCAGGGAAGGAGGAACAGGAGTAGCCCTGTGGAATTTAACAACTGCACACTTCGAGGCTACTCTCTCTCAGACCAGAAGCCACTGACTCTGATATTTCAACCAAAATGTCCACATTCATGATGAAAATGACAGAGCCTCTCAGCTGTGACCCTCATGCCACAGTCTGTACTGGCACAAGCTGTCTCGTTCCTCCCAGTAACTTTAATGAAATCCTGAGCCTCGTGCTGAGCACCGTGCTCACCGTCATGCTGGCTTTTGTCATGTTCGCCATGGGCTGCACCGTGGACACCAAAAAGCTATGGGCCCACATCAAACGACCCTGGGGAATCTTCATCGGCTTCCTCTGTCAGTTCGGCATCATGCCTTTCACAGCCTTTGCTCTGTCGTTGGCCTTCAACGTGCTGCCTGTGCAGGCGGTCGCCATCATTATTATGGGCTGCTGTCCAGGAGGATCCAGCTCTAACATCATCTGCTACTGGCTCGATGGAGACATGGACCTCAGGTAAGACATGAACTGGGATAAAGCTCATGGACATGTGGCACTTCAGGGTCAAAAGCAAGACAAAGATTTCATCTTTTTTTTAAATAATTATTATTCATTTAATGTTGTTCTATTTGTTTATTTATTTTTGTTTTTTTGCTGCGTTTTCACATCTAGAATTTGTGTGAATGCTATGTGCCTCCTGTTCATATTCTTGATATCTTTTGGTATATATATTTACATGTTTATGTTTATATCTAAGGTGTGGGTGGGGACTTATGTTAAGAACTGTACACACTGTATGATGCATCCATGTTCCGTTGTTGAAAACCCATAAATGAAATTATAAAAATTAAAAAGAATAAAAAAGTAAGACAATGGTTTCTATAGCAGATACTAACTCTAGGTTTCATTCAATTCCTCCCATGTGCAAACTAAAACATGACAAAAAAACAACAACTTTGTTCCACAGTCAATAAGAATCTTGAAATTAGCCTGTTTTATTTGTGTGTAACCTGACTTTAGTCCTCACTATCAAATACCCAGTGCTCCTTTAAAGGAGTGATATTTTGCTTTTTTTAAATGGAACAATGCATTTTATAACATTTCCCCATTTCCCTGGCTGTGCTGCTCTGCCCCGTTCAACCAACAACTCAACATTTTAGGTAACTGGCTCGAAGTTTGGACATATTTTCAGTATGGACTACAACCGCTGCTGCTGACAAACAATTATGTTGTACCCGGAAAAATGTTCGTCAGAAGTCTTGACCTTATATGTGCAAATGTCATGACATTATAGATGTAACAAATAAAAATGGAATTAAAACAGGTTGTAGAAATCCACTTGATTTTTGCCAAAACAAATATAAAGATAGCTTCGCAGCACCTGGAGGGTTCAAATTCAAACTTTTGGAACTATTAGGGTCCAAATACACAAATAATGAGCTTTAGCAAAATATGACCCCTTAAAAGGATTGTGATACAATGTGTTTTCCTTCAATCTCTACATGTTAGCCAATGACAAACTTCTGAGTTGTACATGCAAAAAGCAGATAAAAAAGTGGTTTTTAATTCAGCTACTTGTCTGACAAACTAATGTCTAATTAACTTGACTATTGATTAAATAAGTCTGGTCCCTCCGATTAGAATGTGCCATCCAGCGTCTCATTTATCAAAACAGTCAAATATAGAAAAACCTGGAGCATCTGGGAGAGAAATTATACATTACTGATAAATTTAAAGTCTGGTCTTGACCAGCTGTAAATGTAAAGTGTCATGAGATATGGCACTATATAAATAAAATCTGATTTGATTTAGATTTACAAAAAAATACACAAGTGATGTTTACATTAATACAAAAATACTGACACTATAATGCACTATTGTACTAAGTTTATTGTGTTATTCTCAGTTTCATGCATTATATGGAATTTTTCACATGCAGCTGCACTGTAGCATAGTTGTAGCACTGTGTTCTTTGTATATTGGATAATATATAATATTTATATGTCTAAATATCACATCCAATATCATCTAATATTTAATTAAAACCCTTATTTTATATGATGAAATTAGAATGTTTCACATTAAACAGCAGATTAAAATACAAACCTATATGAAGGCCCAATCACTAAAATAAAATAAAATAAAATAAAAGATGAATCATCAAACTATTATCAATATACTAACATACTGTGATGGAAATATTTACATGCAACTCTCTGAGTAATAAACATTTCTTTGCACTTTTCTACTCGATGGTATTAAAGCCCACACACACATTCACACACCAGTATAACAGTCAATGGACAAGTTGTGGTTCAGTGTCTTTCTCAAGGACAAAGGGGTCAAAGGTTGAACTGTTAACCCTTCTAGTTTGTGCCACAGCTGCCTCATCAACACAAACACCCACATATCTGTTTCTCACCTCCTTTACTGGCTGGTCTTTAATGAAATGCTGTAAAACGTTTCAGCAGAGGTGTGTTTTTCTGTTTTTCCTCCCTCCTTTTAGTATCAGTATGACCACCTGCTCCTCCATCCTGGCCTTGGGGATGATGCCTCTCTGTCTGCTTATTTATACGACCACTTGGACTTCTGCTGACACAATCATGATCCCATATGACAGTATTGGTAAGTGGAGCAGCTCACAGCAGATTAAACAGCAAACTGATGTCTACCTTGAAACACATTAACCCTTTTAAGACTGCCATTATAACAGTCTGCCTAGGTGTTTTCATGTTTTCTTCGCAATAGAAGTGTGAGAGAATGTTTTTTTTTTGCCAATTCTTTTGCAACTTTGCTTTCAGGAAGAACTTAACTTTCAATATCTGGCCATTAATTATCATTATTAGAAATAATAAATGCTTAAAACAGTGTGTTATAGTAAAAAAAAAAAGAAAAAAACAGACTTTAAGTTTTTAGTATATTTATTATCAAAAACAACTGTAAATGTCCATAATAAAACTTTTTGGAGATTGCAGAAATAAACTTTCAACTATTTTACATCTGCTCAAACATGCTTTTTGGTCTTGAACATTCAGTATCCATATTATGACTTCATATTTTTTGTTATTTCTAGGTGTTTTTTAGCCTGTGTGGAAGTCTCTGAAACAGTTCCTTTTTACTTCTTTTTTTTTTTTTTTTTTTTTTTTTAATAATTTTATTTTTCAAGAAAGTTTTGTACAGAAAAAAAGGTAAAATAACAAGAACATTAAAGAGGGGTGTGCATAATCAAATAAATTAAATTAACAATATACAGGGAAAACAGTTTACTTTGATAAGAGAATATATTAAAAAAAATTTTTTAAATTTTAAAAAATTTACACAAAGTGTCTTAAGAAGATATAAATCCTCCATTTCTCCCATATTTTATCAAATCCATCCTGTTGTAGAAAAAAACTGTGTAAACAATTTGATGCCAGTCTTCCAGGGTTGGAGCATTTATATTTAACCATTTTTTAGAAATAGCTTCCTGAGCAGCTATACTCAACATTCCAAACAAACATTTAATGTCCTTATTTGTGTCCAGTGACTACATATAACCAAAAAGCAACTCATCCCAGTTGAAAATTGTCTGCACCCTTAATATTTTCCTAATCTCTAAATGAATTACATTCTAAAAGTTTGTAATCTGAGGGCATGACCAGAATAGGTGGAAATGTTTTACTGCCTGAGTTTCACAGTTCCTCCAACAGCTGGAAGAGCCTGAATAATGTTCACTTTGTGTTGGAGTAACAAAGAACCTACAAAGACTCTTCCAGCTGAAGCACCTACAAGAATTTGAGCTGGTGATCATTCACTGAAAAGCACATACTGCAAAAATCAAAATCTTACCAAATGTATTTTTCTCATTTCTAGTCCAGATATCTCATTGCACTTAAAATAAGACATAATCACCTAAAGAGTAACTTTTCAGTGAGATATAAGAACTTATTTTTAGACACTAGATCTTGAAAATCTTATTTCAAGAAATCTTACCAAGATAATTTTTACTTGTTCCATTGGCAGATTTTTTTTTTTTTGGGCATAATTCAAGATTTTTTTTGCTTAGTTCAAGCAAAAAATCTGCCAGTGGAACAAGTGAAAATGATCTTGGTAAGATTTCTTGAAATAAGAAATAAGTTCTTATATCTCACTGAAAAGTTACTCTTTAGGTGATTATGTCTTCTTTTAAGTGTGATGAGATATTTGGACTAGAAATGAGAAAAATATACTTGGTAAGATTTGGATTTTTTCCAGTGTGGTATCATTGTACTTGCGTCTGTTCCCCAATTATACTTAATATAGTCTATATGTGAATATCTGACCTCCTGAAGGCCTTTATATAACCCTGAGGTTAATTTCTGTAAAGTGTTATATAATGTCAGAAAGCTCAGAATCTCAGCTTTCCAATGCTGTTTGAATTTTGTGGATAGCAGAAATGGTTCAGGAGTGGCATTAATTTGAAAGCTGTAAAGTGCAAAATGTAGCACTAGAGAGATTGCAGTTGTTAAAGGGTTAACAATTGTTGCTCTTTATTTCTGTTTGTCTCCAGGTATCACTCTTGTGGCTCTTCTTGTTCCAATTTCGGCAGGAATTTATGTTAAACGCAGATGGCCTGAAATGGCAAAAAAGATCCTCAAGGTAGGAATACTCTCCTAAAATAAACTATATGGAAAAATAATCATTTCAAGGATTTCTTTAAATAAATGCTTTGGTGTGTGTGTGTGTTTGCACAGATAGGGTCCATTTTGGGCTTTGTTCTGATCATTGTCATAGCTGTGGTAGGAGGGATTCTCTACCAGAGCTCCTGGGTTATCGCCCCTTCTCTGTGGATTATCGGAACAATCTACCCTTTCATCGGCTTTGGCCTGGGCTTCCTCCTGGCTCGCTTTGTGGGTCAACCTTGGCACAGGTAACTTTGCAAATACCTTTGTATACTACACCTGGATTAGTAAATCAGACGAGGTTAAAAAGTCAAGTCTGTTTCCTAAAATCAATAGTAGTGTAGTTTTAGACATATACTCCTGTGAATAGCAGGAAATTTGAGAAAATATATTTAGAGCAGGGGTCTCAAACATGCCAAAGGTTCCAATCCGGCCCGTGGGATGAATTTGGAAAGTGCAAAAATTCCACAGTCAAGGCTGTGGAACTCATTTTAGTTCAGGTTCCACATACAGACCAATATGATCTACAGTAAAATAACAGCATAAAAACCTATGAAAAATAATGACTCCATATTTCCGTCTTGGTTTGATGTGAAAAAAATTACATTATGTCTATAAATAAAGACAACTTCAAATTTTTGTCTTTGTTTTAGTGCAAAAAATAACATTAAATTATGAAAATATTTACATTTACAAACTAGCCTGTAAAACTAAAATGTGAATAACCTGAACAAATATGAACAACTTGAAATGTCTAAAGAAAATTAAGCACAATTTTCTGCCTTTTACTAAGTTTTTAGTGTATTTGTAGATCCGATCCATAATGCACATGTAGAAATATTAAATTGAGGCAGAATATTGTTAAAATTGCACTTATTTTTACTTCAGAAATTTCTGTTTTTTCAGGTTATTCACATCTTTTTTGTTTGAATAGTTGATAAAAGTAAGTATTTTCATAATGGGGTTTTTTGCACTAAAACAAAGACAAAAATTTGGAGTTGTCATTATTTATAGGTTATTATGTTATTATTTTACTGGTCCGGCCCACTGGAGATCAAATTGGGCTGAACTTGATTTGATTTGTTTTGATTTATTTATTTCGAACATGCAAAAAAAAAAAAAAAAAAAAACCAAAACAAAATAAAAACAAAATAAAACATTGAAATGGACAGAATCTATCTTCAGCACATACAAGTCTGAATTTTGCATGGTTGAAAAGGAGTGGGAAGAAATATGAACTTATTTAATCCTACCCCTCAGTGCTTTTACACCTTTATCGCTAACTTGATACAGGAGTTAAACAATAATATTTTCCTAATTTTAACATCAAACCACAACAAATACATAATCCAGTAACTGAATTACACCCAACAATGTGATCATGGCAGTACAGTCATTCAAGCAGACTCAACAATTCAACCATTATCTTCAATAATTCCAGCATATTTATCAGTATAGCATCATGTGGCCCCAGAAAGAAAATGAGTTTGAGACCCCTGATTTAGAGGATTAGAACTTTAACCATGTTCTGGGTTAAATTGACCCCATTTTAAAGTTGAAAAATCAAGGAAAAATAGTTGAAAGTGTTTTTTTCAGAATGAAACTTCGTCTGCTTGCCTTATTTAGTGTAATCACTATATAAAATAAAAATGATTTACCTCACATATGTGTAACCATGCATGTTTATATTACATCAATACTGTCTGAGTCAATCTGACCCAACTAAACTAACACTATATAAAATAGTTCAGGTTTCAAGTTCAACACATGAATGCACATCATATATTATAAATACAACACTGAAAGGGACCATTTTACTGCACACTGACTACTTTTTGTTGTACATTTTGTTGATAATTCTCACATATGTTATAATGCAGAACTTGAACACAGAGCGCTATTAGTGCTTTTACTTATGATTAAAGAATATAAATGCAATACTTGGTTCTGGGTTGAATCAGGTGCAGAACCATCGCGTTGGAGACAGGTTTCCAGAACGCCCAGTTATGCAGCACCATCGTTCAACTGTCCTTCAGCCCTGCCGAACTGGAGGTCATGTTTTCCTTCCCCCTCATCTACAGCATCTTCCAGCTGGTGGCGGCACTATCATCAGTGCTAGGTGAGTATCTACCAGGTATGAAAGCAAAGAATGATGAGTGCGGTTACAGTAGACCAGGGGTGTCAAACTCATTTTAGTTCAGGGGCCACATGCAGCTTAATATGATCTAAAGTGTGCCGGACCAGTAAAATAATATAAATAATAGCATAAGAACTGATAAATAATGTCAACTCCAAAGTTTTTTCTATGCAGTGGCTTCTTCCTACTCCCTTTCAGGCACAACAGTTGTTCTTTTTTTTCTATTATTTGATTTTTTGTGTATTGTTTATCATTATTATTATTATTTTTCTATTGTTTGATTTTTTTTTTATTTGTGTATTATTTATTATTATTTTTATTTTTATTTTTGTTTCATGTTTTGTATTATGTCTGTGTCTGAAATAAACTAACCTAAACCTAAACCTATGTTTTTGAGTGAAAAAAGTCAAATTCTGTCATGAATATGTTTACATCTATGAACTGTACTTGAACATAACATGAACAAATATGAGAAACCTGAATATTCTGAAGAAAAATAAGTGCAATTTTAACAATATTACACCTTTGTTTATCATTTATACATGTGAATCACAATTTACAGATCACAGTGGACCTACAAATACACATAACATTTAGTAACAGGCAGAATATTGTTAAAATTCCACATACTTCTATTTAGACATTTCAGGTTGTTCATATTTGTTCAGTTTTTTCACATTTTTTGTGAAAGGCTAGTCTGTAAATGTCAACATTTTTGTGTAATTTAACTTTTTTTTTTTTTTTTTACACTAAAACCAAGAAAAAAGTTTGTGGTTTTCATTATTTATAGTTTATTCTGATAGTATTTTACTGGTCTGACCCACTTTAGATTGAATCGACTTAAAATGACTTAAACATCCTTGATTGTTAATATCTTCAGTGTAATTTTTGCATTTCACAAATTCATCCCACGGGCCAGATTGGACCATTTGGCGAGCCGGTTTTGGCACCCAGGCCGCATGTTTGACACCTGTGCAGTAGGGTTTAAAATAAAAAAATACATGGTTGTCAGTTTTAGGCGAATGCTAACAAAATGTTCGTTTCAGGTAGTCATTTGCGGTATATTTACTGAGTGTGTTCGTATTGAAATGTCATGAAAATGCCATTAAACAGGCAGAACAAGATGGTCTAGTGTTGGCCCTCTATATCCTTGACATCTGAACAGCAAAACACCTCATTATTTTTTAATCATCATATAATTATAATGGAAACAGATGTAAAGCATAACATTGTTTGATGAGTAATAAAAGAGTGATATTTTGCTTTTTTTTTTTTTTAATAGAATTAGGCATTTTAAAACATTTTCCTGTGGTCTACATAAACTGGAAATGCTATGCTTGGGTCTGAATTCTTCATTAATTCAACTCCACAGGTCCATCTTCAACCCTATTTCTGAGTAATGACACCAGAAAGGTCATTTTGAGCGCTGGCCCTTTAAATGCACATGAGCCACTTTATGCCCCACCCCCTCCAGGTTGTTGGCTGTGCTGCTCTGTCCCGTTCAACCACTTGTGTTCGTTAATACATTCATTCATTCATTTAATTTATTTGTTTGTTTATTTCGAGCATTTACAGAATAGTAAAAGTAAGTTCAAAATTCCAAAAACATTCATTTACACTCGAAAAGGAGTGGAAAGAAGAGAAACTTATTCAATTCCTCCCCATTCACATCATCAAATAACTTAACATAATAAGATTTTAAATACTCACTCCTGTCATTAGACTTCAAGCCAGAACAATGAACAAAAAACAGGCCTATACCAAATTAGAATAAACTCATTTGACAGTATTTACATTACATAACCAAAATATCTGTGAAAAATAGAAACAAAGTACATTCCTGGTGGTGTTACTACGGGTAACAGTTAACCATTAACTTACATGATAATAATTACATACCAACAACTGAACATTTTAGGTAATCGGCTCGAAGTTTGGACATATTTTCAATATGGACTACAACCGCTGCTGCTGATCAACAATTAACAATCTGAGAAATGTTCATCAGAAGTCTTAACCTTCTATGTGCAAATGTCGTGACGTAACTAGTTATAGACACAACAAATTAACCCTTTCATGCATAGTGGTCACTACAGTGGACAACTATTCTACAATGTAATTTAACCTGAACTTCTATAACAGTACCTGCATAATATCTGCATGAGTGAATATAAAGGCAAGGAAATAAAATGTTATTAATATTTAACCCATAAAGACCCAGTGCTTCTTTGATGGCAGTTCCCAAATGATTTTTTCTCTCTATTTAACCTTTCTTAAGTATTTATCACCATTTATTATTATATTATCCTCTGCATTTAGCATTTTTTTTCAGTGTAGAGTAGGTATTTTCCTATATTTAATCTGTTGATCATGTTGATGTTCATTAAAACTCAGAGTAAATTCAAAGGTTATTAAATCAGAAACAGGGAAAAAAGAAAAAAAAAGTTACTTCTTCAGCAAGTCTATCATTAATCATGTGTGTCCATCCACTGTCATTGATCCAACTCCATGGGTTTTACTGGTGAATCAATGTTGTAGAAGATGACGGTGTTTCCATGGTAACTATGGAGCCTCTGAACATCCAAATGGGTCACATCTGATGACCATGAAAGGATGAAGAACTGTATTTTATACTAGTTATTTACATTTTCATGGAGTTAAAAAAATGTCTAGCTTAGTGGAGATTTTTTTTAACTCCATGAGAAATAGGTTCATAAAAAATTTCAATTGCATTGTTTTTGTCATGCCTAAAGAGGAATAAAATCACTCAAGGAAAAAATATTGACTAAGGTTCTCATAATTCATGCATGAAAGGGTTAAGAAGGAATTAAAACAGGTTGTAGAAATCCACTCAATTTTTGCCAAAATGAATATAAAGATAGCTTTGCAGCACCTGGAGGGTTCAAATTCAAACTTTTGGAACTATTAGGGTCCAAATACACCAATAAATGTACCAAAGACTAATAAAAGTGGGTTTAGCAAAATATGACCCCTTTAACATTATAATCCCTCTAACACTGATGATCTTTGATAAGTGACAAAAGATCTTCCAAGTCTCCTCATTCATAAAAAAAAAATGCATGAACATTAAAAAAGGATAAATTCTACTTGGCCGCAACAACTCCAAGGACAATGTCAAGGTTTATTAGACCATAAAGTATATGATAAGGAGCTATATAAGCTGGATATCTCAGGATATTCTACTGTTGTGGCTGTGATTCACTCCAGTGTGGAGCTCTGACATGGTTGAACTTTACTATGATTTTTTTTCCCCATATTCTGCACTCAGAATAGGAATGTCTACCATCAGATAGTGGATGGAGGGTGGGATACACCTATAGACTGTGTAAAAGATGAAAAACTGACAACCATTTCTACGCACATTAGTGAAAGTCTGGGTTTGGGGTATTACATTATGGAGGCACTGACTAACAATTGTTGCTGTTCAACAAGGATTAATTTTCAACCTAAATAATAATAATAATAATAATAATAATAATAATAATAATAATAACAATAATAATAATAATTTTTATTTATAAGCGCCTTTCAGGATACCCAAAGACACTGTACAGCAGAGGATAAAACAGACAATGCATAAAATACAAAGAAGTAAACAAATAGGTATTACAATACATAGAAATGAAAATGTGAGATCATGTTTTAACCTGAAATTTTGTAGCATAAGAGAAGTTTAAAACTAAGGCAGATTAAAAGTCAATCTCTTAATTTCATTTTAGATTTTCTTCTAAACCTAAGTTAAATTTACCAGTTGCACCAAAACTTCTCCTTAACACTTTGAAATAAAATAAATTACTTGGATTGAACAATATCATCAAGGTGCTCAAAGCACAGATTCAACCAACATGAACATCAGGATGTTGCTGAAATTCTATTATATCATATTTATATTTATATGTATATTATATTATCATTTTGACAAAAAGATAACAGTTCTGTGAAGAAACTGTAACAGAACAAACAGAACCAACTGTCAAACATGACTAAAACAGTCTGTCATTTGTAAACCTAAGTACATCTGTTTTTACGTACTGTACCAACAGTTGTTTTTGTTTTTGTAGTTGTGTTAATTCATTATCTTCTCCATAAAAGCTTTTCACTGAAAGAGGAGAAGTTAAACAAGAGAAGAAGTTAACAATCTAACATTTTGTCACATTTTTTCAAAGAACTGAACAGGCCAAAGTCAATTTGTCACCTCTTTTACACTAAACTTATTAAGTTCATTTATGTCTATTTACATCCATTTGATTTTGACTTAAATCAATAATCTTGGATGTAGTAAAGCTTAGATTTGCGTATTGTTAACCTTTTTTTTTTTTTTTTTTTTTTAAACAAATTTTGCTATGTTCTGATTTGCACTAACCTTAAAGCAGTGTATGACTTTCATCACTTTTTTTTTTATTTTTCAAATTTCTAAAACCCCAGTGATAGCCTAATTATCACTAATCCATTAGTCTCTCTGTTCTCATGCACCTGGATCACTTTCCTAACGGTGAACAGCTGCAAAGGAACTAAAGCTGTCAGACAAATGTAGAGGAATAAAAGCACAATATTTGCAACTGATAATAAAATACAGGTATAAATTTATATATAATAGAAATACTTGAATAAATACTTCAAATGAATACTTCAGTACAGTTTCACCACTGAGTTTTTCTAGACGTGTGGAGGAAATCTTTTACCATTGTATGAACTATCCTTTACAAAAAATTAAAGTACTTCCCTGCTGTTGAACCATTTATGCCAAATCACCTGCCTCATTGTTTTCATCCTAAGGACACAAACACATTCAGCAAAGGACATGAACTTATTTCAACACAGCCACGTATGACACTGACAGTTAAAATAATGTAGAAAGTGGAGTTTTTAAGCCAAGGAAATGTTTTACACATCATCGTGACTTTATTCAGAAGACAATGGTGCTCTTCATTATAGCAGCAGTCAATTTACAGGAAGACACGTAAAGCCAAAAAAAAAAAAGTCTGGAGTGAGTTCACCCTTACAAGAAACAACAGAGGATTTATTAAAACAGGGAAATGACAAGGAGAAATATGCAGTTTTTTCCTTTAGTGAGTCAACCTCATGTTTCCTGATACTCTGATATCCTCTGTGTCACCTTATTGATCAGGGCTTCTCTGTCTATGGACACTATTTTATGGTTATTTAAAGCAACGTATGACTTTCATTCCAAATTTTTTTTCAAATGTGTAAAACCCCAGTGATTTCCTAATTATTACTAATCCATTAGTCTTTCTGTGCTTATGCAACTGATTCGCTTCCCTTACGGTGAACAACTTCGTAGATGACTCCATCATAAACACAGTCCGCTTGTTTTCATAACAAACCGAAACATCACTCGGGCCTTTTCGGAAATTTTGTCGAGAAGTGCATTGTGGGAATGGTGACCAAGCAAAAGTGGTTTCTCACAGATTTGGCAAGAAAATGAGCCAGATCACTACAACGGAAAATTAAACAGTCCACCAGCGTTGTTTGAAAGAACGAGTATTAGGGATGGGAATCGAGAACCGGTTCTTTTTTGAGAACCAGTTCCCAGTAGCTCGATTCCTTGGAATCGTTTGCCTGCCTGCTTAATGATTCTGCTTATCGATTCTGCCTTCGTTGTGCATGCACGATGATGTCACGTGTACGCTGCATTGTTTTAGTCAGAACGTAGACAACATGGCGTTGAGGCAGAAACGGTCTAAAAAGATGACACCAGGTCCACTTACTTGGAACACTGTCAAAGCTTCCATGTCTTCAAAAGGGTGGAATCCCTCCAATATCCTCAAACATTTGTCCACAGCATGTGAATCATTTACAGGAATGTCACGTATTTGATACGCTACTTAGCGGTGCTTGTGAATGTAGCAGCAGAGTGAACGCCAGGCCAGTTCCAGTGTGGGCAACAAATGTTGTAACTCCTCAAATACAAGTTTTCGAAGGTAAGAAGGGAAAGGAAATGAGGTGCACAACAACGGGGGACAAGCCGAGCCGAGTCGAACCGGTTCCACGTAGTAGGAATGCGGCAATAGAGGAATTAGTAAAGCGTCTTTAGTTTCACTTTCACTGTACGCCCCCCCATCCCCGAACCGGGCCAGCGTCATCTGTTATTATTATTTGTACATACTGTATATGTTATATTTTCTGTGCAGATGGAAATATAAAAGACAGTTAATGCAAACACACCCGTTTGTACTCTTTTATTCCCTCACCCAATGAGAATCGATAAGAGAATCGATAAGGAATCGGATCGATAAGCAATACTGATAATGGAATCGGGATCGTTAAATTCTTAATGATTCCCATCCCTAACGAGTATAGTCGGTGGATGAAGGTAAAAGCAACAGTAATTTCAGTTTTATTTGTGGAGTCCTATATCACAAGGTTGCCTCAGAGGGCTTTACAGAATTAGTTGGATATGAAAATAAACAACAGTCTAATAAACAGTAGATGAAGGAAATGGATTAATGTCCCGGCATCCCATTAGACCCTCCTTCTCACCAAGGAAAAACTCCAAAAACCCAGTGGGAAAAGAGAAACCACAGTGAAGGACAGATCTTCTCCCATGGACGGACAGACAGACTATAGATGCACCAGGACTGATGGACGTCCATTTGCAGATGTTGTTCTAGTCTGTAGAGATGCAGTTGGAACATTTGGGTTCAGTATTCACAAAGAGACAGTGAAATTGCTGCTGCGTGGAATTCCCATTCCCACAATGCTTTGCGAAAAAATTTCTGAAAAGGCCCGAGTGACGTTTCGGCTTGTTTTGTAAACAAGCAGACTGTGTTTATGATGGAGTCATCTTCGAAGTTGTTCACCGTGAGGGAAGTGATTCAGGCACGTAAGCACAGAAAGACTAATTTACTGGAGATAATTCAGATATCACTGGGGTTCTACACATTAGAAAAGAAAATTTGTAATGAAAGTCATGCACTGCTTTTGATATATTATTGGTAACAATGTAATTAAAAATGATAGATATTTGTTTAAAATACTATTAGCAGCCTGTAAAAAGACTACAACCAAAAAATGGTGCAGATTAGAACCACCTACAACTAACAACTGGCAACAAATTGTGAATGGAATATTTGAGATGGAGATTCTGGCCCATAGAGTGAGGACACAAGAAGAGCAGAGTTAACGTCACATTACTAAAAGCATTTTGTTAGTCACAAAAGGTTTTTTCTGGTCAATGTATCCCAAATGTCCTTTATGGTTGTATTGTACAGAATTCAAACAATAAAAATAAAGTATTAAAATTTTTTTTTTTTTTAAATTAAAGTCATACGTTTTAAATAAATCCTTGTTGGTTCTAACCCATCACAGTCTTGTGAAAGTGTATTCTAACAGTAACTCATTTGTAGCTGTATTTCATATTAAACTTCGGCCTTTGCTGCTGTAAAACCACACTTCAGTGCTGTCTGTAGAAGGGAGGAGACCACTACTTTTTGGTTTCATTCTCTGTATTAGAAGAAAACTGATTCCATGCTTAAATGTAAAATGTTTGTGATACTATGTTTTTTATTCCCCTCTACAGCTTACCAGGTCTATAAAAAGAAGTGCAGGGGTTCAGCTGAGACCGACAGCGAGGCTCAATCAATAGAAGAAGGAGACGCTGAAACAACAAAAGGAAAGGACTTGGCTTTGGAGAACAACGCCTTTGAGTTTGATGGGCGTTACAGCAGCAGTGAAGAAAAGGGAAAAGACCCGTACAAGAACACCCAGCTGTAAGATCCCACCTCCTCAAACCACTGAATGAACTCAGTTAACAGCATGGGCAAACACAGAGACCAACAGCCAACACTGCACTCTGCAGGCCGGAGGTGTGCACTACAGGTCCTGGTCTACAACCTCAGGAAGTCTCCAGAAGAAAACAGCAACATGATTCGTAAAGACATATGGGAGAGCTACTGGCAAACAGTAGAAACCTCTTATGTCCAAACCAGTTATTTTTTAGAAAACTGCAAAAATGAATGGAGTTAAAAGATGTAGTCACAAACCATTTTCAACACTTTTCATTGGTTAAATATTTCTAAAACCATCAAGCCAATGTAAAGACTGACTAATAGAATGACCAAAAAACAAATTTACGAGGTTTCCACACGACAGCGACAATATTCTATTATTCTGTCTTGGCTTAAGTTATTCATCTAGACTTCCTCTGACCTACTTAATCAGTAGATCTGCTTCCTCCTTACGTGTTATTTTATTAATTCAAAGTGAATTTTGGATGCTGTTTATCTGTATTTCTAAATGCAGATTTTATTTATGTTCAACAGATGGACATGAATTGTTTATGTCGCAGGTTTTCACAATATCATCACACACACACTCACATTAACGAATGGAAATCAAATAAGTGAAGGCCTTTCATGATATAAAACAAAAAAAAAAAACTGAAGATAAATTGTTGCGTTAGATGTGGATAATTATGCATCTGTTGACAGGCCGTCAGTTATCCAACCCAGTGGATATGCATTTCAGTGTGATGCTTTCATGACTAATTATTTATTTTTCATACACATATACAGTATATTAGTATTTTTACAGCCCAGTCTCACTTGAAAGATACAAACTCATGCTGTTTTCTTTCAGTTAATTTATTGTAATATATATAATTCTGTCAATGATATCGCACGGGGTTCACATTTTGAGTGGGACTCTCTTGGTCTGAGTTGAGTCTTTGCATTGAAATCTGTGAGCTTATTATTATTACATATTACTATTACAAACTAATTTATTGGTCCACTGCATTGTGGGCATATTCATAGATTGTTACCATACCATACCATACCATACCATACCATACCGACTTTATTTATAAAGCACTTTAAAAACTTTACAGTCGGCCAAAGTACCATACACAAATCATAAAACAAGGGAATAAATAAGTAAAACAGTAATAACACGTAAGTACAACAAAATACAACCATCATAATAACAAAGACAAATTCAAATCTGGTAAAAACAACATAGGAAATCTAAAAAACCAAAAAAACCAAAAAACATCTCATTCATTAATTCAAACCCAATGAGAAAAAGTGTGTTTGTGCGATTGTTGACACCATATATACTCTTTGTAGCATATTTCTTCATAAGTGATTGAAGTTCTTCCACTTTGCATTGAATCTGTTTAAGTCTTGCATTTATTTACTTTTTTTATGTTCAGGAGTGAACAGTTTTACAAATTCTGTATGCTTTCCTATCCATCACTGTATTTTTGGAATGAACCTATTATATATTTATATCCCATAACTTTTGCAATATATTTTAATGTAATACTATTTCATATTTGTGTTTTTTTCTGTCCACCTCAATAAACATTAAACTATGTCTTTATTTATACAACTTTACCTGTTGTATAAATGATGACAGATGAAGTATAAGAATGTAATGTATAACTACATATACATTTGGGGAATATAATATTAATACTCTAATAAATATGACTCTTTCATAAACTCAGGTGTTGATGATCCTATGTTTCAAATGCAACGTGTGCCAGGTTATTTCTACTCTAACACTGTGAGTTTGTTATATAAGATGTGCTCATGTTAAATAAATGGCAGATACTATTTATATCAGTGTCTATAGTTAACAATGCTGTTTGGGGGCTTCTATGAAACTGGTCTCTAAAAACAGGACAGAGGGGCTAAAAATTCAAACCAGATGTAAACTAATGTTATGAGGCAAGTTTGGAAGCACTTTGGGTCTATTTTAGAAATAAATATTTACTGAGATAAAAGAGAAACTATTTTTCAGATAAAACACATTTTTATATTATTTTTATACAAAAACCTGCATGTAACACGGTAAAAAGGACACGAAAATTATGCGCTACTATTTTTTTTTTTTTTTTTAATATCTTTTTAGTCTCTCACAGATATATTTTGGGAATCGAACTAATTATGCAAGAAAGAGTTTTTCACAAAAATTACCGCTGTTGCAAAATCACTTGTGATTTATTTGTGTTTAAATGGGCAGGTTCTGCATGTAACACAAGTGGACACGATGGATTAGACACAAAATCTGAAATGAGACTGCTGACTCATGAAAAACTTGCATGTCTGGATTAGAAAAACCACTAGGATCATCAAATTTAACACAGTGTCTTTATTTATAGCGGTATATAAGACCATTTACAGCTATGTGTTCCAGATCAAATGCACCGACACCTGGGTAGCTTTTCCTGTCCCAGTGTTGGTCCTATTTTTGGGCCCATTATTTTATTAAAAAAATCATTACTTTTGGGATGGCTCAGAGAAAGAGTATCATTTTTTGCATTTATCTGAGGTCATCATTAGATACATCCTGGGGGGAAATATGTCTAAATTTCTCTTTTATTATTGGGTCTAAAAAGCTGGAAAAGTGTCAGGTACCAAAATGTACCCAGTTTCATAGAAGCACCCATTTACTGAGTGTATAAGATAGCATCAGACAACTTGTACACAGGTGTTTTATTGACTTACTACTGTACTGTATAATATTTACAGATTCCGGAGTCCAGTGACAAAAAGACATTCAAACACATAGTTAAAGATGTGAGTGAGTCTTGTCGAGTTATTTACTGATCTGTGCCAACAGAGGGGGGGCAAGTAGTAGACAAGGGGTGTCAAACTCATTTTAGTTCAGGGGCCACATGCAGCTTACTATGATCTAAAGTGGGCCGGACCAGTAAAATAATATAAATAATAGCATAAGAACTGATAAATAATGTCAACGCCAATGCTTCTGAGTAAAAAAAAGGCAAATTCTGTCATGAAAATGTTTACATCTACAAACTGTACTTGAACATAACATGAACAAATATGAGCAACCTGAATATTCTGAAGAAAAATTAGTGCAATTTTAACAATATTACACCTTAGTTTTATCATTTATATATGTGCGTCACAACTTACAGATCACAGTGGATCTACAAATACACAAAACATTTAGTAACCGGCAGAATATTGTTAAAATTCCACATACTTCTATTTAGACATTTCAGGTTGTTCGTATTTGTTCAGGTTTTTCACGTTTTTTGTAAAAGGCTAGTCTGTAAATGTCAACATTTTTTGTGTAATTTAACTTTTTTTTTTTTTTACACTAAAACCAAGAAAAAACTTTGTGGTTTTCATTATTTATAGTTTATTCTGATAGTATTTTTCTGGTCTGACCCACTTTAGATTGAATCGACCTAAAATGATTTGAACATCCTTGATTGTTAATATCTTCTGTGTAATTTTTGCATTTCACAAATTCATCCCACGGGCCAGTTTTGGCCCCCAGGCTGCATGTTTAACACCTGTGTAATAGACCTTCATATGGTGCCCCTGTTAATCCTAACTGGAGACTAACTACTCCAACACACAAAGCTACTAACATTTCCAAGGTGGATGATCAGCTATAATACTTAAGGACTGTCTTCTATAAAATTAGAACTACTCGCAATCCTAAATTCTGACATAATATGCTTATAAGAAACCCATAAGGATTCAATACCACCAAAAACACGAGGCATGCACCTGGTGGCACTCCTAACGGTGGGAGGTGAACATCTAACAGGCATGAAAGTAAATAATGATGAGTGCTGTCACAGTAGGGTTTAAAACAGGGGTGTCAAACTCATTTTAGTTCAGGGGCCAAATTCAGCTCAATTTGATCTGAAGTGGGCTGAACCAGTAAAATAATAACATAATAACATATAAATAATGTCAAACCCAAACTTTTTTTCTATGTTTCAGAGCGAAAAAAGTACATTTACATGATGAAAAGGTTTACATCTACAAACTATCCTTTCAAAAGATGTGAATAACATGAACAAACTGAAAAAATAAGTGTAATTTTAGCAATATTCTGCCTCAGTTTATCATTTCCACATGTACATTAGAACACACAGATCACAGTGGATCTACAAATACACAAAACATTTAATAACAGGCAGAATATTGATAAAATTGTACTTGCTTCTCTGAAGACATTTCAGGTTGTTCCTATTTGTTCAGGTTATTTACATTTTTTGCAAAATTATACTTTGTTTTAGTGTGCATACATGAAAATATTTACATTTACAAAGAGAAAAATTTGGGGTTGTCATGTTTTACTGGTCTGACCCACTTGAGATTGAATTGGTCTGAATGAGGAACCTGAACTAAAAGGATTGTTAATATCTTAGTGTAATTTTTGCATTTCAGAAATTCATCCCAAGGGCAGGACTGGACCCTTTGGCGGGCCAGATTTGGCCCCCGGGCCGCATATTTGACACCTGTGGTTTAAAACAAAAAAAAATACAGGCTAATAAAAATGACCCTTCATAAATGTTTCAGGGAGTAATTTCTGGTATGTTTACTAAGTGTGTTCATATAGACATGTGATGAAAATAATGCCTTTAACCTCCTAAGACCCAGGACATGTCAGCAAAGTAAAAGCTTTTTTGTTTTTTTTATTAAATAAGTGCCTATATTGGAAACATCATGATGCAACAGTTTTTTTCAGATGCAGTTTTTAAAATTATGTGGAATGTCCTTTGTGGTGGACAGTTTCCTTTTCTTTTGTTTTTTTGTATAAAGTTGTGAAACTCTAATCCACAAATGTAGACAGTGGGTCCTAGGAGGTTAAACAGGCAGAATAAAAAGGTCTAGTGTCACAAGTGGGTTCAGCTGCCTCTAGTTGGCCTTTGTTAATAGCCCTCTATATCCTAGACATTTAAAAACAAAAACAAAAAAAATCCTCATTATTTTTTGAATCATTATGTAATTATAATGGATACAGGTATAAAATATAACATTATCTGATGGGTATTAACATTATAATCCCTCTGACTCTGATGATCTTTGATGACATCCAAGTCTCCTCATTCATAAAAAAAAAATGCATTAACATCAAAAAAGGACCAATTCTACTTGGCCCCAACAACTCCAAGGACAATGTCAAGGTTTATTTGACCATAAAGTGTATGATAAGGAGCTATATAAGTTGGATCTCAGGATATTCTACTGTTCCAGCTGTGATTCACTCCTGTGTAAGGCTGTGACATAATCGAGTTTTGCTATTTTTTTCCTATATTCTGCACTCAGAATTAGGGGTGTGTATTGGCAAAAATCTGGTGATACGATACAAATCACAAAACTAGGATCACGACACGATATATCTCGATATATCACAATACTGTTGTTGTTTGTTTGTTTTGTTCCTTTTTTGAAAATATTATTATATGTAAAATTCAAATTACACCAGAAATATGCACAAAACTTTCCTCATTATAGTTTAAGATCCTCCTCAAATGTTCGTATTCTACTAGTTGTGAAAAGAATGCAACATCAGAACATTGTTTTGTGCAATCCCAACAAAAGAACTAACATCTGCCTTTTTCAGACCATAAAAGGTGCTTTTAGGATGCTTGAAATAAACATTATTTAACACAACAGCGTTATCAATGTCAAAAAACTACATGTATGACCTGATGTATCACAATAGTATTTTTTTAGTATACAAACAGAAGACCAAAATACCCATGTAAATATATAAATAAAAAAGCTTGAAGGATTTCCCAAAAATATAGACAAAAAAGAAAAACAAAACTGAAGCCTTGCCACATCTGTATTTGAATAAATACTTAAAAATATCGATACAATTCTTTTTAATATCAATACAGTATCATGAAATGAAATGTCGTAATATATCGCAGATTCGAAATTTTTCTTACACCCCTACTTAGAATAGGACCTTCTACTATCAGGCAGTAGATGGAGGCTGGGATGCACTTACAGACTGTGTAAAAGATGAAAAACTGAAAACCATTTCTACACACATTAGTGAACGTCTGGGTGAAAGTGAATTTTGGATGCAGTTTATCTGTATTTCTAAAGGCAGATTTTATTTATATTCAACAAATGGACATAAATTGTTCATGTCCCAGGTTTTCGCAATATCATCACACACATTCTCACATAAATGGATGGGAATAAAATAAGTGTAGGTCTTTCATGATATAAAACACTCCTTCATTCATTCATTATCTGAACCTGCCTTATCCTCACTAGGGTCACGGGGGTCGCTTGGAGCCTATCCCAGCTACTTACGGGTGAAGGCGGGGTACACCCTGGACATTTCACCAGTTCATCGCAGGACTATATGATATAAAACATAGCACGGAAAATAAAATGCTGTGTTCTATGTGGATAATTTTGCATCTGTTGACGGGCCATCGGTTATCCAATCCAGTGGATATGCATCTTAGTGTGAAGCTTTCATGACTAATTAATATGCCAGATAACACTGGTCAACAAGGAAAATGCTTCCAGAATAAAAGTAATGAAATTTTACCACATGAGAGTCACTGATAAAGAAAAATCAAGTAAAAAATGCTGGTTGGCTGAACTTTCCAAGATACAGCCTTGGGTCAAAATGTGAAATTCAAGAATTAACGAGAGAATGGGTTTGACTCAAAAGGAATATTTGTCTCAGAGCTACAAGATCTACTTCAAAACATTGTCTGCACATTAGAATACATTCACTTTACAGGTTCTATTTAGTGGAAGATTTATAAAACTATTATATAAATGTACATAAACCAATATATAGGCGTAATAACACTTACTCATATACCTTGAAAACATCAGCAAACCAGCACTTTTGTCATTTATTTTCTAATTAATCTTATTAAAATACGTAACATTTAGCACATTTAATCTCTGAGGCAAATCATTTCTAAAAATTGTAGACCAGTGTAATCAAATAACCAAAAAAGTATTTGGCTGGAGTAGGACAAGGTCCCCTGGGTGGGCAGAGAGCAGAGCGGTCTTAGCGGAAGCACAACTTCAATATATATTTCACAACAACCTTTCATGTAGCATTAACAAGATCAGAGCTAACCTATTGTCTGCTTTTGAAGAAAAATGGGTGAATAGGATCCTGACTAAACCGAAGCTGTGGACATACATTCAACTAAAAAACACATATGAAACAGAGTTTTATGTTAGCGCAAATTTGACCAGGAACCAAAGGTCCCTAATGGCTCAGTTGCGTACAGGAATCCTTCCCTTGGCCTTAGAAACTGGGAGATTCACCCAAACCCCAGAAGAAAACAGACTTTGTGGACTGTGTGATTTGGGGGAAGTGGAAAATGAATCCCATTTTCTTTTGTATTGTCCTCAATATGATGAACTGAGAGCCTCTTTGTTTGATGACATGTTTACGCAAAAATCCTGATATGTTCTGGAGCACTGATGATGACAAGATGAAAGGGCTGTTTAGTTCAAAAGTATATAAATTAGCATTATTTGTTTGTAAAGCCTGGAAAAAGCGGCAGATGTGTTTGTTTAAATAGGTCAGTACTTTGTTTGGTTCATATCTATTGTGCCTGTTGTCTGGTGTTTGATAATTGGTTTGTATTTTTGGTGTCTTATGAGCCCATGTAAGAGCTGGGCATGTTTTTATGTAAGACAAAATACTAAAAACATTCATTCATTCAATCACTCATTCATTTAGACTTAGACTTCCTTTATTGTCATTGCACAAAAGAAACACAGCAGTGAGATTTTGGCAACGAAATGTCATTGCTTGGCTTCCGGATTCCACAGAATTAAAATATAGTCTATATAACTTTAAAAACAAGCTAAAAATAAATGAGTGCAATAAATGAGTGCAATAAAGAATAAATAGATAAACAGAATGTAAACAGCAGAATAAATAGTGCAAAACAGAACAACCAGTATAATTTGTGTAAACAGAACAGAAACATTGTAGCAGCTGTGGGGGCTATTGCACAAACAGGAGGTAGTTATGGCGCATATTTTTATATTATATTATATTTATTCATTCATGACTGATTATTTATTTAGAAAAGAAAAGAAAAGAAAAAATAAAACGGAAAACTACTACATTTAGGTTCTAAAACATTATAATAATAAAATTGTAACTTTTACAGATCACGTTGCCACAATCAAACCTTCAGAAACACATCATATTGCTTTCATATCATAAAATGACGTGCTTAGTTCTTGCTCAAAGTCCAAGCTGTGACGTGCATAGTCACACAGCTGCATGCGATAGGTATGTGGTCATGTGATGTGTGTTGTCCGTGACATAACTCACACTTTCTTTCACTTACTTAACCCACTTCATGGATCAGTACTGGATTACATTTCTGGATCCAGTCATGACTCTGCATCTCACACATAAATACTGACCCTAAAATGTGGAACTGTTTCTCATTTACAATTAGAAAATCACACTTTTTTTTTTTTTAAATGATGGATTCGCATTTTTCTTTAGCTTTTATCTCTCATCATTAAGGCTCATTGCGAAAAGAAGCAAAATATTCATGACCTTAACAACACTGTATCATATTAAAATTAATCAGTTTCATGGATGTCTTAGAACAAGAGTAAAAGTCTAGCCTCTGAAACAAAAAAAGATTAATTGAATAATGTTCTTAGATTGAGATAGCTCTCGAAAACAGGAAAAATCGTGTGTCTCAGCTGGGTTATTACGCACAGCAATTAGGATTTTACTGATTAAATCTAACAGAATAATTGCTGGAAAAATTCATGAAAACAAAGTTAGATATATTTTTCTTAAAATCATTTATTTAATTAAAACATTAGTAAATTGACAAGATTCTTTTTCCATAATTGAGAAAAAAAGACTGACTTAAAAAATTTAGCTTTAGTTTATTTTAATCAGTTTATTTAAGTCTGTGGGGGAATATTGAGTTTCATGTTATGCCTCTTTTATTTATTATATATATATATATATATATATATATATATATATATATATATATATATATATATATATATATATATATATATATATTTATTTATTTATTTTTTTTTTTTTTTATTATATTTATTATTTATTTATTTTCACCCCATTCAATAACACATCTGGAATTTTAAAATTTACCAAAAGAAAAAGAATCCATTCTCATCATCATTCTCTTGCTAGGTCTACTATTACACATTAACATTTTTCTACTGAAACTGTTTAAATTCACAGTAAAATGTGTTCAGATACTTGCTATAGTGAGTGGACGTTGTCATTAAATGAGCAGGATTGGGTCAGTTTTCACAGTATGTGTTCTTATTTTCCCTTATTCATGTCTGCTTTTCATGTGATCTGCTGTTACTGACTGTGTTCTATAAATAAACGGGTTGTGTGTACTTCAGAGGTCTGAACAGATCCACTTCAGTCCTGAATCAACACCCCTCATTCCAGCACTGGCCCCTCCTCCTGATGAAAGCACCGGTGCTGCCTTCAGGGCCTGCTCCAAACAATGCAAACCCTAAACCATACCGATGGCTATGAATGTGAGATACAGTATGAGGCATTTCATGGTGTGGTTTAACTGTTTTTCCAACCTCTTACTAACTGATCTAATATCTTAACAACAATACATGGTATGACTACTCTGGTTACCTCCGCCAAGGAGGTTATGTTTTTGCCAGGGTTTGTTTGTTTGTCTGTCTGTCTGTTTGTTTGTTTGTCTGTCTGTTAGTGTGCAACATAACTCAAAAAGTTATGGACAGATTTGGATGAAATTTTCAGGGTTTGTTGGAAATGGGATAAGGAAGAAATTATTAAATTTTGGTGGTGATCGGGGGTGGGGGGGCCCACGGGGGGGCCCACTGATCAGCCTTGGCGGAGGTCTGCGCTCTCCGAGTGCTTCTAGTTTTCACTTATTCTGCCTCAGATCTCTGTTTATGATTGTGTGGTTAGGTTTGGATACTGTGAAAATCTGTTGTTTAGTGGAATGATTGCATGGATACAATTTCACTAAACAAAATGCTTGTTAAACAAACCAATAAATGTATTTGGCTTGATACAACATTTTTAAAGCACAGTTGTGTAAATAGGAGTAATGGACTGTAAGTAATAGCATTATGAGAGGAGATCAACTTGAAATTTTTTTTTTTAAATTAAAAAGTATTCAGAACATTATTTTCAAAATAGTCATAGTAGATAATACAATAAATAAGGGTACTTCTATGACACTGGTCCCTAAAAGCAGGACAGAGGGGCTAAAAATTGAAACAAGATGTAGACTAATGTTATGAAGCAAGTGTGGAAGCCCTTTGTGTCTATTTTAAAAATTAATATTTACTGAGATAAAATAAACTATTTTTCAGATAAAACACAGTTTTATTTGACAGGTGCATACAAAAATCTGTATGTAACACGATAAAAAGGACAAATATCTTTTTATTCTCTCACAGGTACATTTTGGGAATCAAAATAAACATGCAAGGCAGAGTGTTTCATAAAAATGACTGCTGTTGCAAAATCCCTCATGATTTATATGTGTTTAAATGAGCTGGTTTTGCATGCAACGTGAGTGGATACAATGGGTTACACACAAAACCTGGAATGAGATTGCCGATTCATGAAAAACCCACGTCTGGATTAGAAAAACCACTAGGATCATCAAATTTAACACAGTGTCTTTATTTATAGCGGTATATAAGACCATTTCAAGCCATGTTTTCCCAGACAAATGCACTGACACCTAGGTAGCTTTTCATGTCTCACTTTTGGTCCTATTTTTGGCCCCAATACTTTATCAAAAATTCATTCACTTTGGGATGGCTCAGAGTAGGGATGTGGCGATTACCGGTATAATGATAAACTGTGGTAAAATTGCCTTTAAATTCAAATTATCATGATAACCGTGTTTGATTACAACACTTTTAGGGGAAAAAAACACCTATGTAAAGATCTGCTTTTATGTCAAATATTTGAGTATAGTTTTAATTTATTACAATTTTAAGTTTATATACTTAATATTTGGAACCAATTTTCACTTTTAAAGTCTTTGGAAAGGTTCGTTAAGCATCCTTGTGTTATTTATGCAATAAATTATATATATTTTTCAAGTCGTATTTTATATATTTTTTGTGTTTTTTGTCCTTTTATGTTTTTATAGTACGTTAAAGTGAAAAAATAATAGGCAGATGATATAGATGAAGTTGTGCTGAAATAAAAAGGTACCAAACATGGGTATAGTAAACATTTGTTTATATAGTATATAAAGGCAAAATCAAAAGTACTGAAAAACAGCCAAAATAGGGTCAGACCACTAAGGGTTAGTACTTGAACGTTTCTGCCAAGAGAAAATGCATATTTTATTTGTTTTTTGTTGTTGTTTTTTTCAAAATACAACTTGGTTAAATTATTTCAGTGTGTGTATCAGTACTTTTTGAACATTTTGGGCACAATTTCAACAATACCGCAATAATAATGATAACTGTGATAATTTTGGTCACAATAACCTTGATATGAAATTTTCATATCGTTACATCCCTAGCTCAGAGTAAGAGTATAATTTTTTTGCAGTTATCTGAGGTCATCATTAGGTACATCCTAGAGCAGGGGTGCCCAACCCTGGTCCTCAAGGGCTACTATCCTGCATGTTTTAGATGTATCCCTCTCCCAGCACACCTGACGGTCATTATCAGGCTTCTGCAGAGCCTGATGATAGGCCTATCATTTGAATCAGGTGGGTTGGAAGAGGGATACATCTAAAACATGCAGGATAATAGCCCTCGAGGACCAGGGTTGGGCACCCCTGTCCTAGAGGGAACTATGTCTACATTTCTCTTTTATTATTGGGTCTAAAACGCTGGCAAAGTGCCAGGAACCAAAATGAACCCAGTTTTATGGAAAGACCCATTATACATTTCAAGTTGAAGCAGCTGTAAACTGTTTAGTCTATCTTCTGTAAAATCTGATATATGTAATAAATTAGAAGTAATATATGAACAAGGCAACACTTAACAAAATAACTGCATGTTTTTGTTGGGCTATGAAAAACTATTCAATAAGGAATGCAAAAATACATATATTATATTTATTGTATTCTTTGCTTTTCACTCAGGGCTGTGGAAAATAAACGGTAAAAAATTGTCTGTGTCATCGTTCCTCCCCCCAGACAAAACACCACACTGCCTTTGTGTTTACATACAGCATATCCTATTCAAAACGTGTATTTGTTTGTAAGTGTTGGTACAATCTCCTGGGTTCAGCCTGCTTTACAGAGCAACAGAATACAGGAAAAAAAAAAAAAAACATAAGGTAATTTATTCTGTGACTTGTAATAAAAACAGGTACGTTTAGGACTATGGCTTCAAACATTTCAGAGACTTGAGACAAACTGGAGCAACATGAATGGTCTATGTTTCCTTTGGCCCATGTTAGATAGATGGTACCAGTGGCCTTGATTTTGTTGATTTTATCCTTTGCACCCTCACCTCATGGAGTTACACAAATCCCTCTCTCGCTGTATTTTTTATTATTATTTTTTGTATTATTATTTTACTATTATTTTTATTTTATCGAAAAAAAATGCTTTCTCTACGCACTTTGTGCAGGTATCTATATTGATGTCTAAATCAAAGCACTGGCCTTTTGTTTGTTTGTTTGTTGAAAAACCAATAAAAGTTTAAGTAAAAAAAAAAAAAAAAAAAGGTATGTTTTAAAAGTAACCCTCCTTCAAAACATTCATACTATGGGTCAGTGGCGGCTGCTCGTTTTTCAGCGAGGGGAAGCTCATTGTCGGCTTACATTAAAAAAAAAAAGTCAAGTTATTTAAACATAAATTCGGCCCTCTGTTCCTTTTAAAGAAAATGGTCAGTGACCTTATCGTACCAACTAAACAAGAAAACGCTGAAATTATGTTAAATTGAAACAAGGAAGTACAATGAGTGGGTTTTATTTACAGTGCAAGAAATGAACAAGTAATTTCGTAGTGGTTTCTCTCTCGATTTCACAGCAGAATGCGCGACGGTATTAAACTGAACTGTCAAGTGAAGGAGTAGATCTCAAAACAGCTGTCAATCAAACGGGATTCAGCCTTTCGACTAATCCTCCAATCAGCACGTGGAAGCCCAGCGTCCAGCCCGGCCGAGCTCCGCCCACAGCTCCATTCACCCCCAGAGATGCCGAGCGTCTGGGGGCGGGACAACATCGTGGCATTTATCCAATTACCGTCCAGTTTTGAGACAATGAAAAAAACTGTTCCACTCAGTCCCATTGACGTGCATGGACGCCGAGTGTCTACGGGCAAATGCACTGAGTAGAGATCGTATGAGAAAACAGCGCAACGGGAATGTATGAGAAGTGAACAACATCGCGTCCGTTGATTTGTGATAAAGTCGATTCTGAACGAACTCGTCTGTGAGATGAACGTGTTCTAACACATTTATAGTCAATGAAATGTCAACACAACCGTACATATTTAACCATTTAATTTTCATAATTTTAGGGGAGGCGGAGCTTTCCTTGCAGTCTTTGAGAAATCGCCTCTGTTATGGGTTCACACATTCTTTATGTGTCATTTTACCAATTCATCAGATTCCTATGGGTGTTAAAGTAAAGCAAACATTTACATTATGTTAATATCTTACCGAGCCTTTTCTCCTCTCCACCTCTTGACTTGCGAAACTTAGTACAAGTCTGTATAAATCAGATTTAATGTGATGTAATACCAAACAATACATAGGTAAGCTCGATACTTTGATGTGAAGTTCGTCTATGAACTCATATTTGGGAAAAACGACACTTTTTTGTATGTATTTTATAGAGTAAAAGCACACGCAAACGCAACAATCAACTTTCACGCCCTCCTATCTTCGATCGTGCAGTTTACGAGGAGTCCCTGAACGCATCAAAAGTACTTTCACGGAGAGACAAGACAACAAGCAGAAGAAGAGGAGCGGAGGAGCCGTAAGTAAGAAAAAAAAAACATATTCTTCAACTTCATTCAGACTTTAACCGCTCTTGCACACTTACATCTACCTATCCTTGGCTTTTAGTAGCATAACTTAAGGATACCGTCGACAGAAGTAAGAAAAAGTTGATTTCCTCATCATTTCCTCTTGCTCTAATGTTACATCTTTACCGTTATAATGTCTGTACGTTCAATTAAAATATCTGTACAAACAGTTTACATGGGATTTCATTATTATTATATGGTATCTAGAAAACTACATTAAACTGTGGTAAACCTCGTGCCTGTCCCTATGGTTTACACAGTTATATTGAAGCTAAAACTGAACCGACTTACGTTTGTAAAAGTAACGTAACTTAGTACGTACGTTAGCTAAACATGTTGACACTTGACAAAAATAATAGAGTAGCAGACATACTGTAAACTGTAGTTAGCATGTTTTAGATGGAGACAAGTCAGTCAGAATAAAAAGTAGCAGTAAGCAAGGTTTGTCCTGCATAGAGTATTTAGAAGGGGTAACCTCCATCTCTTTTGTTAAACAGATAAATGTTGCTAGCTGGTGGGGGAACTTAGTTGTAGGATGCCAAAGGGTTTAGCTTAGCACACTGAGACTTACTCTGCAAAACCTCCAACAAATACTGCTCTAAATCTGCACTTCCAGTAATTGAGAAATCAACCATATTTCCTTATGTAGCTATCTTGAAATAGAGTGTAATAAGAGTAAAACCAGTTTGTATAGTTTTTACTGTGAGAACTGTCAGTACATGTAAGGGGAAAACAACCAAAAAAAAAGCTTCTGAAGGCAGTGTATGTATGATCAGGATCAGGATGTTGGGACCCCACCCTCATTTTGAGAGGAAAAACCCCCGCTGGCACTTGCTGACATTGTTTAAGTTGGATATATTGTTTAGTTGAAATAAATGTGACTGAAATAAACAGTTTTACAATAGGGATTACATTAGCCAGGTATGGATTAAAAAATTGTGGAGTGACTGATTCAGTGTATTTGCACACACTGTAAAAAATGACTGTAGAATTAACACCAAAAAGTTGTAAACTTGCAACATAAAAAAAACTGTAAGTGACAATATAATGCAAAGTTGTTTATTTGAAAAGATTTTTGTGTTAACGATTAAATCAAATATAGCTGTAGTTTTTACAGGAAGAGTATGTGAACAAAACCAGATTTGTATGGAGAAATTATGTATTTCTGTTGTTTTTAGAAAATAAAACTAAACTGAAAAACAATGTGGTGCCGTTTAAATTGCAAAGACCATAATGTTGAAATAACGGCATATTTGCTGTTTTTTTACTTTCTTTTTTTGTTTTTGTTTAATAAAAAAGTTATTTAAAAAAAGTAAACATTTAACAATTTAACATTTTAAATTTATAAATTAATGGGTTGGTAGAGTTGGTAGAGCAGCTCCTCCAATAACCAAAGGGTTGGTGGTTCCAATCCTGGCTCCGACTGTCCATATGTCAAAGTGTCCATGGAAGACACTGAAGCCTGAATAGCTCCCAGTAGGACCTGGTGGCTTTGGACACCATGACAGTGTATAAATGTGCTAAATAAGTGCAGTCCATTTACCATTTAAATCCAATGTTTAAAATGTTACATCTACAGGGGTTGGACAAAATAATGGAAACACCTTAAAAAATCAACAAAATATAATTTAATATGGTGTAGGTCCGCCTTTTGCGGCAATTACAGCCTCAATTCTCCGAGGTATTGATTCATACAACTTGTGAATTGTTTCCAAAGGAATTTTAAGCCATTCTTCAGTTAGAATACCCTCCAACTCTTTTAGAGACGATGGCGGTGGAAATCGACATCTTACTTGAATCTCTAAAACTGACCATAAATGCTCAATAATGTTGAGGTCTGGGGACTGTGCCGGCCATACGAGATGCTCAACTTCATTAGAATGTTCCTCATGCCATTCTTTAACAATTCTAGCTGTATGGATTGGGGCATTATCATCTTGAGGTGAAGGTATTTCCATTATTTTGTCCAACCCCTGTACATGTTACTCCGTAAATATGTTTACATTTGGATGTGTTTTTTACAGTATTGTTCTGGTAACCACAGCAGCCAGTTTTTTCCATAAAAACAACAGGATTTTTTTTTTTTTTTTTTTTTTTTTTTACAGTGCAAACCTATAAAGAATAATGATGTAAACTGTATTTCCTATTGTGCAGGAATTCCATCACATCCCACATCTTGGTGTAAAGAAACATTAGATGCAGTCAAACAACAGCCTATGTCATCTGCATCACATTGTACCAGGGGTGTACATCAGCTTTAGTTAAGTAGATCTGAATCTGAACACATGCGTATAAAGTAATTTCTAGTAACGATAATATATAATTCGCTGCTACTGCCGTGTGTGTTTTTTGCATAGTTTTATTCCCAATGCAGTTCAGTGCAATGCAGAACAAACACAGTGGTGTGAAGTTCAATAGATAGCTACTTTAATTCAGTTTCTTTGGTTGTTATGAATATGACCGCAAATAAACTAAACATCTTTCCATTCCACTTAGTTGTTTCTAAAGTACAGCATCTTAGCAACTTGTTTAATGCTGTATTTTTGTATCATTTAAGAAACATTCAGTTCTTTCACAAGCTTTTCCACCCTAAAAGTCTAAAAGTAAAATCAGGCATGGATGTCACCTTAAACCACTTCTTTTCTGTTTTAATTTCTACAGTCAAACATTTATTATACATCCATCCCTCACAGCCTAAGGCTTTGTAACACACTCACAGGAGAACTAGTTTAAAGAAGAGGGATTAATCCACCAATTAATATGATCAATGATGTTTTACAAACTTTCAGTATTGGCTTCACTCTGATGACTAATACTGATGTGGACTGATGTCAGGCTTTGAAAATGGTAACACTGACTTTGAGTCAAGTCTTCATTATTTTATCTTAGATGTTCATAGGCAAAGACTTAAATGGGCCACTGAAAATCTGTTATTCATTAACATCTAGTCTGGATATTCAATTAAACATGATAAGTTGAATATTAGAAATTGAGCACCTTGAGATAAGCAGTTTCTCCTCTCAGCGGACATCAAATCAGAAGGTGATAACACTGAAGGAGATCAATCTAACCTCAACACAATGGAAAAATGATGTGAAAATAATGGTAGAAATATGGCCCTTCTGTTGGTTTCATCCAGATGTTTTGGACAGCTTATTAATGGACATTCTGCAAAATGATTAGGCTATAGTCATCTCAAATAATTGCAATATTTAATAATTGTGGCAAGCCTAGCGGGGTCATAATAATGTAGTGCAATCCATGTTATCCCAGTCATTCCTTTTCCAGGTTATTCCTTCTCTTAGAAACAAAACATAAAACAAATCACCTGTTTTAAATAATATAACAACAAATATCTATATACAGAGGAGTTTACAACATCTGAGTCATATAACTCGCTTTGTTCACAAACACTAAACCAGAAGACTTGGTCTAAAATCTAATATATTTATAATATTAAATGATTGAAAACACAGAATTTCTACCAAACTATGTAACCTATTTATTAATTCTGTCTTCAGTAACTATTAATTTACACAATGAGGCACACGTGAAGAAACCTGGACTGTTGTGTTCATTAGAATGGGTTAGTCTTTTTTTTTTCTCTTTCATGTGAGTAGAGGGACTTGAGAGACTATTGAATCAGTCACCTGACATGAGTATTGTATTTCTCTCTTATAACTGATACGTTGTGTCTTTTTTTTTTTTACATATTATTTGTATAATTACCTCTTATCTTGTTAGTTTTTATTCTCAGCCAATAAACTGAAGGAATTTTGTCTATATCATTCAATCACTTCCACATCCACATCTGTCAAACACCAGTTTCCTCTTTTTACAAGTGACAGTGGGGTGTATGGTCAAGGTACAAGCAGTTTGTTGCTATAGCGTCTTGACCTTGTTGCTTTTTCGGCTCATGTGACTTGTTGATAAGATATTTAAAGGTCATGCTGTTGTTAAAGGAAATACAAAACAGAGAGCTTTTTAGCAGGGCATAATTTGTGTGCCATGGTAGAAATGGGGCATTGTGGAAAATTACTGTAATGATAACCCATAAACACAGTGGAATTGTAAACTTTACTCAATATGAACTGAGTTGTGCTGCATATTGTGAAATGCTGAAGTGAGTCACTGATGATTTTTCTCACTAAATGTTTCCATGGCTTTGACAGAGAGCTGAGTCAGTCGTCGTAAATCACTCTTAAACAGTCACATGTGTCAGCCTTTGATTGCATTTTACTACTGAGTTGTAATTAGAGTTGGGGAGCACTTGCATGTGGTGTTATATGTCCTGAGGCTAACAGTAACCTCATCCGAGCTGTAAGATATTTGCTGTAAATGATAAATAATTGTCAATATGCTCCATCAGAAGACCCCTAGTTTTCACAGTTTGTGTAGTTTATGTAGAATATTGTCTACTATGGTTGTGATCAGTGTTTTTCCACTGTCTGAAATTAGCCTAAGTATGAGATTAACACAAAATATGTGATTTAGATAGATAGATAGATAGATAGATAGATAGATAGATAGATAGATAGATAGATAGATAGATAGATAGATAGATAGATAGGTAGATAGATAGATAGATAGATAGATAGATAGATAGATAGACAGACAGACAGACAGACAGACAGACAGACAGACAGACAGATAAGCTTTATTACAGACTCATGGTCCACACTAAAAGACAAACAAATAAATACAAACACAATATAGAAACTCTATATTTTCAAGAGACAGCCATACCAGTGTTTCCAGGACTGAGATGTGTAACATACATCACTAGCCTTCATGCAAGATTAGTCAACAATTAAAGTACTATATTTCCTGAATGATTCAGGCGACACATAAACTTAAACATCAGATTTCTCAAAACAGCATGCAGTGAATTTACTAGATTAGACACAAACAGTTCACTGGCACTAGTCCATTTGGGCTGTTTTAATTAGAGCCTTAGAGCATCATTGTATGCCACTGTCAGTCTGTGGAAGCTGGCCTTTTTACGTTTCACCCACAAATGTGCTGTGTACAGAGGGTACTCTAAACAGAGTCAGTTTCACTTCTACAGAACATGAGGAGAATTTCTGTGACAGTATGTTTGCTTGTGTGCACAACATCCGGCACATACATGTCCTCATCATCCGACAAACGATCTGTTATGATGTGACCAAGGTACATTCAAAGTATTCCCATATAGCCTAAAGTTAGGAAACTTCAATGATCTGTCCTTTGTCCGAAAAACCATAATTACATTTTTAGTAGAGTTGTACTTCATATCATGCAGTTCTTCATGCACAGAACACACATTTAGCTGCTGCTGGGAACTGGCTGAACTAGTTCTAAACACCACCAGGTCATCTGCATACGTTAAATGACTGATTATGGCACCTCCAGCCATACACTTCTGCACATCTTCAACACTCTGGACAGGTCATTCATTGATTAATTTCCTCTTGTGGAAAAATTTTATTTTGTACAGCAAACATTTTTTCTGGTAATGGTTAATAATTTGTTTTGCTTTGTTTTGTAATTTTAACATAACACAATAAATGAACCTGGTAGTACAAAAAAAAAGATTTATTATCCAAGTTCATTAAATGATTAACTTGTGATCTTGAGATAATGGCATTAAAAATAATTGTAAGTGCAACTGTTCTTGGCTTCCATGCAATGTTTATTTCTTATTTATTTATTTTTTTACAAGTAATGCTTGACTGTGTCGATCAACTTAACTGCTAGATACACTATAGGGTAGAGGTCTACCGATGTATTTTTTATAGACCAATACCAGTGTTGATTATGAATAATAAATGTTGATTAATATGAAAAATTGATATTTGAAATGTTTGGTGTAAAACATGAGTCTTGGCATCACCTCTTGAAGTAACTTGAACTCAAATCTTTATGTAACTGCATATAGCTGACTGTCATATTAAAATGATATATGTAATGAGGGGGCAGAAACAAAACTGATGGGTAGATAAATTGACTGATAGCACGTAAATAACAGCAGAAAGTGAATTAATTTGGGAAAACTAATTGGGGTGTTTTTGGACGACTGGTTTCTGGGATTAATTGCATAAAAAATATGCAGCAAAACCACCGCCAATGTATAAAAGGCTTACAAAAACTTAAATGACAATGAAATAAATTTGGAATTTGGACTGCAAAAAATAAATAACTAAATAAAAAAAAGTTAAAATAGTACATGTAAAGCACAGTAAAAATAATCACTCTGGCCCTATGGTAGAACATTATATTTTCAACCAAGTGAAATCAATAAACAGATATTAGAAATAATGGCTATGGTCTAATGGATGGCTAACTGCACATACATGTTCATTTACATCAGGAGCATTTTTCCCCAGAGCTGTACTTCACAGCCTTTTTCGGACTGCTTTCCCTCCTGACTCCTGAGCCCTGGGCTGTAGTCAGGTGCTCTGTCCCAGTCCCAGTGCTCCACGTTGAGCCGAGTCCCAGCTCAACACAAACCATAACAACTAACAAGGTCTTGCCAAGACATAATGACTCCTGCAGCCAATTTCCAGGGCTGCCATTATACAGTGTCACGGCAGGTGGAAAGATAACGAACATATCAGGTGTCGTCACAGGGAGGAGGTTAAATGCATCATCCACTAGCATCAGTTATCCTGGAAGCCTTTTATTACAGGCGTTGGAGGTGTCATATCACAAGGCACATGACTATACTGGGCTCTGATGTAGGGTTTCCACCAGGAAGTAGCATTTCAACATAAATTACACTATTTTTTTTATTTTGATGAAATAGAATGGAAAGGTTTGGGGTAGTTTTCATATGACGATTGACACATTTTCTAAACATACTTCTTTTTTTTTTTTTTTAGACGATGGTCTAGTGCACAACAGCTATGAGTCAAAGTAGTCCCTGCCTCTGGACTCAGCTCCCCCAGAGCAGCCCATCACCATGTGACCGCTACAAGCATGCCTGCTGCAGCCATGATGGAAATGTGTACATCCTTGGTGGCAGAGAAAGCTCCAGTCTAAGTGATTTCTGGAAGTACAGTGTGGGTAAGGACTTGACACACAACATAGTTCAGCTCATTTGAGTACCAACATATGTCTAAGTTATGGCAAAAATGCAGCTATTTAAGTGTCATACTAGTATTTTTATGTCATTTAGAGATGGGATTTATGGCTCTATGAAGGGAGCCGGATCTTGAGGAGCTGTTTAAAAGACTGGCTTGTTGTTATATTTATTTGTTTTTTAGAAGTCAACCGGGGTAACTCATTTACCAAGGAAACAATCACTGGTAGCAGTTTTAAAATAAGATTTGGATCACAAAAATTCAGATTCCACCAATATGTATACTCTGTTGGTGGGAATTATTCTGAAATACTGATTATAATTTCATTTGGCTTGTATTTTTATTGTAAACATTCCATAAGGTGGGACTATATCCCCATGCTTTGACAGTGAGATAACTGTTTGGAATTTTCCCTCACCTAAAAAAAACTTTGTGGCACAGTAAAAACTATGCATTCTTCAGATAACCTCCATGCAAAACAACTTTACTGTAAAATTTTCCACACACGAACATTTTTACAGTACAGAAAAAAAAATATTTAAAAAAATAAATAAGAATTAATTCATTCATTCATTTTCTGAACCCGCTTTATCCTCACTAGGGTCACGGGGGTCGCTAGGAGCCTATCCCAGCTACATAGGGGCGAAGGCGGGGTACACCCTGGACAAGTTGCCAGTTTATTGCAGGGCTGACATATACAGACAAACAATCACTCTCACATTCACACCTATGGGCAATTTAGATTAACCAATTAACCTATTAGTGCATGTCTTTGGATGGTGGGAGGAAGCCGGAGTACCTGGAGAGAACCCACGCAGACATGGGGAGAACATGTAAATTCCACACAGAAAGGTCCCACCCCCCATCGACTAGTGTTGGAATCGAACCCAGGACCTTCTTGCTGTGAGGCACGAGTGCTAACCACTGCACCACCGTGTCGCCCTAAGAATTAATATATAATGAAATAAATAAATAAATAAGTAAGTAAGTAAGTAAATAAATAAATTAATGACTTTAAAAATTAGGAGATGATAAAAATGTGAATGCAATACCCTACCTGGTGTTTGTACAGCTGAACTACTTTACAAACAGGAGCTCAGTTCCTTGACTCAAAGCCACATCAGAACAATGTAAACAACAATAGTGTAAACAAAAAGTGTGACCAAAATTAAAGACATCCCTGAAATAATAAAGCAGTGTCACCCTTTGTAGGTTCTACTTCCTCTCCTTCTTAGCCTTTGGTAAATTTGAGTTAAGGAAGACAAGTGATCTCACTTTTGCCATCTTGAAGTGACTTCTTTCTGATAATATTAGTCCTGTCTTAGAGAATACTCTTTCAGATGGAACCAGTGTTGCCACTAAACAGAGTTCCTTAACCGGTAGAGGTGTGAATAATCTCTACAGTGTTACTAGTGCCTGAACTAAAACAAAAGATGCTGGAGTAGTGTCTTTATTTGTGGCATTACGGAACTAAAACCCAGCTTCCCAGTCAGACTGCCCTGTACCAGTAACAAGGAATGGTAACACATCTGAACACTGCTTCAACAACTGCATGAATACGCTAACAGTGATATCGAGTGACATTATTTCTAAGAATGCTTTCCACTGCACCTGTGTTACTTCATTTGCAGGGTACATGAGTGCCTACTTTTCATGCAGGAAGAAAATTTGTTTTCGAAATGTTGATAGCTTTATATTTCTGGTCTGAGGGTTTTATAATACTTTTCTAGGTTTATGTGCTAACTGGTTTATGAAAGCAATAAACTTCCTCACCACTGTTCCCAACAAATATCTCTTAGCTGTAGTGGAATCACTGTAAACCACAGCCTGTTGGGAATGTAGTTTTAACATAGTGCACCTTTAAATGGTAAAATCGTCCTTTTATTGATTTCTATCACTTCTCATGAACTCAAATGATGTGATGCCTCTGAAAGAAATTAAAATAGATGCTTAAATGCACTGAAATATAGTAAGACACAGGGTTCCTACTAGGGCTGCACAATATTGGAAAAAACTGACATTGCAATTTTTTAAACCCTGCGATATATATTGCGATATGAAAAAAATACTCAGGAGTTTATAATAGCTGCATGGTGCTGACATAAATGGTCAAACCTATTAGTTGCTTTATGTCTTGTTGTGGTGACAGGTGCAAGACACTATCGACACAGAACACACGTTTCAATATCATCCTTCTTGTAGCCAAAATAATTCCAGATAACTGATTTTGCTTTTCTTTTTGGCACCAAGTCTTCATTTACGGTGATTTTCTCTTGTTCGTTGCTCATTTTTCAATATTGTTTCCTGCGACTCACTCCAAACTGATTAAGAACTATTGTGATTGGTGGATCACTGCATGCAGTGTGTGTCAGGTACCTTTGAAATTAAATAAGAACACGTTGACTTCATTTGCCTCCTACATTGCAGGACCTGTGATGTGACTATTGCACACACATACATTGCAATGTCGATGGTCAAACGATATATTGTGCAGCTCTAGTTCCTCCGCAAGTATGGAAAGTATGGAAAAGTATGGAATTTGATTTTATAAATTTCCAGGTCTGGAAAAGTATGGAAAATGGAGACAAATGTATGGAAAAATATTCATGTTTCCAAGACTGTTACCACTGTTCTATTTTCTAAAACATAAAATTATGAATATCTAAAAAAAGAAATGGATCGATCTTTTTTAAGGCGCTTGCCAGCACAGCTAAAATGTTTGTGTGAGAGCATATACACTAGGCTACATGTCCCAGAAAACATTTGGGCAGATTGACAAGTTGGATGCCCAGCCTTCTGCTCTTATCCTCCTCCAAGCCATTTTAAGGCCCGCCCAGGTGTCGTCAAGTTTCACTGCTGCTTTGACGGACAGGTGATGTCCACACACTGTCTGTGAGCGAGCTATTCAACATGCTTTGTATGACTGTTGGCAGAACTCATAATGGGTAGATGTAAATTCTTTGACGACTGGCTCATAAATCCCAAATATAAAGACTGGTTGGAATTTTTTTACCAAGACATCTGGAAATTAGGGTCTGGAAAAAGTATGGAATTTTGAAATTTCAAATGTGTAGGAACCCTGAAAACAACATTCCTACCTAGCAGTTTGCACAGCTAAATGAAATGAAAACAAATATTTCACTGATATTCTCATTTACAGGCATTTGTCCACGTTACTTATCAAGTTGTCAAACTCTATGGCTGATTTCTTGAGCCATGGAAACACTGCCTCCCTCAGTAAATATTTCCAATCTGACCTGTCGTCATATTCACAATAGTAGGACATTAGTGCATTTAAATGTAGTGTGTGTTGCATACAGCAGCATGTTGTAATCTGATCCCCAGGTTAAATAAAATGCATGCTTTGTGCTTTAGTTTGTGACGAGTGGACAGAGCTCAACTGCTCCGGTGAAGCGGCACCAGAAGAACTGGAGGAACATTCTATGGTGGCTCATGAGGTACAAACCCAACATGAATCTATTTATCCATATTTGAATTACTTAAATAGAGATACAAAAAATAAGTACTATCTTGTCCTTATCGCTACACGTTTTGTCACATATTCTGTTTAACAGCTTTAACCTTTTCAGGGCTTTCTATACGTGTTTGGAGGTATGCTGGATTCTGCTTACACCAAGAGGAGATGTCCCCTGTGGGTGTTTGACATCGGTACGACTGACTGGGAAGGTTTTTGTAATGTGCAGTTTACATTAGCAGCAAATGTTCTGTCAGGACAGGATCAGACTTGACAGACGGGACTTGTTCTCACATGTCAACTCCACACAGGCCTTCAACTACCTGGAAAAATATTCACTACTAGCTTCAATCCCTGTGGATAAATCCACTCCTCTAGCTGTGGGAACATTTCTTTATGGGAACAAGAATATAGAACTTGAAGTATGAAAAATATCCAGAATTATTATCCCTCCCCTAAATTTATCCCAAAAGATTTTTCCCTAATTGGAACAAAATACAGTAGATTTGGATATTTTATTCAATGGCCAGTTAAAAATGTCTCAATTTGTCAGAACCACACATACACAGACAGACAGACAGGCAGGTAGACAGATGCTGTGAGACCTTCCAGTATTATGGTAAGCTAGCAGAATCCCCGACTAACGTATGCTTCACATTAATGTAATATTTTAAACTGAAAGTGCTACTGTGAAAAGAAAACTTCTTGCAGAGTGTGCATGATATTTTATGTTGGTTGACTGTTCCGTCTAGGGGTTTTTTGTTCCCATATTTCCATCTAGAGGGCCAATGTGCTGTTTTGCATCTTCCATCTTTATGGGTTGGTTCTGCTGCCTGTCACTACCGAATCAACCAAGCCCTCCTGACTTTAAAAAAGTGAATTTTAGAGAAAAAAGATATTTAATGTGGAGATGGGACTATTCCTCAACTTTCGGTACCAAATTGGCCAGGTAATAACGTCTCAGTTTCTCAGAACCGCACACACACACGCACACACACACGCTCTGAGACCTTCTGGTATTATGATATAGATAATAATTCACCACAGACTAAAACCTGCAAAAAGTCTAATAAAACAGCAATTTGATGAATTTCAGGCCTTGCTTTTTTTTTTTTTTTTTAGATATTACATATTATTTCTTCTCAAATTCATTCTCAAACTCTCCAGCATCTGTACTTTCTTAAACTGAGCTGTTATAATCTCATGCAGACACAATAGTTTTGTTCAAGTATGATTTTGATCTGTTTTTGCATTTGCTTGTTTTATGTTTTTCAGCAAAGCAGAAATGGGTACGCTGCCAAGGAAAGACCATTCAGGTACATAATACCTTTTATATAGTAGAACAAATAAATATGAACCTACTTTGTTTGTTTGAGCCTCCTTTTAGCCTTGTCCAAAAGTCACTTTACCAACAATAGTATATTAGTGGAGTCTGTTTTATGGTACTCATGTTTTGAAGATGTAGCCTCTGCCCTTACCTTACAGCCCTTTTCAATATCTGACTAAATTACTATTAGTACTATTCTTATTTAAATGCCTACTTCTGACCCTGCTGTCATATGAATACAAATCCTGTACAGTTCTGACAGAATACAAGGGTAAAATTGTCACTTTGTATTGAATTACATTGTGTTGAAAAGTGTTACTCATTCTGTCATGATCTTGTATTTCAGAGATTGAATAGGTGTATTTAATCTAACCTAACCAGTGGCATTCATGATGAGCAGGCATTGAAAACCATAACTTTAACAAAAAGAAACCTGAGCTCCTCAAAAATTACTTTCAAACTAAATGTCCCATTCGGAGGGAGTTCAAGGGGATTTCTTTCATCATACAGGATGGCAAATTCTCAGATGTCACGTACTGAGGTGTGTCTGCACTGATGCCGTCAAAACAGGCTGATGCATATGACATGTCAGATCTGTGGAACCTAAACTACAGAAATATAAGACTTTGAATGAAAATACTAGCAGTTCATGATAATTGGTAGGAGTAGCACATGCCCTTCCAGCTTTCATGTATGTGTGTGTGTTTCTGTCACTGCAGAGTCAAACACCAACCAACAGAAAGGGCCACAGTGCAGTGGTGATAGGTTCTGCCATGTTAGTGTACGGAGGTTTCATAGACATTAAAGGATCGTCTCAGGAGTTCTGGAGTTTGGACTTGGGTGAGTTAAAAATCGCTGTTATTGCCATGTAAAAATGTGCCTTTTTATGAGCTTGTTAGAGCAGTCACTTCCTGGAGTCTTTGCTCGTTTCCCAGCAACTGCTCCCACAACATCTCATTCAGCTACACTGTAGCTGAAGCCAGCCAAGTTCCCTAAGGTGGATTACCAACAATAAACACATGTTCAGTTAAGCACAGAGACAGAACCTGTGGCATCACAAGTACAGATGTCAGCAGATTTATATTAGACTCTGGAACGAAGAACACAACAGCCTCTACTTGAGATTGATTAATAGTTTTTCGGGTTTGACATGATTTAAGGGGTTAGATTAGATCAAAGTATGGTTGTATAAGTTTATCCATACTTATTCATAGTCACTGTAGTACGTACAGTAGCTGGTAGGACTAGAGGATACAGACACAATCTTCTGTGTTTAGTAGCTGGATCTTCTATACAAGTAATCGCTGTTCAGAAGTATTCTGTTCTGTGTCACATTCACACTTGTCCATGATTTTTTTGTTTATTTATTTACCTTTGGTTAATCAGAACCAGTTCTCATTTACAATGACAACCTGGCGAAGAGGCACCAATCAGATGTAAGGCAATAGAAAATACAGAATGCACTTTCATACAAGTGAAGCAATCTCATATAAAATGTAGTATAAAATATCCCTAGATTATATATATATATATATATATATATATATATATATATATATATATATATATATATATATATATATATAAAACTGAATCTGGTAACCTTTAGAGAAATATGTGCAATGATCATATTCTATTGACTGACTAAATTACATTTTTGAAAGAGGAAAACAGGATGTGAGACTGAATTTTAGTTTCTGTTGTAATTGGTTCCAGCAGCTAGAAGGTGTTGAACATGGAGCAGAGGTAGGAGGGGCTTTTACCTCTAAGGGAACAGATACTAGTGCATCAGTCAGCAGTATCGGCATTTGTATTGATTTCATCCACACTTTCTTACTTTCATCTGTCTGCATTTTATGAATCAACAGTGTATTCTGTCCCACTGCACAGCCCTACTGGGTGGTAGTCCACATATCCCCAGTATGGAGAAGTGAAAATACAGACACTTTAACATTACACTGCATGAGACGGGACAACATAACAATAAACATGTAGGCCTTGAATATTTATTACATGGATGGCTTTTGGAAAACATACCATAACATCATAAGGACACCTGCGGATCACCATCTCCTGTAGATGATACACAGACCATAGACGTCATTTTAAAAACCCTGAAATAACCTTTTATATTGTTGTTCCTTTGTTGGCTCTGAACTCTTGCATAATTATACTTAGTTATGTGCATATTTTTGTGTGTGTTCACACATGTGACAGATACCATGGCGTGGACCCTGCTGACTGGGTTTCAGCAGGGCTCATTAGGACCAGGTCCCAGACACAGCCACTCTGCCACGGCCTACCAGGACTGCATGTACCTGTACGGGGGCTTGAAAGGCTTACGGGAGCAGAGAGACTTCTGGGAGTGGAACTCCAGCAGTCATGTATGGAATTCCCTCAAAACCAAGTGAGTACTGAATACAATACAATACAATACAATACAATAGGACTTTATTGTCACTGTTATAGGAACAATTAAACATTTTTAGCAGCAAACACCTATATAAAACGACTGTAGAAAAATATTACACAAAATTATACTGAAAAATATTGGCAATATACAAAACTACAGAGAAATACTAAAATATACAAAAATATACAACAATTACAAGAATAATAGATACATATGCTGTGTTGAGTTAAACAAGCCCAAACTAAAACCTAGTGTTGTTTCAGTAACTGGCTGAAAGTGAAGGAGGACTGAGCTGTAGTGTTTCTATGGAGTGAACAAGAGTCCTCATTCTGAACTGTCACAGCTGTAAAATGTCACCAGTTTGAGTACATGAAATGAAATGATTTTGATCAAAGGTTACAGGTTAATGTCACTGACCTCATACCTGTTCATTCTTATGAATGTGATTATTAGCGACACCTAGAATGACTTGTGTTCTAATCTGACACAAACATGTATTTAGACTCACAAGATGTCCTCATTAGATTTTGGTGACTAAGGCAGGGTTTTCTTGGATGGAAAAACTTCATGTCATGTCCAACACTTGACCAAACCCAAATTTTCTACACACTTTTCCAACTTTAATGTCCTTGTGATGATGTTACTTTACAAGTGTAAAAACGGGCTGTCAACCTATATTTTAGGGTGCAAAACAAACTTGTAAGATGTTCAATCTGTGACCACAGTAGCTGTGTCATATGAGCTGTTTTTGTTTCCTTAGTGAACTGTTCATTTGGTTCATTAACAATTATCAAATACTTTTACTCACTGATAATTGTCATTAATCAGTCTGTAAAGTCAAGGTTCAGGGTCTGGATGGTACAACCTCTGTCTCTTTTTGATCCAGGCAAACCCCAGAAAAAATTCAAAGTCACTGTATCTCATTTACCTTTACCTCGTTTAACACATCTTTGGCCAAAACTGCTGGTGTCTGCTCTGTTACCTGCAGTTACAGACAAAAATGTTACCCAAAAATGTACATATGTGTATAGTGTACGCATCTGCTTCAACTTTAACCTCTAAACCATTTGACCTTTTAATAAAAGTCACAAAATTCTGACAAAAGATTCACTAAACCTAGGCCTGGGCCTCACCTTAAACCACTTCTGTCTTCATGTACTGTAAACCTATAACACACCTCAGCCTTGTAACAGCCTAAAGCTCTGCTTACTCACACAAGACGTGGCCACAAGAGTTGTCAAGACATGTTCACCAACAGCAACAGAGATGACACATGCACTTGAGAAACAATTTAAACCAATGCAATAAGAATAAGACTACTGGTAAATATTAGCCCATAAAGACCCGAACATCTACCACTGACCACAAGCATCTACTGATGTAAAACATTTAATATCTGTTGATCCACTAATCCTATCAATACATGTAAATAATTGGTGTAAAATACAGTTTGTCATTTTTTCATGGTCATCATATATGACCCATCTGGACATTCAGAGGGTCCGTAGTGAACATGGAAACACTGTCATCTTCTACAACATTGATTCACCAGTGAAACCCATGTAGTTAGATTAATGACAGTGGATGGAGACACTGGGTTTATGTTCAGTTAATGATAGATTTTACTGAAAAAGTTACTTATTCTGCAGCTTTCTCTATTTTTGATTTAATAACCCTCGACTTTAATCTGAGCTATTATGAACAGCTACATGATCAGTAATTAAATACAGGAAAATACCCGATTTATACTGATAAAATACAAAATGCAGAGGATAATATTATAAATAAATGGCGATAAATCACTTAAGAAAGGTTAAATATACAGAAAGTTCCATTTGTAAACTGACATAAAAGTAACGCTGAGTCTTTCTGGGTTAAATAACAGATCACAAATGATCAGTGTCATTTCTCAATGATAAAGGCATATTATATACAGGTGATCTCATATGCAGCTGCATCACCATGTAATCTCAAGTTGTATCCAGTGCAAAGCTTTTTTTTAGCCAGGGTACAAATCTGAAATTTACTATCTTAGTTCTATATTTAATGGGAAATGATGGCATTCTGAGCTGATATCAAGAGTCATTTTAATGGCCTTGATGTTTTTTAAATGTCAGTGTAACATGTAGGCTTGTTATTATTTGAAATAACAAATAGGCTTTACCCTGGGATTTTGAGTGAATCTGTGCTAAAAAGATGGCATTAAAGAACAGAATCTGAAGGTAAATTCACTTAGTTTGTGTTTATTCTACATTAATTCAGTATTAGGCAGAATACAGTCCAAATATATGTTCTGACATTTGCAGTTAAGTATCTGTACGTGAAGGTGGAGAATTAGCTGGTTTGTTTGAGGAGTTTCAGTGCCACAGCAGGAACATACGCAGACAAAGCGCATTCTTCAGTGTGTTGTTCCTTCCTGCTAACCCCACCAATGCTTGATTTCAGGTCTGGTCCTTCTAAACTGATCGGACACTCCACTGTGGTCTACAAAGACGCTATGCTTGTTTTCGGAGGAGGCGAGAGCCAGGACGCTCCACAGAATTCCATGTGGAGCTACAGCTTCAGCTCGCACACATGGAGGCAGGTGGTGGCGCTCCCCGGCTCCACCCCCCCGGGCAAGATCCACCACTGCTGGGCTGGACTCGGACCCAGCTACAAGCCCAACACAGGCTCCGGATCTGGCTTAGGACTCCACACCAGGGAACTGGAAGACAAAACCAGACCCTTCAAGAACAAGTGCTTTCCCGCACCACTTACTTTTCTGGGGTCAGAAGGCGCTATAGAACTGGAGACGTTTAGTCCAGACAAGTGCCACAGCAACAGGATTTACTCTAAATCCTCAGATGTGAACAACAGCAATGACTGCTGGAAAAAGAAGGACGCACAGAGGATTGTGGACTGTTTGACCTTTGAGAACAAAGCCTTCAGGAAACAGTGGAGCGGCACAGAGGAGGAGCTGAGTGACGGCAATATCGTCCTGCACCTGCCTGACCTGCTGCTGGTGTTTGGAGGAAGACCATGCACCAGACATTGTCCCATCTCTGTATGGCAGATGACCCTGACTGACTCCTAACAGCCCACAAAGATCCACTTTAATCAAAACTTTACTCACAAATAAACATATCAGTGTTATATTATTGCATTCATGTTTACTAATATTTACTTATAATGTGAAATTTTTAAATAAATACAAATACTCATATTTCGGTGTTATTCTAACTATAGTGTATTTATGAGCTCTCCCTTTCTCTCTGTGTTCTCCTTACAGCACGGGTGTCAAACATATACCCTGTGGGCCAGAACCGGCCAGAAAAAGGGTCCAATGCAGCCCTTGGGATGAATTTGTGAAATGCAAAAATTACACCGAAGATATTAACTAGGGATGCACCGATACCACTTTTTTCCAGACCGAGTACAAGTACTTACATTTGAGCACTTGCAGATACCGAGTACCGATATGAGTACTTCATAATACCATTACAGTTCTCAGTTACTTTTGAACACGTGCTTTATTGTCATTGTCATTAGTCTGACTGGAACAAAGTGCTGCTACTGACATTTAATGTGTTGGAATAAGTGTTTCTCAATCAATCCACCAGGGGGTGCCACTCTTAATTAACCATACTGGACAAATACCATGAAGAAAAAGTAACGTTTTTTGAGAAGAAGAAAGTCAGTAATAACAAACATGGAGATGACAGAGGTAACACTAATGTGGACACTAATGTTGATGTTGATATTGATGAGGGTAGTTGTCATAAATCTGTCTGTAGTTTTTTCTAACTCACACAGTCGCTCTTTTAACAGATCCTCTACCCCCACGGTTCCGGTGGTATTCTCCGTCTGGGTACGCATCTGCGAGCACCTGGAAAACGGATGGAATGTCAGCAGAGGACAGACAGAACGCTCGGTCCGTATCTGTCTGTGTCTTTAACGTTATTTGCAGTCTGTTACTTTTGTCACCAACATTTATTTAGTTAAATCTCCACACTGCTGACATTACTCCTCCACCGCGTACCTGCTGCACTTAACTGTGAATGTCACGCTGCCGTAAGTGTTATCGGTGCAGTTGTATCAGAGTTCTTTTACAAATACGAGTACAAATACACACGCTGAGTATGGATCCGATACCCGATACTGGTATCGGTGCATCCCTAATATTAACAATCATTTAAGGTCAGGTTACACATTCAGCCCAATTTAATCTCAAGTGGGTCGAACCAGTAAAATACTATCATACCAACTATAAACATTGACAACTCCAAATACTTCTCTTTGTATTAGTGTAAAAAAAGTACAATTACATGCAAATGTTTACATTTACAAACTATCTTTTCACATAAAATGCAAATAACCTGAAATGTCCTAAGAAAAGTGTAATTTAATGTGTATTTGCTGACCCACTGTGATCAGTAAGTTGGAATGCACATGTGGAAATGATAAACTGAGGCTGAATATTGTTAAAATTGCACTTACGTTTCTTAATAAATCTCAGTTTTTTCATGGTTGTTCAAGTTGTTCACATTATTTTTAAAGAAATGTTTATAGGTGTAGTTTTACTTTTTCTACACTTAAGGAGAAAAGTTTGGAACTGACATTATTTATATATTATTATGTTATTATTTTACTAGTCTGGCCCACTTCAGATCATATGGGGAGGATGTGGCCCCTGAACTAAAATGAGTTTGACACCCTGCCTTAGAGGCATGCTCTTACAAGTGTTTATAGACGTATTCACCAAACTTACCATACACGGCTTGTTTTACGCTTCAGGCACTACTGTCAGAAAAACAACAGTGGCAGCACAACATATTTAACACTGCCAGTTATGGTATTAGAGCCTCTGAAATACTCTGACACACTTTATCTTCATCAACAGGCCCACACTTGTGGAGACACACAGCAAATCACAAACTGAAAACATAGATATGGCAACACAACCTGTAATGTTACCAAAATGTCACCAGGGGGCGCCTACGGTCCATGTTATCATATCTGGGTTTGACCTGCATCCATTGTGTGAGTGAAATCACGTTTTTTCTCGTGGTAACAGCGAGATTTATGTTCAGTATCAGGTTTATTCTGCTGTATTGGAGATATACTGTACGATGTATATCACAGGTGTCAAACATGTGGCCCGGGGGCCAAATCCGGCCTGCCAAAGGGTCCAGTCTGGCCCCTGAAATGAATTAGTGAAAAGCAAAATTTACACTGAAGACATTAATCATTTTAGTTCAGGTTCCATATACAGACCAATTTAATCTCCAGTGGGTCGGATCAGTAAAATACTAGCATAATAACCTATAAATACTCACAACTCCAAATTTTTGTTCTTGTAAATGAAAACATTTTCATGCCATTTTACTGTATTTACACTAAAACAAACTATCATTTCACAAAAATATGAATAACCTCAACAAATGTAAACATTTTAAAATGTCTGAAGTGCAATTTTAACAATGTTCTGCCTGTTATTAAATCTTTTGTGTATTTGTTGATATACTGTGATCTGTAGGTTGTAATTTACATGTTTAAATGATGAATTGAGACATAATATTGTTAAAATTGCACTTAGTTTTCTTAAGAAATTTCAGTTTGTTCATGTTATTCACATTGTTTTTAAAGGATAGTTGGTAGATGTAAACATTTTCATCACATAAGTTTACTTTTTTCGCTCTAATACATAGAGGAAAGTTTGGAGTTGACATTATTTATATATTATTATGTTATTATTTTACTGGTCCGGCTCATTTCAGATCAAATTTGGCTTAATGTGGCCCCTAAATTAAAATGAGTTTGACACCCCTGATGTATATAATATACAGTGGAATAAATATTAAATCCTCACACTGCCAGGTCCTACATTAGGAATAATATGTTAGTGGAAATAATCTGGATGTTTGCTTTTAGTGTATTATTATTATTATTATTATTATTATTATTATTATTATTATTATTATTATTATTATTATTATTGTTGTTGTTGTTGTTGTTGTTGTTGTTGTTGTTGTTGTTAGTCCAATTGGGTTCATAATGTCTACTGAAATTATAAAGATTTCCTTCTCTTTTTTATCAACTTTTTTTCCATCTGTCTGACAAAAAAAGAAAAGGAAATCTTATTATTATTATTATTATTATTATTATTATTATTATTATTATTAATGTTGCCCTTATGTGATTGAAAGATTGTTAGTTGAAATGTTAAAAAAAAAAAAAAACATAGATATCCAGCAGATTGGATGCTTATGTAAGCCATGAAACAAAAGAAATCTATTCTAATTGAAAACATTGGGACATGAAGAAACTAGGTACATGTATTTACACTAGTCTTAAATCACACACTGCATTTTTGCTAGAAATACTTACGTAACTTTTCCTTTATAAGATATGTATCTTATATGGCACAGATTTAACCAGTGACAATGAGGAACAAGTGTTATCCTTATTTTATGACCATTCTATTTCAAGTAACTGTCTTCACTGTATTCAGTAATCATATGTTGTAGCTTTAAGGCCCATTATTCTTTTTCATAAGATACTTTTATTCAAGATTTCTAACTCTGCAGTTGCAGCAGGACAATTTGATTATATTTATGAGTATTTGGCTTCTTTCTTGTAAAGCTGTTTTTACATCATTTTTTAATTTTCAGTGTGAATATGGTCCATGGGCCAGTACCCTGTCTTGGTCCTGATTGATGTTGTTCAATTGAAATAAGTAATTACACAGGTAAAAAACATCCTTCATGTAATTTCAGTTCATGTTAGATTAACCCATAAAGACCCAAACATCCACCGTCGATCTAAACCACAGGTGTCAAGGATGCGGCCTGGGGGCCAAATCCGGCCCGCCAAAGAATCCAATCTGAATGGCTTTGTGAAATGCAAAAATTATACTGAAGATATTAACAATCAATGGTGTCAAAATCATTTTAATTCAGGTTCTACACACAGACACATACAGTCTGATTACAGTTACAGTTATACAGTTAGATTTCAAGTGGGTCAGACCAGTCAAATATTGTCATAATGACCTATAAATAATGACAACCCCAAATTTTCTCTTGTGTTTTTGGGTGAAAAAAAGGAAAAATTACATGAAAATGTTTACACTACCAAAGTATACTTTAACAAAAAAATATGAATAACCTAAACAAATATGAACAAATGGAAATATCTTAAGAAAAGCAAATGCAATTTTACCAATATTCTGCCTTTTACTAAATGTTTTGTGCGATTGTAATGCACATGTGTAAATGATAAACTGATAAACCGAGGCAGAATATTGTTAAAATTGCACTTGTTTTTTTAAAGACAATTCAAGTTGTTCATGTTATTCAGATTTTTAAGGAAACTTTGTAGATGTAAACCTGATCATCATATAATTTTACTTTTTTTACTGTTATTATTTTACGGGTTCGGCACACTTGAGCTCAAATTGGGCTGAATGTGGCCCCTGAACTAAAATGAGTCTGACACCCCTGATCTAAACCATCTACTGATGTAAACTGTTTAATACCAGTTGATCCATTAATCCTATCCAATACATGTCAATAATTGGTGTAAAATGCAATTTGCTGTCTTTTCATGGTCATCAGATATAACCCATTGGGACATTCAGAGGCTCTGTAGTGAACGTGGAAACACTGTCATCTTCTACAATATTGATTCACCAGTAAACCCATGGAGTTGGATCAATGACAGTGGATGGAGACACTTGTTTTTATGTTCAGTTATTGGTATCTTTGATGAAAAAGTCACTTTTTCTTCAGTTTTCTCTGTTTCTGATATACACTCAACAGAAATATAAACGCACCACTTTTGTTTTTGCTCCCATTTTTCATGAGCTGAACTCAAAGATCTAAAACTTTTTCTATGTACACAAAAGGCCTATTTCTCTCAAATATTGTTCATAAATTTGTCTAAATCTGTGTTAGTGAGCACTTCTCCTTTGTCCTTTGCTGAGATAATCCATCCACCTCACAGGTGTGGCATATCAAGATGCTGATTAGACAGCAGGATTATTGCACAGGTGTGACTTAGGCTGGCCACAATAAAAGGCCACTCTAAAATGTGCACTTTTACTGTATTGGGTGGTCCAGGGGGGTCAGAAAACCAGTCAGTATTTGGTGTGACCACCATTTTCCTCGCACAGTCTTCTTCATGAATTCTCTGAAACAGCTTTGGAGATGGCTTATGGTAGAGAAATGAACATTCAGTTCACAGGCAAAAGCTCTGGAGGAGATTCCTGAAGTCAGCATGCCAATTGCATATTCCCTCAAAACTTGTGACATCTGTGGTATTGTGCTGTGTGATAAAACTGCACATTTTGGAGTGGCCTTTTATTGTGGCCAGCCTAAGGCACACCTGTGCAAAAGTCCTGCTGTCTAATCAGCATCTTGATATGCCACACCTGTGAGGTGGATGGATTATCTCAGCAAAGAAGAAGTGTTCACTAACACAAATTTAGACAGATTTGTGAACAATATTTGAGAGAAATAAACCTTGTGTGTACACAGAAAAAGTTTTAGATCTTTGAGTTCAGCTCATGACAAATGGGAGCAAAAACAAAAGTGGTGCGTTCATATTTTTGTTGAGTGTAATAACCCTCAACTTAAATCTGAGCTTTTTTGAACATATATGTGATCAGTGAATTAATTATGGGAATACACATGATTTACACTGAAAAAATGCAAAATAAGGAGGATAATGTTACAACAAAGGCTGATAAATCACTCAAGAAAAGTTAAATATAGAGAAAAATTCCTCTTCTCTATATTCACATAAATAGCACTGGGTCTGTATGGGTTAATACCTGTTGATCCACTACTCCTATCAATACATGTAAATAATTGGTGTAAAATACAGTTTGTCATCTTGTCATGGTCATCAGATATGACCCATTTGGATGATCAGAGGCTCTGTAGTTACTGTGGGAACACAATCATTTTCTACAACATTGATTCACCAGTAAAACCCATGGAGTTGGATCAATGACAGTGGATGGAAACACTTGTTTATGTTCAGTTAATGATACATTTAATAGAAATTACACTTTTTCTTCAGTTTTCTCTTTTTTGATACGATAACCTTTTAAGTAACTCTGAGTTTTTAGTAAAATACAGATATAAAATACAACTACAAATTTTAATAAAATACATAATTTACAGTGAAAAATGCAAAATACTATGGATAATATAATAAACTAGAAAAGCACTCAGAGAGCACAGACACCCCCCCCCCCCCGATCACCAACAAAATTTAATCATTTGTTCCTTGTGCCAGTATCAATATTTCCTGAAAATTTCATCCAAATCTGTCCATAACTTTTTGAGTTATCGTGCTAACAAACAAACAAACGCCAAAGAAAACACAAGTGTTCAGAGAACGCAAACCTCCGCCAAGCACCCCGAACGGTGTGCATGTGTAGATCGACTATTTCTTTTTAACACTTTCATGCATAGCAGTCACTGCAGTGGACAGTTATTCTCCAGCTCTTGTAAATTCATAGGTTTTGTTGTTTTAGTTCCACATCAGCCAACACAGTGGACACTTGAGCACTATCCCATACACTGACATTCATCCAATTACTGTAACTTTTCTGTTCCTGAGAAACCTGATCTGCAGTAACATGTTTTAGAGTAAATCCATTACTAATTGTTATTAGACTGAAATTCACAGTTTTCTTAAACAAAAAGATTTTTTTTTCTGCATATTATCTCCATGAAGTGAGTAGTAACTAGAATTAGAGTATGTTAAAATGTGAGAAAACGTCAGATTAGCAGCATTAAAAATGTTTTTACTGCATAGTTTTCACACAGTATATCGCTTTCTGATGATGTGTTTTAAATACATGTTTCTTTGCTTCAACAATTAAACTTATGGTGTCCATCTGAGTGGACATTTTTGTAACTCCATGAAAAATAGGTTCATTAAAAACAACCTCAATTGCATTGTTTTTTTTTTCATTCAGATGTTTAAAGAGGAATAAAATCACTCAAGAAAAAATATTGACTATGGTTCTCATAATTCATGCACGAAAGGGTTAAATTAAACAGTTTCAAGGTTGTTCCATACAGCAGAAAAAGTTGAAGCTTGGTACCAGTCATGTGTATGTCAAATTATATTAAATTCCAATCAATATTTGTTGAGTTATAATGAAAAATGTGTGGTAAATGGGATTTTCAATGTTAAATGTAAATGTCCACAGAGTCCACATGCCACAGTGGATGTGGACAATTTTGTGCCAGATACAAGATATTGTTATAAGCTACAGGTGTATCAAATCGGAGGCTAATCGGTGTCGATTAGAATATTTATGAATTTTGGAAAATTGCTCAATGATGAGAGATAGGAAAATTGTAGATTTTGTGACCTTGCTGTGACCTTGAACTTTGGCCTACTTGGCCCAAAATTTAATGGGTTCGTCCCAGGGCCTAGGCCTATCTGTGGGTAAAATTCGGTAAAGATGGTTGTAATAGTTTTCCCATAAAGTTGCTAACAAACAAACAAACAAACAAACAAAGCAAAATGATCACAAAACCTCATGGCGGAGATAACAACGGTGATAAATCACTTAAGAAAGGTTAAATCTAGAGAAAAATTCATGTGGGAACTGACACAAAACTAGCTCTGGGTCTTTATGGACTAAGAGGGTGAGGTTTTCCACTCCTTATCTGAATCTGATCACAGTTTAGAGCAGAGGTGTCAAACATGTGGCTCGGGGGCCAAATCCGTCCCGTCAAAGGGTCCAGTCTGGCTCCTGGAATGAATTTGTGAAATGCAAAAATTACACTGAAGACATTAATCATTTTAGTTCAGGTTCCACATTCAGACCAATTTAATCTCAAGTGGGTCAGATCAGTCAAATACTATCATAATAACCTATAAATACACACAACTCCACATTTTTCTCTTTGTAAATATAAAGATTTTCATGTCATTTTACTGTATTTACACTAAAACAAACCAGCATTTCACAAAAATGCAGATAACCTGAACAAACATGAATATTTTGAAATGTCTGAAGTGCAAGTTTACCAATATTCTGCCTGATATTAAATGTTTTGTGTTTCTGTTGATCCACTGTGATCTGGAAGTTGTAATTTCATAAACTGAGACATAATATTTTTAAAACTGCACTTAGTTTTCTTAAGAAATTTCAGTTTGTTCATGTTATCCACATTGTTTTAAAGGACAGTTGGTAGATGTAAACATTTTCATCACATACTTTTTTCACTCCAAAACATAGAGTAAAGTTTGGAGTTGACATTATTTACATATTATTATGTTATTATTTCACTGGTCTGGCCCTCTTCAGGTCAAATTTGGCTTAAAGGTCCCGTATTATGCTATTTTTCAGTCACGTCATATAGGTCTCAGAAGCCCAAAAACATAGTATTTAAGTTTGTTTGCCCCAAAATCATCCTTTTTTCGGAGTTTCAGCGGTCGAAAAAGTCCCTCTCACCAGCCCTCCTCAGAACAGGCTGTTTCTGGGCCTGCTTCCGGGTATGCAAATGAACGCATCTGTCCACGCTACTCCCCCTCCCCTCTCTGGGAGAGGACGCGGCTTCCGCTAGCGGTACTACGCGCTAATGTTGACTGAAGCCATGGCTCTCTCGTCTACAATACACATGTCTCAGACAGAACGTCTTTCCAAACACTGGCTTTCTTTGCCTTGAGGCGTGATTGAGCCACGATGGAAAACGGCGGTGTTGTGTCGGGTTCGTGGACCTGACACGGAAAGACGCCACTAATGCAGGCAGCTACTAACAAGCTTGATGCTAACTATACTGATGCCAACCACAAAAGGCCCGTGTTCAAAGTAGTTCTGTTGAATGTCTCTTGATATTATCAGCTCTAGCATGTTAACGGGGACGCAAACGTTAGCAGCAGTAACCGAGCTATGTTAGCTGCCATGCTAACGTTAGACGTACACATCAGCAACCACCCGCTTATCCGTAATGTAGGGTTATGCAGTAAAGATACAAAAAAATGATAAGAACTTACATCTCCCACACTTGTACTTGGGTCACGAAGCGTTGGTACTGCGTCCTTCTTGATTCGGAGTCTTTGTGCCAAGCCGGAGCTGTATGGGCCCATGTTCGAAAAACACTCGTCCGTGAAATGCCGGGCACACACATACAAGCGTTTGGGAATGTTGTTTGGTACATGACCTTCAAAGATATAATCCAGCCACTTTTTACGGAGAGGCTCGGAAGTGGGGAGCAAAAATAAACTTTCGTGTTGGTGTGTGCAGCCAACAACACCACAACTTGCATGTCTCGCCTTCGCCATGTTTGTTGTCCAAGAGGTACTTTGCCAGGGCGGGGCTCGCTTTGCCAGGGTGGGGGCACAGTCAGGGGGAGGAGTTAAATCCGCTTATGTCGTCATAAACGGACCCAACTCAAATTCGGCCGTTTGAGCAGGCATTTTCACAAAATGTGGTGTAGCAAGGCAGGGAGGAAACAGACAGTTTTCAAATTCGAACCTCATAATGAGGCTACTGCAACATACACTACTGTAAGAAAACTTTCACAAAGTGAGATTTGCATAATACGGGACCTTTAAAGTGGCCCTTGAACTAAAATGAGTTTGACACCCCTGGTTTAAAGTAAACTTGTCATTTCTAAATCCTCTCCAGCCTCATATCCCACTCACATTTGGTGTTTTAATTCAATTTAATTTAATTTATAGAGCCCAATACCACAACAAAGTCGCCTCACAGGGCCTTTCAGAAATTGTTGAATTGAAACAGTCGGCGAAGCAAATGTTTTACTTTTCTTTTCAGTCCTGACTGGACCTAATCAGACAGTGTGTATGTTTGTGTTTGCCTACAGGAAAGTCCACTAATCAGCTGTTATGCAGCAGGTCAGTCTGCTCTAATCCAACACTGCTACACCTCATCTCATTTGGCCTATTGACCTACATTATGGCCCCTGACATAGACATGGTCAAGTCTGCTCCCACTGGACAGTCCAGCAGACATATTATGGCTGTAGTAATCACATTAAACTCACATCACGCTGGGATTTCATTTACTTTTCAGTCTCTGTTTTTATTAGGTGTAGGAGGGCAGGATTGGTGCCAAGTGGATCAAACTTCGCTTACGTTTAACTCAGGCCTTTGTGTCACTAACAGTACTCTGAGTCTCTTAGTCATTTAGGGCCAAACAGGTGACTTTAAACACCGGTGGGTGAAGGGGATCCTGTTTCATCAGGACAATGCTCCAGCTCACAAGTCAGCGGTTGCCATGGCTGCTGTGCTTGACTTTGAGCCAAATGACCAACCAACACACTCGACAGGTTTGGTGCTATCCGACTCCCAAACATTCCCAAAGAGTAAAACACACTTGGGTGAATGGAAATATAGGATTCATGATGTTGAGGATTCTTATCCTTTAAGATGGAAGGTTTTCAGGCACTGCAGTACTGTTAGGAAAAGTGGATGGACGGACAGACTGACTATCTATCTATCTGTCTGTTTATCTATCTACTGCACAGGTGTCAAACATGCGGCCCCGGGGCCAAATCTGGCCCGCCAAAGGTTCCATTCCGGCCCACAGGATGAAAGTGCAAAAGTTAACCTGAACAGTCCAGGTTGTCCAAATCCTTTTGGTTCAGGTTCCACATACAGACCAATGTGATCTACAGTAAAAATAACAACACAATAACCCAGAAATAATGACAACTACAGATTTTCTTTGTGAAAAATTATTTGGAAAAAAATTTCAGTGAAAAAAATAACATTACACCATGAAAATATTTACACTTACAAAACTATTCTTTCACAATAAAATGCAAATAAATACATAAATAAAAACAAAGATGAACAACCCGAAATGTGCAATTTGAACAATATTCGGCCTGTTACTAAATGTTTATGTAACACTGTGTGTAAATGTACATGTATAAATAATAAGTCGAGGTATAATATTGTTAAAATTGCATTAATTTTTCGAATTAAATTTCTGTTTTTTCAGATTATTCACATCTTTTTTGTAAAATGTAAATATTCTCATAATTTAATTGGGGTTTTTTTGTACTAAAACAAAAAGAAAAACTTGGATTTGTCATTATTTATAGTTTATCAAGTCATTATTTTACTGGTCCGGCCCACTTGAAATCAAATTGGGCTAAATATGGCCCCTGAACCAAAATGAGTTTGACACCCCTGATCTATCTATCTATCTATCTATCTATCTATCTATCTATCTATCTATCTATCTATCTATCTATCTATCTATCTATCTATCTATCTATCTATCTATCTATCTATCTTGTTTTAAGAGTTACTTTCTTATTTTACGTGTTCGTACATCTGTAGACATGTTTATTTCTTGATTTAATTCAATCTTAATTCAAGAAATCTTGTCAAGTGAAATTATTTTTGCTGCTTGAACAGATATTTCACCTGTTTTGAGTACCTTTTTCCTCAGATTTAGTGTTTTCATCTTTTTAGACAGCCTTTTTTTTCCAGTATATCTGACTAACTAACTGGTGGAAAAAAAGACTAAAACAAACAAGTGGCCTTCAACCATGGGGACGTTATAGTTGACCTATGACCTTTTCAGCCTATGTGCATGTGATCCAGGCCATTGGCAGTGATTTCAGGTTCATGTCAACAGTCTCCTGAGCAAAGACGTCAGTTGTGAGGTGCTGTTGGTACTTATTTTCATAATGTGCTTGACTTGATGAGACAGTTTATTATTTAAATCATATTATAGTACAGTATTGTGTAACTTTATTGATGGTGTTGTTTTTGTGTTTCTGTGTATGTGTTCATGTGTTTATGACCCCTGCTGCACAACAAATTTCCTTTTCTAAGGATAAATAGCGTTGAAAGTTGAAGTTAAAAGCAAAAACTTCTCTGTGTTTGTGCAACAGGTTATTTATATTTCCTATGCTCTCGGTGAGAAGTAAAAGGCTTCACTTCCAAACTTTACTACAGTTATGCAATACTTGTACATGGCTTGAATACTTGTATTTATGTTACTTTATCCTATTGTATTACATCTCAGAGACAAATACTGAACTTTTTTCCTACACTCTGACAACTTATGTTACTTTTTAATTAAAATACAACACATTGCATGAGATAAAACCATTTTTTTGTCTTAAATCACCATAATCTCACTAAAAATCAATGATCAGACCAAATGTCCAATACATTTGCTTGTCAGAATGTTGCTTTTACTCATTTCCTATTTCAATTTTCAAAGACCAAACAAGTACTTTTGTATTTTGCCACTTTTTCCCCATTTTTGTTCATCTACATCAGTTGTTCTTAAAGTTTTTAAGGTGGAGTACCCCCTGAAATATACTTTTTTTAGCCAAGTACCCCCAACTCTCACTTCAGCATTTATTATTGATAAAAAATTTGGCAAAGTTTGCTCTTGTGCCAAAGGTGTCTTTTTATAAAGTGGCGGAAAAAATTATTAGACCATCCTTGTTTTCTTTAATTTCTTGTTCATTTTAATGCCTGGTACAACTAAAGGTACATTTGTTTGGGCAAATATAATGATAACAACAAAAATAGCTCATAAGAGTTTAATTTCAGAGCTGATATCTAGACATTTTTCATGTTTTCTTGATAATCACTTCAGTTCTTCCATCAATAGCTATGGCATTGTACTGTCAAAAACAGTGCTTTTAGGCATTCCATGTTTTCTTTTGTCTGTTTCAGTCACATGATACACACAGGAGTTAGTACTTGATTGCATAACCATTGTTTTTGATGACTTTTGATGGTCTAATAATTTTTTCTGCGACTTCATTTTCAAAACTTTGTAAACAAACAACATATATTTAACTCTAATGTATAAAGATTAACAACATTTTTTAAGTAAATTTTGTGTGCAAAATATAAACTGAAAAGTGCCCTCTTTCACTGATAAGAAAAATAAATAAACTGGTCAGTGATTAATAAATGAACCTTTCAGCAACAAAAAATTATTAGTTAGCTATTCAAATAAACTCATTTTAAATAATATAAAATAGAAATGTTCTTAAAATGTTACTAAAGCTTAAACAAGATGATTGGCAATAAAACTATTATATAAATGTATTTATTGTGTTTTATATTTTAGCATTAATTTTCATTATTTATTTTGTATTTGGTACATGATGATTTATTTAATGTATTTTTCCAAAAACAAATTCAAGTACTTCCTGGACTTCTTCCAAGTATCCCTGGTTTACACTTTTTTTTTCCTCAACCTTATTTACACAATGCAGTATACAAAACAGATCAAAAGCAACCAACAGCAGTAATAAACAATAAAAGGTAATGCATAACGCTTGAGGCAAGGCAGGAAGAAAATAAATAATATAAATACATAAATAAGTAAATTAAGTAAATAAAATAAGTTAAAGAATAAACAAGAAAAGAAGACGTAAACCAGGGGTGTCAAACTCATTCCAGTTCAGGGGCCACATTCAGAAAAATTTGATCTGAAGTGGGCCGAATCAGTAAAATAATACTTTAAAATAAAACTTTTGTCTATGTTTTAGAGTGAAAAAAGTAAATTTACATTATGAAAAGGTTTACATCTACAAACTATCCTTTCAAAAGATGTGAATAACATGAACAAACTGAATAAATAAGTATAATTTTAACAATATTCTGCCTCAGTTTATCATTTCCACATGTACATTAGAACTTACAGATCACAGTGGATCTACAAAGACACAAAACATTTAATAACAGGCAGAATCTTGTTAAAATTGTACTTACTACTCTTAAGACATTTCAGGTTGTTTATATTTGTTCAGGTTATTCACATTTTTTGCAAATTATACTTCGTTTTAGTGTAGATACATAAAACTATTTACATTTACAAAGAGAAAAATTTGAAGTTGTCATTATTTTTCTGTTATTATGATAGTATTTTACTGAATCCTGCCCCCTTGAGATTGAATTGGTCTGAATGTGGAACCTGAACTAAAAGGATTGTTAATATCTTTTTTTTGCATTTCACAAATTCATCCCAGGGGCCAGATTGGACCCTTTGGTGGGCTGGATTTGGGCCCCGGGCCACATGTTTGACACCTGTGATGTAAACTAAGTTTAAATAAATTACAGTTTAAATTCATTACATAAGGCTTTAGTTTTCACAGCTATAGAGTTTGTGCAAAATTTAAGAGCGTCCAAGTAGGAATTTAAGTAGGATTTAAAGACCACAAGGTTGGGCTTCTGATTGGCAAATTTGCAAGCATATATGAAATTTTACTAATAATGAAAGGAGATTAATAATAAACAATTACTTAACAAAAAACATATTCAAAAAGACAAAAAGACATTTGCACAGGGAGCTACTGGTATTAGACAAACCAGAGGTGCTCATGGAGAGCGCATGAAGAATAGGAAAAAGACAAAAATCCAGGCACTCACTTGTTTGGAAAAATAAGAAACTGTAAAAAGCCTTTATTTCATGAGGGCCTGTGGATTATTTAATTGGGGCTGGAGTTAAAAAGACCGTGTTTTTAACTCCAGCCCCAATGAATTAATCTATGAATGAATTAATCCTCATGAAATCAAGGCTTTTTACAGTTTCTTATTTTTCCAACCAAGTGAGTGCCTGGATTTTTGTCTTTTTCCTATAAAACTGGGGTGTCAAACCCATTTGAGCTCAGGGGCCACATACAGACTAATATGATCTAAAGTGGGCCGGACCAGCTAAATAATATAAATAATAGGATAAGAACTGATAAATAATGTCAACACCAAAATTTTCACTATGTTTTTGAGTGAAAAAAGTCAAATTCCATAATGAAACTGTTTACATCTACAAACTCTACCTGAACATAACATGAACAAATATGAACAACTTAAAAATTCCTAAGAAAAAATAAGTACAATTTTAGCAATATTACACCTTAGTTTATCATTTATACGTGTGCATCAGAACTTATGGATCACAGTGGATCTACAAATACACAAAACATGTAGTAACTTCTACATACTTCTCTTCAGACATTTCAGATTATTGAACATTTTTTGTAAAAGGCTAGTCTATAAATGTAAACATTTTCTTGTAATTTTATCTTTTTTACACTAAAACACAGACAGAGATTTATGGTTTTCTTTATTTATAGTTTATTATAATAGTATTTTGCTGGTTTGACCCATTTTCGACCGAATTGACCTAAAATTTTTTAACATCATTGATTGTTAATATCTTCAGTGTAATTTTTGCATTTTATAAATTCATCCCACAGGCCAGATTGGACCTTTTGGCAGGCCGGTTTTGGCCGCATGTTTGACGCCTGTGCTATAAAACATACTCAGTTTTGAAGTTCAACCCTTTAATGCATAATGGTCACTACAGTGGACAGTTACTCTACAGCTGTTCTCTTGTATATTCATGGGTTTTGTTGTTTTAGTTCCATATCAACCAACACAGTGGACACTTATGCATCATCTCATAAACTGTAATTTATACCATTATTGCAACTTTGCTGTTCTTGATTGGTTCTTGAGTGGAAATCAATTGTTAATATTTTTTTTTTGCATATTATCTCCATGAAGTGAGTAGTAACTAGTATTAGGATATGTTAAAATGTGAGAAAACATCAGATTAGCTGCATTAAAGATGGTTTCATTTCACTGTTCTCATATCACTTTATGATATTGGGTTTTAAATACATGTTTCTTTGCTTCAAGAATAAAATTCATGGTGTAGCTGAGTGGACATTTTTGTAACTCCATGAAAAACAGGTTGATTTTAAAAAAAAAAATTTTTCATGTCATAGATGCAAAAAGATGGAAGGGACATTCATGCATATGTTCTGGGACTGCAACCTTTTAAAAAGTTATTGGAGCTCAATTCCCTCTTTTACTCAATCAGTTTTGGATTTACAATTTGATTTAAGCAGCAGTCTGTATTTATTAAATGACACATATAAGTTACAGTTAGATCATAAAAAATGCAGGATACTAATTCTGATCACTTACTTCGCAAAGAAATGCATACTTCTATTTTGGAAGAACGACTCCCCTCCATCCTTCAAGATCTTCCATGAACAACTGTCTTCTCTTTTACCTTTAGAGAAACTGACTTTGGATAAATACAATCGGGGCCATCTCTTTAATGAATTTTGGTTGCCTCTACTTTCTGGTATGGAGAAAGTTTGAGTTTGTAGATAACAAATACTGCCCTATTATTGCTATTTATGTTACAGTATACATAATTATGTTCATGCTTATGTTGTTACCCTTATTAATGTTTTTGTGAGGATGATGATGAATTTTTTTTTGTTTGTTTTGTTTTGTTTTTTTTTGTTATTATTATTTTTATTTTATTATGATTTTTTATTATTATTATATATTTGTTTATTTATCTTTCTTTAGATATGTATATTTTTGGCTTGTTACTTTTGTGTGTGTTTAGTTGATTTATTTCTTAAGGGATGGGAGGTGGGAAGAACGCACAGAGGAAAATTGTAAAAAGTGAGACCCAGTATGACTATGTTTGTACTGTATTTGGAGGATTCTCCTGTGTGAAATAAAAAGATATTTAAAAAAAAAAAAAAAATTCTATCACATTGTTTATTTTTTTCATGCCTAAAGAGGAATAAAAACACTCAGGAAAAAAAGAAAAATCTTGATTAAGGTTCTCATAATTCATGCATGAAAGGGTTAGAGTAATATCCAATTTTGTATTTAATAAAAACACTGATGTCACACCAAAAATTAGACCCTCTGCTCTACACACACCTCCCAGAAACCATAGTATTAGTTGTACTGCTGTGTAATGAAGGCTCTCAGTCGGAAGATGGCGCTATTTTGTTGATGATTTAACTGTAACCGGCCATGAACTCCCCTTACTGTAAGGTCTGACTTTTACGTTATGTTATACAATATCTGACATATATATATTTTTTATAATTATTTTTAAAAAATCTATGATAAATCACATTCATAAATTCAGATATGAAAACTTAAAACTGAAAATACTGTAAAAAAAAAAAAAAAAAAAAAAAAAACGGGCAACAACAATTTACGGCACTGAAAAGAGCATATTAAAAATCTATATAGATCAGGTGTTATGTAGTAATAGAATTTTTGCCCATATCTATTAGAAGTTGAATCAGAATAAAGTGACTAAATGTTGCCAGTGGAGTCAACTGAGTGGAACGCGTCAACAAACTTAACCGTGCGTGGGGAGCAGGATTAAAAGTAGGATGACCCAATGATATTTCTCAGTGTAAGATCATATAAATCATAGCCTTTCCGGGCAGAAATATGCAAAGTCTCTGAGGTCGGCGTGTTACCATAATAAAACACTGCCCCATCAACTAGTGGCTCTCTCAGACGTAGTAGTCTACTAATCCCTTGCGTCCAGTTGGTGGAAATCCCCACGTGGTTTCGACTCCTGTATAAAAACTTTGGGTGTGCGGAGCCCCTGTTGTCGTGATTGCAAAGGGAGAAAAAAAAGGGTCTCAGTGTGCAGCATCTTTGCAAAAGGACGCACAGATCTGGCCATCATCACACAGCCGCGCGCGGACACGGTACCCAGACGCGTAAACACAAAAGACGGGAGTTTACCGAAGCGCGTTTGTTTTCTCCATGGGACCGCAGCAGTAAAAGAAGTGGAGTTGGTGCATTTTGGTTTGAATGGGAAAGAGCAGACTGAACGCCTCTGGACAACGCCAGGCTTTTTATTTCGACTCCTTCGGTTTGTTTTGGTAGATTACACGTTTGGACTGAAGGTGGTTATGACAGAAGCGCGTCAACAATCAAAACCCCTGAGTGCGCCTTCGCAATCTGAGACATGAACTTTTATTTTGTGCTGAGAGAAAAAAAAAAAAAGACCAATTTCTGGAGCTAAATGCAGCAGAATGACTGGAGTTAATTAGCCTGGTAATTTCATCGACATTGTATGTTTTGGGAATACAAACCTTTTTTTTTTTTTCTTTTTTTTTTTTGGATACCTTGAGGCGTTTCTCACTTTTGGAGCAGAATTTTGGATGTTTTGAAGTGATCCGTTAAATTAGCTTTAACCTCAGAGTGTGTTTTTATTCCCATTGAACTGTAAACCTTACATTTAGAACAATGAGCTTCTACAGTGTGGTATTGTCCTGTTTGGTGGCGTGCGTTCTGTCCGTGCGCTGCAGCTCCGTGACCGGGACTCAGAGCTCCCCACAGGAGTCGTGCGCGTCCTGCGGCCTCAGAGCACCGGATCAGTCGGAACGGGTGAACGTAGACTTCTTGGAGGCGGTGAAAAGGCACATATTGAACAGGCTACAGATGAAAGACAGACCCAACATCACCCATCCCATCCCCAAGGCTGCGATGGTGACAGCGCTGAGGAGGCTGCACGCCGGGAAAGTGCGTGAGGACGGCCGGGTGGAGATCCCCAGTTTTGACGGACAGGCAGCCTTCAACAACGAGGTTCAAGCGGAGACCTCGGAGATTATCAGTTTCGCCGAATCAGGTAATAATCAATAATTTATCACTCACATCCACGGTGACCTCCTGATGAACCCGCTCACCTTCTGACTTTATGTAATCTGCAGCAGAATAAGCAGAAGGGATGAGAACAGGATGAAATGTGTCGCATTCATAGATGGAATTTCATGCTTTTTCTGGTTTGTCTTGTTCGACGTCTTTCCCAAACCACAAAACAGCTCAGGCAAAAGGAAAAGTTTATCTTTATAGCATATCTTTCAGGTTGACAGTGAACACCAGAGACTTTCATTATGTGGAAATCCATTGTTGTTGTTCCATGTGTTTGACCTTGAACAGCCCCTGATTTTCAGTTTTAACACCATTTACGTTGCCTTCTCACTATTCCTGTCCTGCTGTCCCATATTTTGTTAAAGCCAACAACCTAATTGGATTTCATAGAGCCATCATTTTCATCATCTTATTACATCACACTTCATCTCTGCCTGAAGCCAGTGGTGTTAAATCCTCAGATAAAAATCAAAAAGAAATGAAACTAAAGACAGAGTCCTTAAATTACCCCTATTTGTTGTCTAGGGGGATAAAAAGAACCTCTGAATCCAATTTCATCACTAAAGCTCCGCTCACACTCAATACTCCAATGTATAAAGCCCTCTTTTAAATACGGACAAAGTCCCTCAATTGGCCATTTATCCCTTCCTCTAAGAATGTGTATCTAACTAATTCTCAGAAGTCCAAAGAGAACACCCTTTCCTCTCTCTCCTCTCACACACCCCTCCCTTGTGCACACACAGGCTCACACACACCTAAAATCATCTGCGCTTGACAGAATCCAATAATTGTCAGTTAGCACTGTGAGAACCACGTCTCTGACACAAACTGTTAGTTTAACAAAAAGAAAACATACAATTAAAGGCACCAAAATAGGATGTCTTAAACACACACACAGAACACACCATCCTGTCTGTTCTCATTGGCCCTGCTGGTACAATTAGCCTGAATGGGCTGCTAGCTCCTGCCTTCCAATGGGAATGATCTGAGCGCGCTCATGACAAGGGAACAATGGCCAGGCAATTATTATAAGAGCACTATGTGTTCTTGCTGAACCCGACATGTCAACGTAAAGAAGAAAAAAAGCACAGAAAACAAAAGAAAATGCTCAGAATAATGCATGAGACATTTGAGTCCATGCAGGGTTGGATTGGGGGGGTGTGGGTGGAGGGGCATGGTGGTGGCGATGGCAGGGAAAAGGGTGGGTGTGTGTGTGTGTGTGTGTGTGTGTGTGTGTGTGTGTGTGTAGGGGGGGTGATATTGTGTGTGTGTTTGCCCATATTGCAGCATTGTATAGAATGCTTTTGTCGTTCTAAAGGTTCGCTGGGCTCCTTTGCTTCTTCTTCTTCTTCTCCTTCTGTGGTTTTTTTTTTAGTTCTATTCTTCCTTACACCTTTGAGCCTTTGTGTGGCATTGTACCAGGGAGCTGGCTTGGATCCCTGCTCCCTAGACCCCGTCTGCCTCTTGGCCAGCTGGCTCACGCCCCCCAGATCGGATGCTGCCAGCCGGGGCATGGCTCAGAGGCAAGGTCTCCAGAAAGCTCTGAAGCCAGGGGAGCTTGTCCCCTGAGCATGAGGGAGCCTGAATTGTCACAGTTTAGGACAAGGTGGGCTGGGGGGTAAGGTTGGCATATGTTTAGCCAACAGAGCCAGTAAATGGATGCAGAGAGATGTTTATATGAGTGTTTAGGTCAGTTTGCAGCCTATTCCTTAGGGTTAACTGTGTGCTTGTCACCCGGGCAGCAGGCTTCTTATCTCCGGTTGCACAAAGGTAAGAGGTCTGCCAAGCGGCCCCGGGCAGGTGAGGAAGACGATGCCAATCTCCCTTCTCCCCTGACATGGTCCCGTGGGTCCACGCTGAGGGATTCGGTGTCCCGTATCCACAGGAGCGGAGCGGGGAAGACAGGCAGCGCAGGAGGGAGGGCGAGACAGAAAGAGAGAGGGGTCGACGGAGAAGTTTAGATCTTCTTGATTGCTCCCATAGCCGTTCAGACCCAGTGAACCCACAGCGACTGGTCCAAGACATGGAATTAAGACTTCATTATGGGAGGTCATTAACTCCAGCCTGGTTCCTCCAGAGGATCAGGTTGGCAAGTTTACTTCAGGACACAACTCTTTCATGAGGAGCTGTCAGTCATGGCTCAGCTGGATCTCATCCAGACATTTTCCACATTTGCTCACAAGTGTGTGTTTCAGTCCTCAATGGGCCTGGCTGCCTCTGTAAAGCTCTATGGTCCTATCAATGATTTATGCAGTATTATTAAAAATGACTCATAGTCAAGGCAGAAAACAAAGTGGCTTTAAAGGGTTCGTTTGGATATTTTGAAGTGGGGTTGTAAGAGGTACTTATCCTTTCTCAGTGTATCACCTACAGTAGATGCTGTGGACGGGGCAGCAGCAAAAATCATATTTGATGTATTTAAGGAGAAAAAAAAGCAGTGGACTGGAGCGGTGATGATACTCTAAATGAATCTGGCTTTGGAAAAGTGAGGCCAAAATTCAATTAAAATTACAATAAGCTGAAGGATTTTGATTTTTTTTTTCTACTGATGCTCAAAAACTACCAACCTACTGATGCTTCAAGTGTAAATTTTTGGTTTTTTTGTGTGAAATTGTCTCTTGCAAGTCACATAACAGCTAACCTATGTACAAACGGAGATATATGATGTCTTTCAGTGAATTTTAGCAGCAAAATGTTGTTGTTCTATTGTTTTTTATTTACTCAACATCATCTTCATCTTTATTTTCAGACTTGGGAGTCCATTTAAAACAAACAAACAAGCATTCAACAAACAGAATCCATTTACTGTATTTATTCAGTTATTTTTTTCCCCATTAAGAGGTTTGTGGGGTCTTTCCTTATTTTAGTCGAGAGTTTAAGGAAAGAACGAATCATATGCTGTACAGATGTAACAGACCCTTTTTTGTCCAATGCCAAAAAAAAAAAAAAATACTACAACTACTACAACTTTAACCCATAAAGACCCAAACATCCACCATCAACCTAAATCATCTACTGATCTAAACTGCTTAATCCACTAATCCTATTAATACATGTAAATAATACAGTTTGTCATCTTTTCATGGTCATCAGATATGACCCATGTGGGTGTTCAGAGGCTTTGTAGTTACCAGGGAAACACTGTCATCTTCTACAACATCGATTCACCAGTAAAACCAATGGATTCAGATCAATGACAGTGGATGGAAACACTTGGTTTATGTTCAGTTAATGATAAATTTGACTGAAAAAGTCGCTTTTTCTTCAGTTTTCTCTGTTTCTGATATTATAACCCTCAATTTTAATCTGAGCTTTTATGAACATCTACGCGATCAGTGAATTAAATATAGAAAAATACTAGATTTACACTGAAAATTCACAAAACACAGAGGATAATATTATAATAAATGGTAATAAATGACTTAGGAAAATTGAAATAGAGAGAAAAATTCATTTGGAAACGGACGCAAAAGTATTGCTGGGTCTTTATGGGTTAAACTGATTCTGTGGCTAAAATACACTTTCTTGCCACCTCCATCCACACATACACTGCAACAGTTAGACATCCAGTCAGTAGCCCAGTCTGCTTCTCAAACTGGTCCTCTACTGGAGTTAGCACACACCGACTATGGTTAAGTAGCTCATAAAACCTCATTCAGAAATATCCGAACTGACCCTTTAAACGTCTTACTCCTTCCACTCCATCATAAGCTATACATCCTGATCATATGTGGAATTCCTGGAGTGCTGTTCTAAGGGATGTCTCTGCACCAGTTAAAGCTCCAAACGCCGTGTACCGCGCCCTTGTCCTTCTCCCACGGCGTGTGGTCTTGTCGACAGCGGCTTTGAGTAATGAGCTCTGGATCTGCCTGCTTCCATGGCCTCATCCTTGCTTGGTGGCGCAGGTGGGGACACGCTGAAGCAACTCTTTATCCACACAAGCCCACCCAGGTGTCCTGCCTGCCTGCCGATACTTACGAGCACGTTTCCACTGCGGGGTCAGACGAGGCGTGTTAGGGCCAGCTGAAAATAGTTTGTAACACTGAATGAAAAGAACAATTCATTCCTTAAAGGAGCCATGGTGGAAAAAAGTCACGTATACATTCTGGAGCAAATAACATACTGTAGATACATGACCGAACATAACCGAAAGAGGTTTAGAATTCAGAGGACTTCTCCTAAAATTACGACCCGCGCAGGTTCACTCGTATCAATGGAAAAAGAAGTCGGAATAATAACCTCACCTCAGGCTCTAGTGTATTTAGCAGGTGTAGTGGGGCTCAAGTCAAAAGAGGGACCACAGGTGCACATATCCAGGCAAAATATTCAAAAGCAAGACAAAAAAATGTCACAAAAGATCAGAAAAACATAAGTCTGCACATACTTAGGCTTCAATTAGACAGTTTTTTTGACCAACACAGCGGAGACTAATGTGTTTTTTTGTGGCTTTGCTATTTCATAGTACATGAAGGCTGTTACATTTGTTAACATAGTCCAGACAATAACATCTAAACACTATAATATTAAACTTACTGTAGATGAAATGAATAATACTGGCTGTTTGCTGAAGAAGCAACAGAACATCTGCTAAACATGTCCTAAAGAGAGATGATGTTTGTCAGATGTAAATGGAAAAGATTAATCTGGCAACACTGTCCTGTTGCTACTCAAATATTACTCCTTTAGAGTATTTTTAATATCTTTCTCCGCTGTGTGGTTCCTGTGGTTCTACAGAGGTAGTTTTTCAATTGAAACCAAGACAGTTTATCTATGATCCATCTAACTTTTATATTACTGCCGTTGATTTATTGATCTGTTTTCATGCAGTATTTCTCTTTTACTGCATCGTAGATTTTCTTCTCTTTTGTCTACATATGAGTGTCTACGTTAATAATAAGTTGAACTAAGCAAGGTATTTGACGGCAAGATACTGTGATGGACATTATTAATTAAGTAACTGATGTCACTGATAAAAATGTAACTGATCTGACTTCATTGTTATTGCACAAGCAGAGGTTGTCAGACAGTAAAATGCAGCTTGGCATCCAATCTGATAGTGCAAACAGTTAAAAGGGAATAGTAAATAGTGCGAGAAATGAAGAGTAAACAGTACTATAAGTGAATATGATGTATATGAATATCAACTGTAGATGTATGTGATAAGGCACTTTACACCTGATATATGCATTATGTTTATATTTATGTCACTCTATTGTGAAAGAGTGAAAATATCAACACTGTTGTGCCAAAACATGCCTTGCGTTTTTGCAATGTGAGATTTAACTGCACACGTTGTTGGTATCCTGAGGGAAAATACCAATATCTTACATGGGAACCAATCAGATTTGAAAAAAACAAAGTTGGGTTGGTAATCATTTTTGTTTTCATCTTTACTGCCTATCTATCACACTGTCTATCACTGTGTGTTCGTTGCTGTGAGATCCCCCATTTTCTAAGCTCGGAGCTGTCGAGGCAAGTAAGAACGCACGGTGCTGAATGAGGTGAGGTTAGTTAGTTGTAGCCCCGAGGGGCCTTTACAGCAATCGCAGGCAGAAGCTGCTGTTCAGCTGATTCCTTTATGTTGTTCACTTCAGATGGATTTCAGTATGTGCTCTCTGCGCACTTGATACTTTTACCCACAGGCTTTGGGTATTGAGAAGGCTGGTATTTGACGTATTGCTTACCGTTGAGCTGGGTGTGTGTGTGTGTATGTGTGTGACGTGCTTGAGCTCCCAGCTGACATACTGCAGAGTGGAGAGCTGGTCTGAACAGGTCCGTGTGTGAATGTAAAGCTGTGGTTTACAGGAGGAAGAGGCGTGAGGCGCCTTAAAGAGGGGGCCCGTCTTTGGTGGCCACCTGTTGACACTGACACACACTAATCAGTCGGCAAACAAAGTAATTTAGCCGCTTTCAAAGGCGCTGCTCTGCTTGAGCACATTGTACCAAATCTCCTGAAATAGAAACCTTTCAACTTACCTCAGGGTAATTTGGAAGACATCATTAAGCTTAGAAAAAAACTTAATGCTAGGGAGAGCCCATCGCCACCTTTAGACACACGGGATCTCTTCATTGTGCTGTTGTAGAAAGTGGCCAGTGTCATGTAAATGGCTTTTATTTTTGCCTCATCATGCTTTTTGCTGGAAAGCCACGCGATTCAATGCCGGGCTGCAGCACGGCTGTCTCCCAGTGCCTCACAGGGGGCTTTGTGCTGTCACTCTCAGGGTGCTCACAGTGGAAGAAGGGGAAAAGGGGTAGAGTAGGGTGGGGGTGGGATCCGAGGAGGGATGGTGGGACACCAATCGCGAACTCAGTGAACCCCCCGGGGTCTTGGCTGTGTCCGCTACCCTCCCACCTTTTCCACTTGCATCCTTCCTCCTTTCCTTCATCTTCTTCTTCTCCTCTGTTCTCCTCCCCCTCTCGTTCTCTCTCTCTGTCTTTGGCCCTGTCATTTACAAAACCGGACCCGAGGCCAGTTGGGCCTGATCCCAGAACTGGCCTGTCACAGCTGGCCTATCAGGAGCAACCACAGGGGTCACCTGACATACTGATTGAGGGTGAACAGAGAAAACAAGGGGAGAACAGCTCTTTAAAGACAGAAACTTTCCAGGGGGGCTTTCTGTTTTTGTACACATGTTGATGTTTTGTGTGTGTGTGTGTGTGTGTGTGTGTGTGTGTGTGTCCATGAAGGAGGAAAACTGTGTGTAGCCTTTCTCTTAAAATGACATAAAGATGTTTAGAGACCTACCAATTGCCTCTTTTCTCTTGTCTGGTTCCTGTTTTTTGTTTGTTTGTTTTTAACTATAACTGACAGAGTAATAAATGCTTTTGTAACTTTTCTAAACGGAAAATCCAATTTTATGCTTAGAATAAACCACTGACAGCTAAATGACTTATAATGCATTTTTCCCAAACTACCCTGGGTCACAGGACTGAAATTAGTGACAAAATGAAACAGTCCAGGTCATTGTTTTACACAAATAACACTCAACTGAAAATAATGTACAGTATCTAACATGCTAAGTTGTAAAAATGGTGACTACTAAAGTGTTACTTCCAAATGTCCAGTATTGTTTCCATAAAATATGTGTAGAATGTGTCAGCTGACAATACCAACATGTATGTTGTATGTTGTCAGAAAACAAAATCTTCCAAGGCTCAAAATTCAACAATGTTTTTCTTCTAAAAACAGAAAAGCACTGCTCTGTGTTAAATTGTCTCAGCGTCACTGCCCAGCTTAAAGCATTCCTTGACGTATCACAAAGTGATCAAATTTAAGAGGTTGCTTTACTTTTAATAATTAAAATTGTTACTCAATACAGTTGTAACAGGGTAACTATCTGTAACCGACTACATTCCAAATGTAACCTTCCCATGGTTGCTCACTTGTCATGGAGATGGTTATCACATGACCAGAGTACTTTCATTATTCAACATGCATATTTCTTTTTTGGAACAGTCTTAGTAATTTTTTCCTGTTTTTTTCCTCCTACAGATGAGCATACATCCCCCAAGTCTGGCCTCTTCTTCCTCATCTCCAATGAGGGCAATCAGAACCTGTACGTGTCCCAGGCCAACCTCTGGCTCTACTTCCGTGTGCTGCCGGCCGGTCCTGAGAAGGGTTTACGGCGGAAGGTGACGGTGAAGATTCACTACCAGGAGGCCGGGGCTGTGGCTGGTGCAGAAGGAGGCCCGGGAGGTGGTGGCGGAGGGGGCACGGGTCGCTGGGCGCTGGTGGAGAAGCGGGTGGATCTGAAACGTAGCGGCTGGCACACCTTCCCCCTGTCTGACGCGGTGCGGGCTGTGTTCGGTAAAGGCAGCCGGCGGCAGGACCTGGAGGTCCACTGTGACGGCTGTGAGACCGCCGGTGTGGCTCCGGTGCTGGTGGACCCGGGCGACCCCTCCCACCGGCCCTTCCTGGTGGTGCGTGCACGCCAAGTGGATGGAAAGCATCGCATTCGTAAGCGGGGTCTGGAGTGCGACGGCACCAGCGGGGGCCTCTGCTGTCGGCAGCAGTTTTACATAGACTTCCGCCTCATCGGCTGGAACGACTGGATCATCGCACCAGCTGGTTACTACGGTAACTACTGCGAGGGAAGCTGCCCAGCCTATATGGCAGGTGTGCCAGGGTCAGCTTCATCTTTCCACACAGCAGTAGTGAACCAGTACCGCATGAGAGGGATGAGCCCCGGTTCTGTCAACTCTTGCTGCATCCCCACCAAGCTCAGTACTATGTCCATGCTCTACTTTGACGATGAATACAACATCGTTAAGAGGGATGTGCCCAATATGATCGTGGAGGAGTGTGGCTGTGCTTGAGTCTACACTTCAACATTTTAGAACTTCAGAAAGGCCTTTTGTACAAACAGGACGTTATTGTACGGTACACATATCCATTATATCTATACCTACTGTATGTGCAAGCAACACTCGCTGGTACAATCTAGCAAAGTATCAGCGCTGTGTCCATGTGTGCATGTTTGCACGTGTTCATGCGAGTGTGTGTATTTATCAGACTGAGTGACATGCTCGCTGTCAGCTTCGTCTGTTTTGGGCGACAAGCGATGGGACGAGAAGGGAATGATTATCACCAAATGATACTTTGCTCTAGTTTGCCATTTCTAGTCAAAAAATAATGGCCCATCATATCATCTCCTCTTGAATGAAGATAAAAAGCGCTTAAAGGAAAGTGACAGGATCAGCCGATGGCATTATTGGCTTCACCCACACACTCCCAATCCTGCTTCTCCGACCCTCTTAAGTACTTTAAGCACATGACAGACTTTTGTTATTATAAAGCACTGACAATTCATCAGCTTATACAATTCAGAACACCAGCACTTCCCTACTGTACAGACAGACACCGTCTGACTGTCCTCTCTGGTGGAATTAGACCAGCAGCGCTTAATGCCTTGCAGGATTATACCCTCCACGGCGCAGCGGCAAAGTCCTCCACAGAGCTGCTGCCGCTGCTGCTATTGTCGTCTTCATTCTCGCTGTTGACTACGGGCCTCAACCTCAACTGTCCTGCCTGTTAAGAGTGCTGCAGGCCCCGTTACCATGACAACCAGGTGAAGATAGATCTCATAAGTGCACTTCACATGTGCACTGGGAGCAACAGAGAGTGAACTGCTGCCTCCTCCTGTCCTCGAAGGCTGCTCCCTACTGGAACAGTAGAAGTGGACCTGTGGACGGGGAGACTCGAGTTTCGGCCCAGTGGGTCGCCACGGTGCGGTGCAGCACTTGCAGAAACTGAAATGCACACCCTGAATAGCACTTGTATAAAGAAATGCCTTCCAAGGGGTACTGAGTGTCCTGTCCTATCGCTAAATAAGTGCCACATGAGCTATGCAATGTATAGTAACCTATACCCATACTCAACATGCTCTATTAGACTGAATCTCTTACCACCTGTCTTTCTTTCTTTCTATCTTTCTTTCTGTCTTCTTCTTCTTCTTCTCTCTCCCTCTTTCTCTCTTCAGTCCTTGACTTTTTATCAATACTTGAAATGTAATCTTTCGCTTCCTTTCCAAAGCGAATGATTGTTGTGATGTTTGCACTGAAAAGTTGCGGGATTAGCGAAACAAAAACTGCCATTGAAAAATTATTTTTATAGAAGTAAATTGAATTTTGTTTCAAATGTATTTTACCTAATTAATGGAACCAAAGAGGCCAAGATTTTAGCTATTGTACCAAGATGGCAAGGCCATGGAGTTACTGTGTACAATACTGTTTCTGATCATTTGCAAAAGGCCTACCACTGTATCAGGGTACGATATATGATTTCATTTCTTAGCTCTATTTTCATTCTCTGTTTTGTACAATACGCAAGTCGAACACTTCATTTTTTTCATCTTTAAATCTATTTTTGTTTTCGTTTTCTATTTAATAAGAAAGTTATTTTTAGTTCCTGTCTAAGAATCATTTAGTCAAATAAATGTCATCTGTACAGTTTATGTAAAATAAAATGTTTTCTTAAATATTTTGTAATGTTAAATTCTTTGTGTGTGGTTGTAGCAGTGTGATTTTACCTATATGCAAATGCAATATGCATATATATTGAATTTTCATATATGAAATCTATGTACATATATGTACAAACTCCACATGCAACCTGTTGGAAATTAGAACAGTTCTGCAGATTGACATATATGTTTAGCCCATACATAATATATTTTAATATATGTGCACATTATCATTTTACTATGGGTATTTCATATATCTTATAAACAAATATGTTCATAAATACAGAGGCTGTGTGTATGTGATAATGTCACCTTAGAGGTAGCATATTTGGCAACATAGGGGCTTAGATGTCATATCTCCTACCGTATGGATAATTTTCAGATTAAAAAGAAATGGGTTGGGCTTGAATCTGAATCTAATTGTGTTGTTTTTTTTTCTGATGAGAGGTGCTTTAGGGTGATTCCTCTTGCAATAAGGTGGGGCTGAAATAACTACAAGAGACACACAAGCACTTGAGTTTTCATCCCGACTGCTTATGTTAAAAAATCTTGCTCTTTCAGAACTCAGTGTTTCTCAAAAGCTGGAGCCGTAGAATGCTAATTACAACTATGATTAATAGCTTCAATGGCATCCTTAGTGGCTGCCAACATACAGACCTTCACATACCTGCTTGATTCCTTCTTGGCTCAAACATCTGCCAATGTGTGCATCTGTCTGTGCATGCAGATACCAGTGTGTTAGCATGCATTTTTGAGTGTTAGGACATAGGTAGCGTTCCTGTGGTGCATCATGTGTCTGTTACATCAGAGCAGTTTCCCTGCATGCAACACTCACAATGTTTTTGTTTCTCAAGTTAGTTGCCATAATGTAGGGAGTAATGTGTCAACACTTTGTGCAACAGCCTAAGGCATGTCCACCTGAATGCCTGTTTATGGCAACACCTACCAACAGTTAGATTTCATGTAATGTTTCTGCAAAACAAATCACGTGTCCCTGTAAAAGAAAAATATCAGCTGGATAATTGCTCTAAATGTATCTATTAGGATCTGCCAAGCATTGCAATGAAATTTGTTTGGCTGCAGGGCAAATAGCATGTATGAGAGGGATCACTAGAAATAAGTTTTACCTGTAGCTGGATGGATGAGTCAGCGTGTCGAAGCAGAATGTCTCTCTCAGAGGGAAAAACGAGGGAAAACAAATTAATAGCATGTGAGAGTGACAGGTAGGCAGTCGAGATGAGAAACAATCTGTCAGAAATGATGTGAAGCAATGAGGTTGTTTTTCATCTCCATGGTGGAGCCAGTACCTTTCTAGACAAATGACAGTCTATGCTGATAGCAGGGGGAGATGTGTAGCTGTTGTGTCATGCTTCCCAATGCAAGCCAAAAATCTCCACAGCTGGAATGTTAATGACACTGTGCTGGAGCTGTAGGCCATGGCCGCACTGAACGCCACACACTCACTCACTCATAAAAAGTAACACATCATAGGTGTGTTTATTTGTACTTGCATCCATACACTTCAAACTATGTCAATAAATAATGGAGCAAAGGTACAAATCCATTGCTTTTATATATATATAATCATACACTCCTTAAGATACAAAAGCCATGCACTCTAAACAAAGCACTAAACACAGTTATGTATACACACACACCACCTCAGCAACCTCCAGTTATCAGCTTAAACAAATATTGTCCCTCTGCCCTCCCTCGTCTAATACCGCCACAGGTTGAGGTCATGACAGCTGCCAAGTTGACGGGGTCAGCTGGTTTATCACCACAGCAGCGTTCATTCTCCCAGATCAGCACGGTCCACGTTCACTAATGAATTTATGACTATTCATCGCCCGAGGCCAGGCATTCCTCTGCTTCACATTATTTGTGATTGGCGGTGTGGCCTGGAGGAATGGATCGCACATGCTAATGATAACTCCATGACATTTTTTTCATTAGCTCTAAACCATCTATTGGCAAACGCTGGGGTCATGACCCGCAGGTGGGTCCAGAGGTATTCAAGTTCTGAAATGTTCAGTAGTTTCTAGTATTATGTAGTCTTTCGAAGCTTTTATTGACGAGTGCAAAAACAGATTTAGTTGTCTAACAGGACCTGAATTTTGGACATTTTTAACCGTTCGTGTATAAAACAGGGTTGTACGGTACGACACAAAAACAACTACTGTGTCATGTCATACTCATTTATGCCATTTATTTCATTGTTACAAATCACAGTCTTTAAAAAGTTATTACAGTGTAGACATTTTCATTAGTTTTTACTTTTACTTAGTCTTTCACTGAGGTTTTCATGTGACTTTTATTGGGTTTTACCCCTGCATAAGCAGTTTTAGTTTAATTTTTATTAGGAGGAACTGAGTGCTTTCAGTTTAGAATGATTTACAGAGGCTGGAGAATATATAATGAAAGAACAAAATTTTATGTTGTGCAAGGATATTTTATTCATGTACATCATGAACTTTTAACAGTGGAGGAACATAAAAAATAATTTGGACTTTACATGCAGTTCTATTCTGCTTTAGTTCATTCTTGAAAAGTTGCTAAATGTGTGTCTGTATTTAATATTTCTTAAATGAAGTATGGGTAATGAAACAGAATCTAAAATTACAAGGGGAAAAATAACTTTGGAGTAGGTCAAAGGGGATTTTGATTTTAGAAAACCTTCCAACAAGAAGCCAATTTTTGAAAAAACAAAAAAAGTCCTTAGTGTTACATTACATTCTGTTTGTTCAAGCAATGAAACAAAAACAAGAGTGTGTTTAATTATCTGCCTAAATTACTTGTTTTAACTCATTCAAGTTTTTAACGCATGCATGTGTTTTCAATAAAGAAATTGTGATTTATCAAGCGTGTTTCTTTTCAAAGTGGCTGCTTTGCCAATTTAAGATCATCTAAGGTGATGCAAAAAATAACAGGAAGAGGTTTCGTGATTTATAGATAAGGGTCACAATGGTCATTTGTTAAAAAAAAAAAAAAAAAGTCGATTCCCAGATTTAAAAAACTGAGCTCCACAAAAGGGATTTTTCATTTTCTTAATATTATCAAAGCTTCTTTTCTTAACCTGCGAGTCAGTCATGTACTATGGACGCTAACACAACAGGCGATTAAAGCCTGACCCTTTGTTTCAGCCTCTAAAGATCATGTAGAGACAGTCTTATTCTAAGGATTTATGGTGTGGGCCCCCTAAGACAGGAGGCTTATTCCACCCCTGTTTACTTCACCCTGTAACCTGAAGTGACATTATGACCTTTGGAGAAACACGGACCGTGGTCCATACAAGCTCTCTCTCACACGCGGATTACTGCAGGAGTAAAAAGGCTTTACAACTTGAAAGCATATTTGTGAGCCCTCATGAGCAAAAAAACCTTCATTAATCCAATCATTTCTAATAGCTGCAATCTGTATGGCTGCATTTTTACACGCAGTTTCATTTAAAAAAAAAAACAACAACAACAAATGAATAAATAAACTATATAATGCAGGGATGTCAAACTCATTTTAGTTCAGGGGCCATATTCAGCTAAATTTGATCTGAAGTGGGCTGAACCAGTAAAATAATAACATAACAATATATAAATAATGTCAACTCCAAAATTTTCTGTATGTTTTATAGTGAAAAAAGTTAAATTAAACAATGAAAATGTTTACATCTATAAACTATCCTTTCAAACAATGTGAATAACGTGAACAAACTGAAAAAGTAAGTGTAATTTTAACAATATTCTGCTTCAGTTTATCATTTCCACATGTTCATTATAACTTACAGATCACAGGGGGTCTACAAATACACAAAACATTTAATAACAGACAGAATATTTGTTAAAATTGTACTTACTTCTCTTAAAATATTTCAGGTTGTTCATATTTGTTCAGGTTATTCACATTTTTTGTGAAATTACACTTTGTTTTAGTGTAAATACGTGAAAATATTTACATTTACAAAGAGAGAAATTTGGAGTTGTCATTATTTCTATGTTATTATGATAGTATTTGACTGGTCCTGCCCACTAGAGATTGAATTGGTCTGAATGTGGAACCTGAACTAAAAGGATTGTTCATATCTTAGTTTAATTTTTGCATTTCACAAATTCATCCCAAGGGCCGGGCTGGACCCTTTGGCGGGCCGGATTTGGCCCCCGGGCCGCATGTTTGACACCTGTGATATAATGCAGTTGAATTGCTGTGCAGTACTACTCATATTTTCACTGACTTCTCAACAGAGATAAAACTCTTATCGGTATGTGCAAATTCCCTCCGAAATACTAGGAAACATTAGCTGTGGTTACATGGACAATATTTCTTCACACCGACTGGAATCATGATAGTCACGATGGTATCACAATACAGCGATTCTGCGATACTTGATCCACTGTAAGACAATCGTCTCCAATACATCATGATGTCTGTGTAACTGAAGAACAAAGTATACCCCTAAAAGAGCAAAAAGCAGGAATCGTGTATTTAGTCAATGCATTGTGGTGTCAGTTGCATGGATTTTGATATCTGAGATGAAACTTTAGCGCCTCTAACACACTTACACCGGCACCGACTTTCATGTCGACGTGTGACCTGGGTTTTAAGAATGAAGTCTGTCAATAGGGTTTTACCAAAAGACGTGACAGGGGACGTTTAGGACCATCCACTATTGTTCTGGAGTATGGCTAATAGTTTTTTTGTATTGTTTTATTTTTTAAACAAATATCACATGTCTTGGGAGGTGCTGAGAGACAGAGCAACTGCACCAAAGTAGTGTTGGGAAATAAGTTGTTCTGGTCCAACATTTCTCCATAAAGAGGGATAATAAAATGACTGAATGCAGACAGAGTAAACCATGCAGGTCACACTACAGTCGATTTCCCTGAATATTTAATCCGAACAGAACTTTTTGATAGACAGATACATAGTACCTTTACTTTTTTACAGCTTAGTTGATTCAATGATTGGTTTCCAGTCGGGATGCAACGATATGGAAATTTCCTGTCATGGTTATTGTGACCAAAATTATCACAGTTATTATCACGGTATTATTGAAATTGTGCTCAAAATGTTCAAAAATTACTGATACACACACTGAAATAATTTAACCAAGTTGTATTTAAAAAAAATAAATAAATAAAATAATTGGCACAATGTACCTTCTGTTGGCAGAAACATTCAAATATTAACCCTTAGTGGTCTGAGCCTATTTTGTCCATTTTTCAGTACTTTTGATTTTGCCTTTATATACTACATAAATAAATGTTTACTATACCCATGTTTGGTATCTTTTTTTTCAGCACTACTTCATCTATCTCATCTGCCTATTATTTTTTCACAGTAACCTACTATAAAAACATAAAAGGAGAAAAACACACACAAAAAAATATAAAATCCGATTTAAATAACTTTTATAATTTATTGCATAAATAACACAAATATGTTTAATGAGCCTTTTCAAAGACTTTACAAGTGAACATTGGTTCCAAATACAGGAGGTCCTCGGGTTACGAACGAGTTCCTTTCCTACGCTGGCAACGTAACCCGAATTTCCGTGTAAGTCGGAATTAACCCTTTAATACCCCCTAAATACCCCCTAAATCTCTAAATAAATATCCAAATACACATATTACAGGCTTTGTCCTTAATAATGGTTGCCACGGTCGACCGACTGAAGCCTAAGGCTTTACCGATGTTCGTCGGCATCTCGCCTTTCTCCGACCTTTTGATGATATCCTGCTTCGTTTCCATCATAATGGCTTCCCTCTTGGCTGGACCAGCATCGCTAGAAGATTCTGCTTTCTTTTTTGGGGCCATGATGTGAAAAAGGAGGGTGAAAAAGGCGAGGATACCGAGAAAATTACGGAGCACAAACACAGACACTCTAGACTCAGGCGTCGTAAAGTCGAAACAGCGTAGGTCGAGTACCGCGTAACCCGAGGACCTCCTGTATCAGGTGTATGAAATTAAAATTGTAATAAATTAAAACTATACTCATATTTGACATAAAAGCAGACCTTTGCATAGGGTTTTTCCCCCTAAACATGTGGTAATCAAACACGGTTATCATTATAATTAGAATTTAAACGGTAATACTAACCGTCTGCAATTTTACAGCGGTTTATCGTTATACCGGTAATCGTTACATCCGTAGTTTACAGTCATCACGACATTCATGAGTCCCTAAAGCAGTGTTTTTCAAACTTGGGGTTGCCGGGAATTCAAATGGGGTTGCCTGAAGTTTCTAGTAATTGATAAAAATAAAAACTTATTAATCAAAAATATATGATAAGTTAAGCGAGACCATCACAATACATAAAAAACATGACAAACTCTGAAGCTTAATTAATTGTCAGCCTTGTAAATCCAAGCTGGACTGACTGTACATATCCTGACCAAGGAAAATAAAATTCTCACTTTGTGCAGTAATCTACACCTGGCTTTTCTGCCTCCGTCCATAGTAATATACATTATATAGACTAAATGTCTTCTAAAAATTAATGTTTATTTACAACATAGTATAGCAAACTATTACATGAACAAAAAATAATTAATTTTAGCAAAAACAAATGTCTCCGTTTTGAATGTCTGGGGTCACCAGAAATTTGTGATGTTAAAATGGGGTCACGAGCCAAAAAAGGTTAGGAACCACTGAAACATGACTGACAGCTGTACCAGATTCTTCAGAACAGGGGCTTCATTTTTCCATAATGGCATCAAGAAATGTCACAACGTCCATCCTTATAGTAAGTCCATTGATTGGAACATGTGTATTATAAAAATTGGGATTATTTTTTTTTGGTCTGATTTCATCGTGTAGCTTTGACTTGTCTTTTGCCAAATCTTCCAGTTGTGTGTTTTTCTTCCATTCCTTGTAAGTTTTCAGGCTGTGGAGAATAACTGAAGAATAACATGAATAACTGTGCGGAGTACTGTCTCATAACAAACTGTTCACAAACACTTAAATGCAAGTAAATCATGTTCTATCACATACTTTTATTCTAGAATTTAAAGTTTTTCTTTAGCACCAACCAATGAATAAGTTGTAGAATGATGTACATACATTAATTGACCTAACCTGATATTACACATCCTGTGACCAACTGCTGTACATGTACATCTAGATGACACTGTTGAAATCGGCTAAAATTTGCTTAGAGGTCTTATTTATGTCTTTGTGCATAAGAAATCAATATAAGTGAATCCCCAAAGGAACTTTGTGTTGGTAAATGCAAGTTCTGCAAATTTACAGGATTTCAGTTCTGTTCAACATGTTGATGGTCATATGAACTATGTTTTCAGGTCAAAAATGTCCAGTTTCATCACAATTAATGCTATATTTTTATGTCACAAATGGCCAAGTTATATTTGAACTGAATTTACCTGAAAAAACAAATATTCTATTCTTTTAGATTCCCCAATTTTTCTTAAAAGATTCTATCCTACATATCACATGTTTTATTTTTACAGGTTCAATATGGAGTATGGTGCTGGTCCATCCTGCTTATGTTACACCAATATATACATTAAGAATGTCACATGTCACTGTTTAAATCAACAGTTTTCTAATAATAAGCATTTTTATAAAGAAATAACAATTCTATATTCTTATTTACTCTTTAGTATGATGATAAACTATACAATAAATAATTATGATACTAGTTTTTGGATCATTTGTGGAAACGGTGACATGGCTGCCGAGCATCAGTATGATGGGATCTGTAACAACCATGTCACATCCGTCCACTGCCACATTTTGTGTTTTTGTGTCAGCTGTTATTGTTTTAGATCCACAATACTAACATTTATGAAAAAGAGGAGAATTAGCAATAGTAAGTATATAAGTTTATTCCTAATAAAGTACTGGTACTGACCAGATCATCATGGGTAATGTCACGTCCGTCCACCAGCAAAAGTTTTCACATACACGTGCTATTCAAAATCCAATATTTCTGAAAATATAGCTTCCACTGTCAAATAATATCAGTAGTCTGTGCACAAATGTATTAGCATTATTTCAACACAGTTCTATGCATTTCTTACAACTTTTTTTTTTTTTTTTTTGACAGAAATGGCCACTCATTTGACCCCCTTAGAAAATTTTAGCCGAAATGGAATATTGTGCAGCCCCAGTTCCTCTGATATTAGGGGCTATGTAAATGCATGTTTAACATGGCCTCAGAGGCTAATTCTGGCTGGACGCTGACAGACAGATTCAAGTTGACTGACACCAGCACCATTGGGTCTATGCCGCTGCTGTCAGTAATTCTATTTTCTCCTTGACTTTCTCCCTCCTGAATGCAGCACTGACGAAGGTGACGGGGTCAACGTGGCACACTACGCAGTGTGTGTATTTATGCGAGTCCACAATGTCATAATGTCAGGGTTGTTCCTCCACATTTTAGCAAAACAACTAGAGCCTTGTCACGAGACTCAGCCTCCCCCTCAAACTCTGTCTCCCCATCAGCTTCTAAACCCCGTCACCTCCTCACCCCACCTTCCACCATCCTGACCTCCTGACTCCCAGAGCACTGAAGGCACACTCTGGAGCCACAAAGCCCTCGTTTGTGTTGTCTACGGTGGCTAGCGCTGGCTCAAGGATCACCAGCGCTCACCTCCAGTCGAGGAGTGGAGTGCAGTGATCCTGGGAAAGGCTGGAGGTGATGAAGGCTGCATTACAGATTCTTCTCTTATGAAGAAAACACAGGTCTTTAGAATTTATGTGTCTGGGCTCAGCTGAACACTTAAAGTTGGTTAGCAAAAATTTGGGGTTGAGACCATTATCTTATTATCAATCATCAAGTATTTATGAAATTTCCAGCTATTTTGATGTGGAATTCACTGGCAAAAGTCAGATTTCTTCTTCTTTTTTTTTTTTTTTTTTTAATTCCAGTTTCTTACATATGAATATTTCCTGGTTTCTTTCCTTCTCTGTGGCACAAACAAAAAAAAATGTAAACATCATCTTGACATTTTCCCCAATTTGTGACATTTTGTACAACAAACTAAAATCAACTTAAGCATGCTTATATGTGTTCTACCAACTACCACCATCATTTTATCAAGTGTAACAAGCATTCTATCAAAAATTCTGAACTTGGGGACTCAAAGCTGCAGTGCAAAAAATTCACATTCAGTTTATTGTAATTCAAGTGACCTGAGAAGACACAGGACTTCCATGTGCTGTAGAAAAATGTACTCTGTGATGCAGATTTTGTCCAGTCACAGGTATTTTCAGACAGGTAGGGTGGTTAAATACATGACAAATCCTTTCATTGAACATACAATGACAATAAAGGCTATTCTGTTCTATTCTATTCTATTCTATTCTATTCTATTCTATTCTATTCTATTCTATTCTATTCTATTCTATTCCAGTTCCTTTTCTTTTTGATGAAAAGATAAGTCTTTTGCACTGTGGTGTCTTCATTAAAAACAGCGTTTAAATGTGAAATATTCATATAATGTGTGTGTAGGTTCTCATTTGTCCAGGTTATTGTTCTTCTTGTTAGTTCTTCTTGGTTCAACAGGACTGGTTTAGCTCTTTTGAAAACATTTCATCTCTCATCCAAGAGACTTCTTCAGCTCTAATAATTCTAAAATTTATACAACGTAATTTTATTTGGCAAAAATGTAGAGCTGCAGCGATTATTCAATTAATCATTTATTGTCAACTCTTAAATAACCACCTTAGCCAACCACTAGTCAATTAATCCATGAGTCATTTTGTACAAAAAAAAGAGTGCAAAAAAATACTGTGTATAAATACTAAACAGGTTAAGTGGTATTTATAACTAGAAACTGTTAACTAGAAAACACCATTGTTAAGCAGCAGAGCCTGGTGTGTGTACAAGAGAACTAAAGGACTCTATGTGAGATCAAATTCAGGTCCTCAAACCTACGCCTAAGTTAAGGACTTAGTTCATATTGACTAGTGGCTCAAGCTTGAAAGAATGCCCTGCTCACCCACACCAATGCAATAATGTAGGCTGCTCTGTGAGAGTTTATTTTAGGGGGGTTGTTGTTGTTTTTAGGTGAGCAAGACAAGATGTTCAATGTAGCCAAAGAAAAGCAAAGATTTACACTCATAACAGCTATAAAAAGTTATAAACGCTATAAGGACGAACATGTCTGAATTACTGCTTGGTTTTTCAAATTGCTTGATTTTAGTAGAACTTTCATACAACATTTAGCAAAGTTTTACCACAAATGCCTCTTACAGCTGCACCGTTTCCTGGAGCTGCTTTTCATTTATGTCACGTGCTAGAGGTTTGGAAATTCCTCAGTGCAAAGATGCACAGTGATGCACACACGAACATTTCTACTCGTAAAAGAGGATTTATGATAAATTCTTGTAAAGTGTGCATACTGAGATGGGTCAGAAAGACAATAGAACCATGTAAAGAAGGATTCAATGATTTCTGAAAGGACTTTATCAATACATGAGTTCAGATAAATGCACAACTGTATCCAACTATATCCAACTGTGGTGCAGGAACATGGAAAAGTGAGCAAGCGATGCATCGAGATGAAATGCTGTGACAGATGAAATGTTATCAAATTAAATCTTGAAGTAAAAACAATGTGTCTATAGTATCATACATTTAGTCCATAAAAATATATTGATATAAAATATATGTTCATATACACACTTATATGCTCATATATCCAGAATATGCAGATATGTAATAATAATACATCACCTTATAGTTAACACACATGTGAACATCAGACTATATAGAGGTGTGAGTATGTCATATACAACCACCAATCCAGAAAATGTGGAACAGTATGAAAACACAGGTTAATAAACATATTTACATGTATGACATTAAAAACCTTGCCTGAAATGTATCGTTTCCACTTCGATTCTTGCAACACCTTCCAAAAAAGTGGGACTAGTAGAGTATTTGCTACTTTGTAATGATGCCGTTTATTTTCCCAACACTTTAGAGACACTTTAGGGACCAAAGACATCAAATGATGAAATGTTTCTTCCATCATGCACTCTTAGGAGTTGGTTCATCATTATATGTTTAACCCTTTCATGCATACTGGTCACTACAGTGGACAGCTATTCTACAGCTGTTCTCTTGTATTTTCATGGGTTTTGTTGATTTCTGTGCATATCAACTAACACAGTGGACACTTATGCACCATCTCATACACTGCAATTCATACCATGACTATAACTTTGCTGTTCTTGATAAATCTGATCTGCAGTAACATGTTTGAGTGTAAATCGATGGCTAATTGTTGTTAGACTGTAATTAACATTTTTCTTAATGAAAAATTATTTTTTTTCATATTATCTCCATGAAGTGAGTAATAACTAGTAATAGAGTATGGTAAAAAGTGAGAAAACATCAGATTAGCTGCTTGAAAAATGTTTTTATTTCATAGTTTTCACACAGTATATCACTTTCTGATGGGTTTTCAATGTTTCTTTGCTTCAAAAATTAAATGCATAGTGTCCAGCTGAGGGGACATTTTTGTAACTCCATGAAAAATAGGTTCATAAAAAAATTTCAATCGCATTGTTTTTTTCACGCCTAAAGAGGAATAAAACCCCTCCTATCTTGACTAAGGTTCTCATAATTCATGCATGAAAGGGTTAAAGATGCGGGAGACTTTTGTGACCAATTTTTCATCACATCTGTAAAACCTCAGTCATAGCCTAAGTATCACGAATCTGTAAGTCTTTCTGTGATTACTCACCTGAATCTCTTGCATTACGGTGAACAATTTTGCAGTGCCATCAACTATAAACAAAACCATGTGTTTACATTCAGAGCCGGGAGGTAACTCGGGCATCTCTGGAATTTTTTGTCGCGACGTGTATTGTGGGAAACAGAGGCTTGCACTGCCGCTGCAGGTGGCTGTGCAAACCTCCCTGCAGCGGCAGCACGAGCCTCCATTTCCCACAATACACGTCGCGACAAAAAATTCTGAAGATGCCCGAGTTACCTCCCAGCTCTGAATGTAAACACATAGTTTTGTTTATGGTGGATGACAGATTTGATGAAAAATTGGTCACGAAAGTCTCCTGCACTTTTAAGCTCTGCCAGTTAGATGTAGTATTCTAAACAGTAACACGCTAACTAAGCTGCTGATTGAGGAGCTAAAGCACAAGTGTCAAACATGTGGCCCGGGGGCCAAATCCGGCCCGCAAAAGGGTCCAATTTGGCCTTTGGGATGAATTTGTGAAATGCAAAAATTACACTGAACATATTAACAATTCTTTTAGTTCAGGTTCCCCATTCAGACTAATTCAATCTCGAGTGGGTCAGAACCAGTAAAATACTATCATAATAACATAAAAATAATGACAACTCCAAATGTTTCTCTTTGTAAATGTAAATATTTTCATGTATTTACACTTAAACAAAATATAATTTTGCAAAAAAATGCGAATAAATTGAAATTGAAATGTCTTAAGAGAAGCAAGTACAATTTTAACAATATTCTGCCTGTTATTAAATATTTTGTGTATTTGTAGATCTACTGTGATCTGTATGTTATCATGTACATGTGTAAATGATAAACAAAGGCAGAATATTGTTAAAATTACACTTATTTTTTTCAGTTTGTTCATGTTATTCACATCTTTTGAAAGGATAGTTTGTAGACTTAAACCTGTTCATAATGTAAATTAACTTTTTTCACTCTAAAACATAGAGAAAAGTTTGGAGTTGACATTATTTATATTTTATTATGTCATTATTTACTGGTCCGGCCCACTTCAGATCAAATTTAGCTGAATCTGGTCCCCGAAATAAAATGAGTTGGACTCCCCTGAGCTAAAGGATGAAGGTATTTGATCAAAAACTTGACTCTGATTTTAGCTTTAGCCTCCCATATGAAACACCGGGTGTGGATCATAATTACAGCCATAAATAGATTTTATTTTGAATACATGTAGGCAAAAGAAATTCCAGATTTAAAAGGACACTCCAATATATGGAAATAAATCAGTGATGTAGTCCAGGGTACACACCGTATACCTACTTATTTTTCAGTCATCATTAGGTATACCCACTTCTAAATCCCCCTGATGCGCACTATTCAGTAGTATCTGGGCTAAATTGCCCATTTTTTTCCCTAGGATGGTGAAGCCATGACCCGCCCTACTCTGCCTCTAATTGGCTAGTATTCGCTGCCTTCACTGATTAGATTGGTTAACTTTAGGCACAAGGACTGATGAGCCAATCAGAGGCAGAGTAGGGCAGGTCATGTCGAAGAAAATATTGCTAACTATTGCGGGCCCCCTCTGGAACCTGTTTGGACACCTCAGCTGCCAGTGCCACCCCAGTTGATTGACAGGTCACTGCATGTCTCGTTAAAAGAAATGTGATTGAGAAAGACAGAATAAATGTATTTCACATGAGTGACACATATTGAGAGAACCTACTTTCATGGAATACATAATTCTGAGGTAAGTTTTAAGGTGGTTTCCAAATGAGTGACTGTTTTAAACTACTGGTCATATGACTGCACATTTAGAGAAGAGATTTTGTCGCCAAAAGTTAAACTGTGTGAGTAGGCTAACATTATGAAAGGCTAACGTTTTGAAAGGCTAACATTATCCAGTGTTTGCATCATGTTGAATACATTTACATTCATGCAGCTGCTTTTGTGACCAGAAAGACCTACAAACTGCTCCTAATCAAGTCGTGATAATTTCATAATAGTTAGCAAATACTAGTGACAGATTTTTGGGTAAACAGAGTAGTCTGACATGTCACTGTTTCTCAAACAGGAAGTTTTTCTGGAGTACTTTAAAAAAAAAAAAAAAAAAAGGCAAAAATTGAGAGTATGCCCACTTCTCCAGGGACGACTACACCACTGAAATAAATCAATAAATCAACCAAAAAATGACACTTAAACAATACTTTGTCCGAAAAGTACATATATGGTCCTACCCCAATTTTTCTTAGATTTGTTTCTCAGAATTTGCAATAGTTAATCTAAGCTTTTGTTTCTTCAGCTCTTCATAGGTGATTTTTTTGTTTGTTTGTTGTCTATTTCCCATCTATTGTGATATTTCCAATTACTTATTGCTCCACTGTGGTCTCATTTTTCAACTAGATCCATTTCTATTGCACTTATTTGCTGTTTGATAAACCACAGCTGATATGTTGAATTCGAACGATCACAAATTCCATTTTTTCACCTGAAACAGTCTGTAAACACTGCTCCTAACCTGCTTGATCTCAACACATCATGTGGCTCTATAATCAGTCTACGTCCACTCATTCTTCCAAGCCTTGTTCCACACCATCCACGCCTTTGGACATCTTGCTGTTGTTTGGACTTGCGGATGAGCTAAATTTAGCTCCCTGCTGGTATTTTGGACTGATGGGGGAATTTTTTTACAACCTTTAAAAGGGAAAGGAATCCTGGTGACTAAATGTAGAAGGAGTATGTAAACAGTCTGGCTTTTGTTTCCGAGGAGCATAGTTTCTGTCCACATTCAAGTGACGTAGTGCGTGATAGAGGCCGAGCTGATAGGCTGGCAGCCGGTGTGAATGAACATACTCACAGGGAAAGATAAATACTAATACTCCTTTGTAATAAACATGACACATGGGGAAGAAAAAAAAAAAAGAAAAGAAATAAGCGTTCAGCTGTTTTCCTTGAGGAGGGAGAATGCATATGTGCTTTTATACAGGCATGACTGGTTTGTGTGTGCGTGTCAGAGGGGAAATTCCAGCCAGGGGGATATAAGGTGTGGCTGAGGATCATCTCTGACCACTTTAAAGCGGGGCCATCATCAGAGTCCCAGGTATGACTCTCGGCCCCAGCTGCATTTCTCTCTGAGGGCTCATTATTCTGGCAGGTGCCCTATTGTCCCGTCTTTGCGGGCCTTTTCATGAGCATACCAAAAACACAACACCAAAATATGCAGGGAAGGGAGGGCCTGGGAGGAGGTGGTGGAGTCAAAGTGAAGAAGACTCAGACAAACTCTGGCATCAAAAGAAAAGAAAAACCTTTGTTTGGAAAGAAAGCATATCTGAAGAATAGGAGCTGTGTGGATGTTCTGTGGTAAGAGCGGTCGGATGAAGCCACACTGACCACTATAAAGGACACAAATGCACTGATGTGAGGATGTTTTTGTGTGAATAAAAGCATTATAGAGCGAAAAAAAAAAAAAAAAGTGCTGCGTGTAGCATCCGTGTCCTCCAGTTGGCCTTTACTTGACATATTTTAATCTCTTTCTAGGTTATTTCATATGAATTTCACCTTGTTTTCTTCAGAGCTGTGGTTGCAGAAATTACTATGTGCACTAACATCCCCGGCTGTGAGAGAGACTGTGCGTGTCTTTGTATGACCTCATGGGAAAGTCCTTTTGGTCTGGAATAAATACAACAAAGGAGCTGTTGACAGATGTTTCAATAATGGAAAAACAACTGATGCTCTTGTGTTTTAATGTGGCAATTCATGACTGTTTAAAGCGGCTTATTGTGTTTTAATGTGGATAAAGTCATTATGTTCGGAGAAAAACAGTTGTAACATTTTGAGAATAAAGTTGTAAATTTGGCGAAAAGTAATAAATTTTACAAGAAACACAGTTATGAGAGCTATTATATTCCAAGAGAAAAATATAATGTAATGATTATATTAATTTAATTGTAGCCAGAGGAAAGAAATTAAAATGTAAAAGTGTATAAATGTGTCTGGAGAAAATGGTAAAGGTATAAAAGGTTAGTGCACTTGATCTTCGCACATAAATCATACATGTTACTGCAATGATTCTCGTGCTACAACATCAGCAAAGACAAAAATGGCAGCAGATGAGAACATCAGGCATGTGTGGACAGATAAGGAGACATCAATGTATCCTGAATGAATACAGTGAGCAAACATCAATACCAGCAGTGAACCACCACCAAGTATGAAGAGCTGCAGGAACAAATGTTAGACAAAGGCTTTGCAGAGGTGATGTCCCACCCCTTCCGATGTGTCCCACGGGACCAAACTTCAGAAAGAAATATGAAGAGCGTTCAGTTCTTTGTTACTGTCTGAATTGTGCCATTACTTACACATGTTTGTAAATTTAACACAGAATTTTTTAAGTCAGGAAAGTTGCAGCTAACATTTAGCCGTGTGTAAAATAGCTCAGTGGACTGCATCTCTCATCAAACATCACCTTCCTAAAATAATATCAGTAATTTCATAAAAATGATTTTTTTTGCCTTAAAGGTGCGGGAGACTTTTGTGACCAATTTTTCATCAAATCTGTAAAACCTCAGTCACAGCCTAAGTATCATGAATCTGTAAGTCTTTCTGTGATTCCTCACCTGAATCGCTTGCATTACGGTGAAGTATTTTGAAGTGTCGTCCACTATAAACAAACCATGTGTTTACAAACAGAGCCAGGAGGTAACTCGGGCATCTTTGGAATTTTGTCACGACGTGCATTGTGGGAAAAGGAGGCACTGCAACCATATGATATTATATGGATGAAACAAACACGACACGGAAACGGCTGAAATGCGGAAACGGTGGAGGAATATGCACAGAGCACAGGTGTCAAACATGCGGCCCGGGGGCCAAAACCGGCCCGTCAAAGGTTCCAATCCGGCCCACGGGATGACTTTGCAAAGTGCAGAAGATAGTAACAGTCAAGGGTGTTGAACTTGAAAATAATAGCATAATAACCTAGAAATAATGACTCCAAATGTTCTTCGTGGTTTAATGTGGAAAAATATTATATGACGTTATGCCTATAATTGATTTATTGCAGAGAACATTAAACTCTGATATCCTTTAATTATAAAACGTCAATAACTTGAACAAATATGAACAACCTGAAATGTCTAAAGAAAAATACATGTAATTTTAACAATATTCTGCCTGTTATGTGTCTTGGTAGGTCTGATCTGTAATCCACATGTATAAATCATAAGTTGAGGCATAATATTGATCAAATTTTTCTTATCATTTCTTCCTATTTTTCTTCAAAAATTTCAGTTTTTTTTGGTTATTCACATCTTTTTTGTTTGGATAGTTTGTAAAATGTAAATGATTTCATAATTTAATCTTATTTTTTGCATATAAAAAATGGGGTGTTGTCATAATTTATAGGTTTTATGCTATTATTTGACTGGTCAGGCCCACTGGAGGTCAAATTGGGCTGAAAGTGGCCCCTGAAAGAAAATAAGTTTGACACCCCTGGCATAGAGGGAAGGGAGCTCCTGCTTTCTGTGTCGTGTCTGCCAGGTGGTTGCGCGAGCCTTCGCTTACCACATTGCACGTCGCGACAAAATTCCGAAGATGCCCGAGTTACCCCCCAGCTTTGTTTGTAAACACATGGTCTGTTTATAGTGGATGACACTTAGAAATAGTTCACCGTAATGCAAGAGATTCAGGTGAGGAATCACAGAAAGACTTACAGATTTGTGATACGTAGGCTATGACTGAGGTTTTACAGATTTGATGAAAAATTGGTCACGAAAGTCTCCCGCAACTTTAACCGTCAAATACTGAATTGCTGCTCAAGTTTTTATGTGTTTCATGAAGAATCGGGAAAAAAAATGACTTAAAGCAACATTTCATCACATTTTTTCTTTTTTTTTTTTTTTTTTATTTGTAAAACCCCAGTGGTATCCTAATTATCAGAAATCCGTTAGTCTTTCCATGCTTATGCATCTGAATCACTTCCCTCTCGATGAACAACTTTGAAGACAACTCCATCATAAACACAATCCGCTGGTTTACATGACAAACCGAAACGTCACTTGGGCCTTTTCAGAAATTTTGGTCACAAAGTGCATTGTGGGAATGGGAATTCCATACAGCAGCCATTTCACAGTCTCTTCTTGAGTGCTGAACCCAAATGTGGCCTTTACCTCCATCCACTGACTATACTCATTCTTTAAAATAACCCTTGTGAACTGTAGAATTTTACGTTGTAGCGTTTTCTTGCCGAATCTGTGAGAAACCGCTTTCACTTGGTCACCATTCCCACAATGCACTTCACAACAAAATTTCCCAAGAGGCCTGAGTGATTTTTCAGTTTGTTATGTAAACAAGTGGACTGTGTTTATGATGGAGTCATCTTCAAAGTTGTTCACCATGAGGGAAGTGATGCAGGTGCATGAGCATAGAAAGACTAATGGATTAGTGAGGATTAGGATATCACTCTGGTTTTACACATTTGAAAAAAAATTCAGCTTGATCTGAGGGAGGGAGGTGTATGGCATCACTTCTGTAACTTTTGGATGTGTATTCTTTCCAGTTATGTCTGATACTTGAACAGGTTTACCACTAACTATGACTGCGGTGTCTTGTAAAATGATCTTTTGAATTGACAGCACATTAACACCATTTGTGTAAATGATAATTTAACATAAATGGGATCAAAATGTTCCCTGTCCACCATCCTTGACTAATACAATTAATTCCCAAATCTGGAATTTCCCCTTGTGGGACTAATAAAGGCTTATCTTATCTTATCTTATCTTATCTTATCTTATCTTATCTTATCTTATCTTATCAAATAACGTTACACAGGGTACAGAAGGAAGAGAAGGGACTTCACCTCTCTACATGAGTAGGTGTTAGATGACTCAAAGCTAAAGCCAGCTTCGGGGTTTTTGACAAAAAGGATGAAATTCTGGGTTAGAGACCTTTATTCTTATGTAATGCACTTAAAGTAACAGTAGTGGATAAGAACATGAATCAGTTTGTCTTTTATTTTCCTGAAGATTGCTGATTTTCTGAAAATTAGGTTAAAATTTGTCATTAATTTGGAGACAATCGTCACTTATTGAACCACCTATTATTAAGATAACAGTAGAGAATAAAAAAGTGCATCAGTTCATATTTTATACAGATTAAATATTTTATTGAGGAAATGTCAGAGCCATAACATCATGCATCCAAGACTACTAACCTTTGCTGTTTTTAGACTGGTATAACTATATAACAATAAAGTCCTACATCCTAAAGTCCTCCAAAGTAGCAAATACATACATGGTTGTGCTCGTGTGTACACCACCTACATACGTAAGGCTGAAAGACTTCAGGTCCAAACAGCCTCCCTGACAGCGTGAAGGAAAACAATGCTCCACTCTTCCAAACACATGCCTGGCGCCAGCTGCCAAGGCAGATAAAACCGAGAGGTGAGGAAGAAACAAAAAGGAAAACAACAAATCCCTGGTATCTGTGGGCGATGAACAGTGACAGAAGAACGTCAGATAAGTTCAAATAGCTACATGTATTGACATTCCTGTTGCCTTAGCTGCCTTGTGTGAGCTACTGCAGAGGCAAAAAGCATGAAAGCCAAAGGGGATATGGATGGCTTGGGATGGGTGGGCATCCTTTTTAGGCGTGGATGGACACACTGCTTGGGCTTGTGTATATTGCTCAGATCAAAATTAATTTTGCGGCGCCTTGGCTCAAGATCAGGGTGAGTGAGTATGCCACACACAGCCTTTGATTGTCTGTGATGGCTCGGATGATGCACAGATAGAGATAGCATCTGAAGTTACCCACCCTCTAAAGTCTTTTTTTCCCCCCACTACGCTTTTTTATTCATCTCAGATTACAGCGTTGGAATGGGATCCCTGCTGTACCCTGTGCTGTACCTCTGCGGTGAGCTGAGAGTACACACAACAAAGGCATCTGTTGTACTAGGCAGTCATTGTGTGCAATTTAATGTCTCCTAAATACTTTTATTGTTGACTTTTTCAGGTGCATTCTGAACATTCCTTGTGGCTATGCCAGTAAACCGCACAGGTAAATGTTTAAAAAGATTATTGTTTACGAGCCTAAGACAAGAAAGGGGCTTTAAATGAAATAAATTCTGCTTACTTTACATGTAGCCTCCTACACGTCCTCCCAAACAAATCTGCTACTTATTTCAGCCTCTAGGAAAACTATGTGTGAGATCACTTAACAAATTGACACACTCTGCTTGAACAAGAGCAGGCATGGCCTTTAATTACACTGTCCAACCTCATGTGAAATTATGAGTCACAGTGTTTTCTCCTTCCACGGCAGACAATTTTAATGACGATGAACCTGTGCCTAAAATAGGTACCGCCTCCAGGGTGGTGTTTTTTTCTTTTTTCGGTTTTATTTTTTTAGACAGCCACCCTCAACAGCCGTATGTAGGCCTGCTGGCTGAGGTAATGCCCTGTGAGAGATTCCTCATGCCTTACCTCATGCCTGTCTGACTGAGAAACGCCTCAGTTATCTCAGCCACTTCCTTCTCTTGACCACATGCATATCAGCTGAGGTAAGGATGGAGTGGCCTGGTCCCGGAGCTGTAGGCCGGCTGTCGTGACCTGATTAGATTGGGCCTCTACAGTCAGGTGGCACAAAGTGGATCACGTATACTGAGCCAACATTCTATTTTAATAAAAATACGCTCATTACGCTTCTTATCTCGAAGACCTTATATAAGTTCCAACAGTGCCATCATGTCAACAAGAACCTTTTTTGGAGACGGTCCTTCTGGAGAGAAGGTTCCCATAGTTGTTTGGACTTTTGAGCCCAACTGCAGGTGTGAAACCTCCCCTGATCCAAGCTTCAGACCAAACAGTTGAACCTGAATATGACAAAAACTGGTTTGGATCAAAAGAACCATAGTCCAGTCCATTTCTAGAGGGTAAAGAGGATGACATGGACTTTCAGACCAATTCTTCTCCAAAGCAAGAAGAGGGACTACCAAAAAAAAACTAAGTCTGATGAAGGGCCTTGGCCCAAAACGTCACCATTTTGTCCAAAAAACTTTCTGGGAGCTCACAGGTTGTGCGGACCTTCTTTTATTTTTTCATATTTTTTTTGGATCTTGCACACCTCTCATTTTTTGGATGCGTGTGTTGATCACCTCTCTTCAAGAAAAAACTAAACCATGGTCAACCTTTTAATACATATAGTTTAACATATACGGTCAAACTAGTTGAGTATTGGGTTTGAACGAGGAGCTTCTGACATTAAAAATACATCTTTAAATTCTTTTTCCTCCACCCACATGTGTCACAAACACATATCTGAGGATGGCCTAATGACTTATGCGACATTAAAAAGCTCAAAACCAATAACTGAGTCAGTCTACACTGTTACTGATGAATAACAACTGGATTTTCTGTGAGTGAGCAACAAAATCTCATCAGAACTGTCAGTCATCTATTGGCAGTTCTTGTACCAGACAAACATGGACAAAAATTAGGGAAATGCAGAGTTTGGGTGAGATCCTAAATTGAAAGATGTGTTTAATATAGACGGTAAAGTCTACAAAGGGATTATGAAGGCAAGTGAACTTGTGCAATACAATCATAAACAGATAAAAACTGTAAATAAGGACTGATGACAAGGGGAATTATTCATACATTTCTAGCAAGTTTGTGTGCCACATAAAAAAAAAAAATACATGAGGCAGCATGCGCTAGTAGTTCAATAATGAGACAGGCTAAACGCTGAGGGAATGACACTTAACATATTTTCCAATTACTTCGACTGGATCTTTAGCCTTAAGACTAGAATCTTTACACACACATACACACAACAGTCTGACTAGGCCTGAACAGTCATCATCTCCACATCACGTTCAGAATCGACCTCCTAGTAATTAACCACGTGACAAACTTAAGTGAGACAAAGTCAGATGTAAATATAAAGAAAAAGGTCCATGTAATGAGGAGGTTGGGCTCCAGCCTTGATCATCTCCTCTTTCAAACCAAAGTCAACTGTCAGCTAAAGTCAGTGACATTACTGTTAACACGATGGTCACAGTAAATTAACCTTAATCCGATCTTTCCCTAATCCTAACATGCCAATTTTGTACCATAATTTGTTGTACTGAAGAAGAAGAGTTGTGCTCCAGGACACAGCCAACTTTTATTGGTTGCTCAGGTTGGAGGACTGGTGGTTTTTGGTGGCTTTTCTCTTTACGTCCCTGGTCCTGTGAAGTAAGCAGACTGAATACCTTGCTATTGCTTTTGGCTGATATTACATCTAATCTCTCCATTTAACGACATACATCTCTTGTCACCTCTTCAAGATTTATTCAGCACAAAGTACATTTTTCTCTTGAGTGTTGACTGAGAAATCGCAGAAACAAAATAAACAGACCAGCCAAGGGCTTTAGCTTGTCAGAGCTCAGCTTCTGGCTCTTTTACTTTCTGGTTCTATCACAGTTTCATCTCCTGTTCTTCTCCCCTGCCTCCTATTACTCTCTCCTCTTCTTTCTCATGTCCTCCCCTGACTCCTTGTGTCCTGTCTCCTCTTATCCTCTCGTTTCTTTCCTTCTGTTTTCTGGGTGTGTTTCGTCTGGATGTTTCTTATAGGACCAGCAGGATTATCGACCATGAGTAATAGGGCTCTCACAGGGACAGACCCAGATGCTTTGCATGCTTTCCCAACACCAGCGGGATCAGTGGTAACTGTAGCTCAATCTGGGTTGGCTTCATAGAGAATCCCTTGCAATAACAGGGAAGGGTTGTGTTTAAGTCTAACCAAGCGGTAGTAAAGCCACAGGGATTTAACAGAAAATCCACACAAGGGGTATCATCAACATATTAAGCAGCAGCAGTAAGTTAACACCCTCTTTGTTGCAGATCACATGGTGACCTCATATGGAATGCAAACTTCTGAGAGTTTTTCTCCTAAAGTTTCACCTGTTCAGGTAAAAAAAAAACAAAAAAAAAAACACACACACCAAAACCCAAACTCCTTGAATTCAAGGTTTTCACTGCGATAGTAACACCTACCTGACTTTTTAATTCCAGATGTGAAACGCCCCTTAGACCCTGGTGAGAGAACCAAAGACATGGCCTTTTGTCCGACCAAAAGAAAGGGAGCCCCAGTGTGAATCAAACAGAACCTTGTTTTTGTTTATTTCTAGTGTGAAACCACTTCTTAGATGGCTCAAACTTCCGGACCAGTTACAAGAAGTTAGGCAAGGCTATCATTGCCAGTGAAAAAAAGACAGAAAACACATGAAAGAAAAAGAAACTGAAAGTTCTAACAACATAATTGTACAGCACACATCCACGATGACGGCAGGATGTAGTAGTTGCTTCCCAAAATTGCAGAGTGGGAAGTAGATGAACCTTAAATATTAGATGAAAAAATTTACCTTGGTTCAGACTGAAAATGTTCCCTTAGTACTGTGTTCTTTTGAGCCAAACTTCATCAATAAAACTGTAGGTGGTTGTTTAACGATAGTATGATCCATTTCTAGGGTGTAAGTAGTAGGTGTTTTAGTTTTTGGATGGCTTGAACTTTCAAACTAATTCTTTTCCAAAACATAATGTGTGAGCACTTGAAAACCCTCGGTCTTCAGTCCATGCCGAAGGTTTTGCACATACAGACGGACGGATGATGTGCTGGATGCCAACCCCCTTGCTCATGAACCTAAATCCATCTTCAATCTGGACCTCAATACACAATTGCACAAGTAACGTGATGGACCTGTATGTGGAGGACGTTTCGCTAAAGCTGTGAGAAAGTGAAAGTGAGCTCCCCTCAACTTATAATTGTTGTTGACTATCTGCTCCCTCCTGCGGTTGAGAACCAGTGGTGCATGTCAAAGTTTTTGAACAGACATAGACAGACGGACAGACAGACGGACAGACAGACGGATGGACAACCAACTGATGACAATACCCTGCGGCTAGTGTGGCCAAGGGTAAAAAGGAGGAAAAACACCACACAGAGAAAGATGAGTGTCTGTAGCACAGAGGCAGTGACCGATCTTTAATATATATGGTCAAAGGAAAGTAATAACAAACTTAATCTGTTAATACATATAACAAAACCAAAACTGACTAAATTAACAAATACGAGGACGACCAAAAGGGTTTCACACAGTCACAAAGCGTAAACCTAATGACTGAGTCAGTCCTCTCAGTAACTGGAAACTGGTGGACGACTGAATCTGACCAGAGCCTGCTTGTACCAAAACAAACATGGAAGGAAAAGAGGAAAAAGCTGACTTTGGGTGTTGCGAATTGTGAATTGAGAGATGCGTTCACTGTCCACCGTATAGCCTACACAGGAAACTAGTCAATTAGGCTTGCACTTTGTACTGGTAGTAACTCTAAATACAGCATACTCAAATAACAACATTACAAATGAGTGAAACCTTCAAATCAAAATGAAATAAATTAACCTTGTTTTGCCAGCGGTCTTAAATGCAACACTTTTTTTTGACTGTCTAAGCCAAACTGTGCTGTCACTCATGGTCATGTTAAACTACAGTTCAGATCCCTTCACTACAGTGTCAGGTTACTACTGTCCAGTTTAGTGTTACGGTTACATTTGAGCCACATTTCAATTTATGTAGTTGAGTTTGTGAAAATATACCTACAAGATGTTTCCTTTTACATGGAGTTTAATGTTTAATACACATCTGTTATAAGCCGAATAGAAATTGTAGTTCCATGAAATTTCAATTTAGGATTAGGGTTCCATGAAAAGGGTGGTTGTAAAAAAGGTTAAGCAATGTGATTTATATTTTTATCATGTCACACAAAAATGTGAAGGATTCCACGAGAACATCATTTAAACCACATCAACTTTCAACATCTCTTTAGCAATGATTGAGTGCAATGTGAAGCATTTATGTGTTCTTTTTTTATGTTAGAACGATAACAATGAAATATTATACGCAAAAGACAGTTGTTTTTTTATTTACAACAAACCCCACGACCCTGACTGAAAAACAACACTTAAGCAAGCATCCTGGAAACCTTGAGAAAAGGCTGAAATTGTCATTAAAAGTGTCAACTCATCCAAGTCAGGTCAAACCTCAGACCATCTGAGTCACAACTTATCTGAGTCGTATCATTACAGACAACATTACAGTTAAGTCTCAGGTCAGGTGAGGACATCGCTGAGGACGAGTGAGGTCAAGGCCAAAGGAACAGTTCAAGTTTTACAAATCATTCAACTCACAAATCATTCAAGAACATACAGATTTTAACAGTTTGTTAAACATCAATATATCCTTGAACTAGAAGCACTCGGAGAGCGCAGACCTCTGCCAAGGCTGATCAGTGGCCCCCCCCGTGGGCCCCCCCACCCCCGATCACCACCAAAATTTAATCATTTCTTCCTTATCCCACTTCCAACAAACCCTGAAAATTTCATCCAAATCTGTCCATAACTTTTTGAGTTATGTTGCACACTAACGATCAGTGCCCCCCCCCCCCCCCCCCCCCCCCCCCCCCCCCCCCCCCCATGGGCCCCCCCACCCCCGATCACCACCAAAATTTAATCATTTCTTCCTTATCCCATTTCCAACAAACCCTGAAAATTTCATCCAAATCTGTCCTTAAACTTTTTGAGTTATGTTGCACACTAACGGACAGACAAAGAAACAAACAAACAAACAAACAAACAAACAAACAGACAGACAAACAAACAAACCCTGGCAAAAACATAACCTCCTTGGCAGAGGTAATAAAGTTAAGTAGAACAACAAAACCAACACCCCTTTTCATTTGTGTATTAGAAACATAGCCAATATACATCCGAAAACAAAGAGAGAAAAGGCTTCTTTGACATGGGACCAAACCTCCAACTGTCCAATCTGTGGACCACCCATTCAACCTCCTGAACCAGAGCTAGCCTTAAGTATGTCAAGTCCATGTCTGGTGAAGGCACAACTCAAATCTGATTAAAACCTAATCCAAGTCAAGCTCTGTGTCATTGTAAACATAAATATTCCAAACGGAGTCTTATCACAAGTCATTTGAATCACATGCCTGAACACAAAAACCACAAAAGCTGCTTTCATGAAGACATGTATAAAACATGAAAGCTTCATACAAGTTAGGATGGATGTCTCAGGCCTCTGAAGTTGACCCTAGAAATGACTTTGATCAATTACCTTTCAAAGAGGGTTTTCTAGATCAGGGGTGTCAAACTCATTTTAGTTCAGGGGCCACATTCAGCCTAATATGATCTAAAGTGGGCCGGACCAGTAAAATAATATAAATAATAGGATAAGAACTGATAAATAATGTCATCTCCAAAGTTTTTTCTATGTTTTTGAGTGAAAAAAAAGTCAAATTCCGTAATAAAAATGTTTACATCTACGAACCGTACTTGAACATAACATAAACAAATATGAAGTATGTGGAATTGTACCAATATTCTGCCTGTTATTAAATGTTTTGTATATTTGTAGATCCACTGTGATCTGTAAGTCGTGATGCACATGTATAAATGATAAAATGAGGTGTAACATTGTTAATATTATACTTATTTTTCTTAAGAATTTTCAGGTTATTCACATTTTTTGTAAAAGGCTAGTCTGTAAATGGAAACATTTTTGTGTAATTTTACTTTTTTTACACAACAAAGAGAAAAATTTGTAGTTTTCATTATAATTTATAGGTTATTATGATAGTATTTTACCGGTTCTGACCCACTTGAGATTGAATTGACCTAAAATGATTCGAACATCCTTGACTGTTAATATCGTCAGTGTAATTTCTGCATTTCACAAATTCATCCCAGGGGCCAAATTGGACCCTTTAGCGGGCCGGTTTTGGCCCCCGGGCCACATGTTTGACACCTGTGTTCTAGATTGATACATGACAAATAACTCTTTATAAACTCATTGATTCTCAAAGATTGGGTTACAGTACATGGGAGATTTTAAACTGGTTGTTAAACTTTTGTAGGAAAAAAAAAAAAAAATAGAAAATGTGAAAACTTGTTAATGTTCTGATTAGGGCTGCAACTAACGATGATTTTAATAATCGATTAATGTGTAGATTATTTTAATAACTAATCCATTCATCTGATAAACACAAAAGAAAACGGGGGGAGGTATATACGTGGGGGTGCGTTCTATAAGTGCCCAACTACTGTAACTACCGTGAAACCGAAAATGAAACTTAACTTTGTACGTCCGACCCCCGACTTCTATGCCTCTCTTTTACTTCAGAGCTTACATGAAATTTTCACAACTTCTTGCCTATACCCTCAGGCCACCCAGGGCTCCACTGGGCCCTGGCCTGATAAACGGAGATGGATGAAAACATTATAATTACGAAGATAGTGTCTAACTAGCTAGCGGGCTATAGTAATCAGGACACATAGGCTATCTTAAGCTAGGTTTACATTATGTTCCTGGTGGCCACTGCAGCCCCATTTGCCTGAAAAACGTACTGCACCAGGGGATTTTGGCCATTTTTTTCTCCATATTCAAGTTTTGTTAGAAAAACGGTGTACTACATTTTGGCTAAACGGGGCTGCCAGGCATCTGAAGCCTCAGCCATGCTCCTCTGTGTTTTCCTCTGTAACGTGCTCAAGACCCAACGAATCAAATGCTGAATTCGTTGCCAGCTATTTAAAGAATCGATTTGGATCAGTTTAATTGATTTGCTGTTGCAGCACTAGTTCTGATAATTGTACATTGAGTCTTATCAGAAAGGCTAGCCCATGTTGTTTTACTGATGACAGGGAAAAACACAGAGCCTTGTGACTTTACCTATTGTACCTACAGGGTGGGGAAGCAAAATTTACAATATTTTGAGGCAGGGATTGAAAGACAGTGTATGACCAATTAGTTTATTGAAAGTCATGAGAATTTATTTGCCACAAGAAAATTTACATAATAGAAAATGTTTTTATTCTATGTGTCCTCCTTCTTTCTCAATAACTGCCTTCACACGCTTCCTGAAACTTGCGCAAGTGTTCCTCAAATATTCGGGTGACAACTTCTCCCATTCTTCTTTAATAGTATCTTCCAGACTTTCTCGTAATAGTTTTGCTCATAGTCATTCTCTTCTTTACATTATAAACAGTCTTTATGGACACTCCAACTATTTTTGAAATCTGATGATTTTGAATTCCTGATTACTCATATGGGCAAAAGTTTCTGAAAAGGTATGGATAATAGTGTTAGGTATGATTATGACATCAATATATGTTTGGTTTCAAAACAATTGACGTAGTGCCTGCTGAGAAAAAACAACTAAATGTTCATTGTAAATTTTGCTTCCCCACCCTGTACATTACAATGCCTACAATACATGACCTAAACATGTCTAACTAACCATATTTCTCTATTGCTGTGGCTTATAAACTGTATCCGTCTGAAATGATAGTATCCCCAAGATATTAGAAGGAGATGTAGAAATAACTGTAAAATATTATAGTCAGGAATGTTTATTAGTACACACATTCATTTTTCTTAGGATTTATTGCTAAGGCCTAATATGAATTGTTTTGTGATGTTTAGCCGTTGTTAAAATGTGTGTCCTGAGGAAAAATAGTTTGCGAAACACTGCTTTAGATGATTCAAAGAAGACAGCCAGTTGTAATCCCGAAGGCAGACAATCTACAATGTGTAAGTAAGTCCTGGTGTTTGTGAATGAGTGAGTCAGTGTACAAATGCTCCACCTCATCTGTGGAAGCAGCTGGTTAAGGCAAGGCCTCAGACACAGACATAAACACCCACACACACACACACACACACACACATACATAATGGAGCGAATGAGGTTAAAATGTGGAAACTACTTACTTGAGCAAAGAGTACCCAGAGGGGAAAGGGAGGGGTATGAAACAATTAAACCCCTGCTGACAACTCAGACAGTCATTTCATAACTTACACATGCATGAGGTCGGCCGGACCTTGTGTCTGGTAAGAACAAGGCCACGAGACAAGCAGCCCTTATAAGGCTAAACTATGAAACACACAGAACTGACACAAGACACAGGTGTGCCCTGTTTGGTGTTAACCGGACGTATTTAATGTAGACGGCTGGGGCTTAATCACACCTGATGATAGTGTATTAATAGATTTCCATTGCAATGACTGTATAAAGTCTGTGCATGCGATCTGATTTCACTCTCTGACTACCCACTGATGTAATATTGCATGAGTGATGGAAACTTCATCAGAATGGGCTTGTTCTCGTATAAAGCGTATAAAACCTCTAAACCATTTCAACTCCCACATCCACTCTACTCACCTTCCAGTCTTAAAGTTGAGACGAACAGTGTGCATCAATGCTCACGGAGGTCCTTGAGGTTAAAGAGACCAATCTGTCAACTAGGCAGGTGTTACATAATCACTAACTCGATGAAGCGTCCTTGACCAAGGCAGGAATTCCTCCTATCTCCTGTGGGGCTGATGTGTAGTTGACCATATGCTTCAACCTGTGGGAGGACAGAATAAATGAAAATGTTCACCTTGAATAAGCAACAAAAACATTATTGCTTTCCTTGAAGTATTTGGGAACGACAAATTTCCCACCAATACAATAACAAGGACACTACTGTATTGTGATTTTTGTTAAAGGTGGTGTTATTAAAAATCAGAAAAAGACATAAGATGCAGCTTAACATTAATTAATTTGGTGCAGTAAACATAACATTTTGTATTTTGTATAATGTTCTTCAGCTACATCTTACAATAATTTCTAGCTTTTCTTTTTTTTTTTTTTCATATATAATTTGAAGAGAAGATACCATGTCAGCCCAAACACCATGTGATGACACACAACAGCATTAGCACTGATTTAATTTCCGTTTCATTTTGTAGTTTTGTTACTGTATGATCAATGCTAATTTTACGTAGAAACACAAGGCATGCATCAACACGCTGACTGAACATCAGAATTGGTGAATATGCTGCCAACAGCTAACATCAAATCAGATGGTGTTTATCTGTTGTTTTAAATTAAAAGCTGTTTTTGTTTTGTTTTTTTATATACAGGGTGGGGAAGCAAAATTTACAATGAACATTTAGTTGTTTTTTTCTCAGCAGGCACTACGTCAATTGTTTTGAAACCAAACATATATTGATGTCATAATCATACCTAACACTATTATCCATACCTTTTCAGAAACTTTTGCCCATATGAGTAATCAGGAATTCAAAATCATCAGATTTCAAAAATAGTTGGAGTGTCCATAAAGACTGTTTATAATGGAAAGAAGAGAATGACTATGAGCAAAACTATTACGAGAAAGTCTGGAAGATACTATTAAAGAAGAATGGAAGAAGTTGTCACCCGAATATTTGAGGAACACTTACACAAGTTTCAGGAAGCGTGTGAAGGCAGTTATTGAGAAAGAAGGACACATAGAATAAAAACATTTTCTATTATGTAAATTTCCTTGTGGCAAATAAATTCTCATTCTCACTTTCAATAAACTAATTGGTCATACACTGTCTTTCAATCCCTGCCTCAAAATATTGTAAATTTTGCTTCCCCACCCTGTATATGACTAAATTTGTGCTCATTCAAGGAAAGGGAAATAAAGGACTGAATGTCTTTAAAACAAGTTATTTCAGGTCATAATGAAAATCTGTGGGTATTTATTTTAAAGCCTGAAATTAATCCTACTATATAATGCACGTTTTGATCCCGCCCCATGTCCCATCGATATCCGATCGTTGTTGCAGCACAGGAGGGCGTTTGTACGGGTTTTCCTCAGCCTTCACAGGCCCGATCGCCACCAAACTCACCAAATGAATAGAAACATTACCTGACTATCTACTAGGCACAATTTTATGTCCGTATTTAAATGTTGTGAGGTATTCTGGGCGATTTTATCCATCCTGGCTCGCTCAGCCAGGCACGAGAGATGTGACGTTCGTGGACGAGTCGAGTCTTTTGAACGGCTCTTTTAAGTGAACAATGAGAACCGATTCGTTGTGAGTGATTCGTTTACGTGCCGTTCTCATATTCAAATTACCCACACTGCCTTCATGCTTCACCTGTGTGTAACATGACTCTGAATTGTCCACGCTGCCTTCACCTGAACGAATAATGACATCTCTGAGTTTGAGTTGTCCCAGCACACCCCATTCACTTGAACGCAGCTACACGCGCAGCTCATTTAGGGGAGGAATTATCAGTGACAGTTCGACTGACTGGACTGAAGACATTTACTGAAGGTGGTGGCCATGGCTCAGATGGTAGAGTGGGTTGTCAAATAACTGAAGGGTTGGCGGTTCGAATCCCGCTCTGTCCATGCGCTGTTGTGTCCTTGGGCAAGACACTTCACCCTCCTTGCCTCCAGTGCTGCTACTTACACTGGTGTATGAATGCGTGTGAATGTTCGGTGGTGGTCGGAGGGGCCATAGGCGCAAATTGGCAGCCACGATTCCGTCAGTCTGCCCCAGGGCAGCTGTGGTTACAAATGTAGTTTACCACCACCAGAGGGAGAATGTGAGAGTGAATGAATAATGGATCCACTGTGTGCGCTTTGAGTATGCATTCATAGAAAAGTGCTATATAAATCTAATCCATTATTATTATTATTACCACTGTATCCAGGAGGAGCGACAGAAAAAAATGGAGATGTGGGATTAACTGGAGGACCATCTGCTTCCTATAAATGCAGATATGCATTCATGTGGTGGAAAAGCCAGGCCCTGGTGGACCCCAGCCTCACCACAGTTATGGTATGACGTACCTGTCGGCTGTTCTACTCTATGCCACGGGCCATGAAACATGCTCAAAAATCTGTTTCCTTTTACATATTTGAAGGTTTTCCAAAAAAGTAACGCAATAATTACTTTCCCTGGTAACTAATTACATTTATGAATTCCGTTACTAATTCTATTACTTTTTTTGGAAAAGTAATTAGTAACTATAACCACTTACTTTTTAGAAGTAATTTGCCCAACACTGGTGGTTATGCTGCCGTTCATGAAATTTCTATTGCTAGCAGACGATGCTACAATGTAAAGGCTGCGGTTCACTACCGCTGTATGAATTTAATCATGTTTGACAGGCCAAACAAATACGTGCTCTTCCCTTCATGCCTTGCATGTTGCCTCAAATTATTACCTGCACAATGCATGATTAAATAGTAGTTTACAAATGGATAGTGGTGGCAGACAACTTGTACTTATCATGCTATCGTACAACAGCACCACGGGTACAATGCCGCTAGTATTATGAAGTTATGTTACACTTCTTGAATGGCTGCCCAGATGGATGGATGGATGGATGGATGTTTATTTGTTCTTCACAGGAAAAATGCTTTCACATTTCCGTACAGCCACAAGAACACAAAAAACCCCATCAACTCTAAACACATGACATGACACAACCCCAACCCTTCAATCACATACCAGTATTTGAGCAGTTACTTTCCACTGCAGACCAGTGTGCATCTTAGCTGTGACGGATATAAAACAAGGAGGTGTGTTAACTGGGAGAACTGGGACTTTGCTGTTCTTAAGCATTTGAAAGTCCTTCCAGAAGCAGGTTTAGGCAGTGAGAGTGGGAGAAGCATGCAACTATTTTAGAATTATGTTTTATGCATTAGGTCTTCAGCGGTGTTGTGTTTTTTTAGCCCTACTTGTATTAACTGGAGAGGTCAGCAATCAGCTCTGGGAAGGGGCCGGTGTGTGTACCAGCCACCTGAAGATTAACTTGACATTCTTGTTGCTGCAGGGGGAAGCTAAGCCTCCCACCTGATTCAGAGTACTCAACACAGATGTAGCAAGTGGGTGAGAGAGGAGGGAGGACGGGAAGAACAGACGGATGGAGAGATGTATCAGGCATGAAAGGGACGGAGGACGAGATGGAGGGAGGTGGAAGCTATAGCTGTACATGCTGCGGCTTGTCCACTCCGGGCACATTACCTCCAACTGCTGCCATTTAGGAGCGGAGGGCCCCTGTGCACTTTACTAATCCGCTGGTATGAGTGACTTTGTCAGTCAAGGAGGCAAGCATGAGGGTCAGACTGTACGGCGCATTATCATTAAGGGGCTTATGCAAACCCGTGGTGGTGGGAATGAGAATGCCGTTGTAAGGCTTACAATAACCCTCTTCCATTCTCAGATCGGCCTCCAGCTTGTTTTAATGTGTGTTTATAAAACCGCCTGTAAGTCACTCGCTAAAGCCAGGCACTTAAGAGACCTTTTAGATAAGGTTGTCAAGGTCTGCGTCTCAGAAAAGCGCACTGCCACATCTTGTAAAAAGTTAGCGAGAGAGTAACATGTCCTGACAACCGTGGCTTTAAAGGAGCTGGTGGAGAATGTGGTGAATGCCAAGTTTGCTTTTTTCCCTTGAAATACAGTGTGTTTCAAGTTCCCTGGCCAGAAGCTTCATAGTTTCTGGCCTTAAGATTGCCAAACACGATGTCAGGGTCCTTTCACACTGGCATGTCGCATGAAACAGGATATATAACACTAAGTATAATACGTAAACACACACATATATCCACGTACATACGTTAAATTGGTGTGTAAAAGCACTCTCCTTCACTCAAACACATTTTATGCATTCTACCTGTTTTTAAAATGTCCATCCATATGCATCACATAGTTTTTACACAAACCAATAAACTCAACCCGTTACATATTTGTCAAATGTAAATGAAACAAGTACGAAAACAAATTGGATTTGTAGATGATAATAGCATTACATACTGTCACAGAAAAAATTATTAGACCACCCTTGTTTTCTTCAGTTTCTTGTTCATTTTAATGCCTGGTACAACTAAAGGTACATTTATTTGGACAAACATAATGATAACAACAAAAATAGCTCATAAGAGTTTAATTTCAGAGCTGATATCTAGACATTTTCCATGGTTTTCTTGATAATAACCAAAATCCCTTCAGTTCTTACATCAATATCTATGGCATTGTACTGACAAAAACAGTGCTTTTAGACATTCCATGTTTTCTTTTCTGTCTGTTTTAGTCACATGATACACACAGGAGTCAGTACTTGATTGCATAACCATTGTTTTTGATGACTTTTGATGGTCTAATAATTTTTCCTGCGACGGTATAATAAATCCTGTTTGGTTTAAAATTAGAAATCAGGTTTATCAGTTTTTTTCTGGTAACGCTATGAAATCCAAATAGATGCAACAAATAGGCCTCAAACTAATAAAAGTATAGGTGTTTATAGTGATGTCTGAGCAGAATGTTTGACTAGTTTCATATCTTGGTTTTAGAAATTCATGCATGGAAGTAAAGGTCGATGCAGATTAATCGAAAAATATTTTGACCCGACGACTATGATTATATGTTTAACCCCTAAAGACCCAAAATGCCACTTTTGACCAAAAGCATCTACAGATCTAAAATGTTTAATACCTATCGATCCAGTAAACCTATTAATACATGTAAATAATTGGGGTAAAATGCAATTTGTCATCTTGTCATTGTCATCAGATATGACCCATTTGTACGTTCAGAGGCTGTGTAACCAAAGTGGAAATGGCATTTTCTATAACATTGATTCACCAGTAAAAAAAAACATTTACTCTATATGGAGACACTTGGCTTATATTCAGTTCATGATGTATTTGCCGACAAACTCACTTTTTCTTCAGTTTTCTCTGTTTTGATATAATAACCTTTGAATTAACTCTGAGTTTTCATGAATATTCCTTCATTTTCATTTTAGTTCATTTATTTGTTTAGAGCAGAAGAAAAAAATGAACATTTTTAAGTGTACAAGGAACTAATAACAGAGCAAATACATTAATAAATAAAGGTGATCAAGACAATATAGCAATTACAATGTACACTAGTATTAATAAAATAAATTCAATATGTATTGCTCAAAAGGAGTGGGAAGAAGAAAACTTAGCAAATCCCACCCCCATCTCACATTTATACACATAACACATTACTTTTGCTTCCTTAATGATATATTATATTAATATTTAAAACTAAACATAGGAAAAGATATGGTTTACAGTAAAAAAACAAAAAAAAAAAAACAAGCAAAATATATGGGATAATATTATAATAAATGATGATAAATCACTTAAGAAAGATTAAATAGAGAGCAAAATTCACTGCCATAAAAGTAGCACTGGGTCTTTATGGGTTAAGAAGAAAAATGTAAATGTGTACCAGGAGCAGATGACTTGGTCTCAACTCTGCTTCACTAAAATTGGGATGTTGAGCTTGAGAGTGCCCTCGAGCTCAAAGTGTGAATGTCTTTAAACAAGCTCAGACAGACAAATCCAAAGCCATGTGGTCAGAGAAAGACTTCAGCAGCGGAGGAAGACGATCTATTAAAGGTGTCTCCTGTAATCTGTGGTGTGTCTGGTCTCATTAGAGGACGCCAGTGGGTGAAAGTCAAGGCTGGACACTCCATGACACAAGCTTCAACTTCAATCTATCACTGAAGCTGCTGCTGTTTATTCTAAAGCAAATGGATACGTGTGGTTTAATCCAACAGGTGCGTTATGAATGAATACATCTATGATTTAAAGAGGAAGAAAGTTGAGCTTTAGATGTTTTAACAAGACAAATATCATGTTTGCTGAAAGTCAAAACTGATTTCAACCTGGGAAGCAATGTTTCAGTATATTGTTTTGTTTAAAGAATCATCCTCACATTATATTACATTTTAACATGACATGAGGCTCTGTTTATTTTCCCCAGTTGAAATGTTAAGGTTACTTTTTTAATTTTCAGTATATTTCCAAGCCTCTGGATTTCCGTAGAAGTTTAATCAGTACTTTTATTATTGTCTGTTTTATACAAGTACATACATGCACAGTAAAAAAACAAACAAACAAAGGATTTGCCTCTGGGAAATGAGTCATACTTTTTTGCTTTAAAAAGAAAAATAATCTTGTTAAGTGTGTTTCTCATTAGAAAAGTAATCTCATTTGAGGAAAATACATTGAACCTTGTCTTAATAAGCTATTCCAGCTAATACTAAGCTATATTTAACCAGTGACAAGCACAACTTCTCAGTTTAAGAATATTAAGTCTGTCTTTAACCCTTAGAGGACACTCATAGAAATACTCTGAGATTCAACATGTCAACATTAGTGTGTTATTAGAGGAAGTAACAAGACTATTGTGAAATTTTAGTTTGTTATTTTTTATTGCTAAGTAGAAAACCAAGGTCAATGAAGTTACCATATTTGGTTCCTTACCAGTAAGTGGCAAAAAAAAAAAAAAAAAAAACACAAGAAGTGAACATAAAAAATACAAGAAAACACATGTAAAGTGAAAGGAACATGTATTTTAGAACATTAGAACACGACACAAAATTTCAACCTTAATGTGTTTTTAGAGGATATAACAACACTTTAGTACTTTTGTGAAATTTTTCACATTTTTTTATTGTTATGTAGAAAATCTAGGTCAGTGAAGTTACCATATTTGGTTCCTTACCCGTAAGTGGGAAAAAAAAAAAAAAATCCAAGAACTAAATATTAAAATAATAGGAGGAAAACACATGTAAGGTGAAAGGAACATCACTTTTATAACATCAGACCAACATAACACATTATCCCAGTGGTTCCCAACCTTTTTTGGCTCGTGACTCTATTTTAACATCACAAATTTCTGGTGACCCCAGACATTCAAAATTGAGACTTGACAAAACTTGACTAAAATTAGTTTGTTTTTGATCGTGTAATAATTTGCTATAATATGTTGCAAATAAACGTTAATTTTAGGCAACATTTAGGCCATATACTGTAAATTTTTATTAGTAAGTTTTAATTTTTCATCCACTACTAAAAATTTCAGGTGACCCCATTTGAATTCCAGGCGACTCCACATGGGATCCTGACCCCAAGGTTGAAAAACACTGCATTATCCCTTTGAACATCATTCCTTACATTAGTACCATTACTTCATGGCAAGGTTATTATCGTTAATGAAAACTAACAAAATGGCGAAAACTAGAATTGTAAAAACATTTTTGTTAACTGAAATAAATAAAAACTATAATAAAAAAAAAAAAAAAAAAAGTAAATGAAACTGTATTGTGTGCTTATAAAACTAACTAAAACGAATAAAAATGATGGATAAAGTTCCCTTTGTTTTCGTCTTTGTCAATGTCGGATTGAAATCGATTTAATTTGCTCGAGCAATTTTAGCTAGCAGCACCATACAGTACTTTACGGTCTGTCACTTATGGTTTCCAGTCGTCTTCTGGTCCCCACTCTACCTGGAAACACGGAGACTAAAGTTGGGAGAAAGCAGCAGAGTCCTGTCTGGGATTTATTTGAATATGACGGAGAAGAAGACAAAAGATACGACAAAACTAAAATTAATACTAAAACTAAACTAAAACTAAGCATTTAGACAAAAAACGGAAACTAATAAAAACTAGCAAACCTGCTCTAAAAACTAATTAAAACTAACTGAATTAGAGAAAAAAAAGTCAAAACTAAATACACCTAAACTAGAATGAAAAATCCAAAACTATTAGTACCATTACTTCATGGTACCTAACAAAGCAGGTCCACTCACTGTTCATGCAGAGGTGGACCTTACAGACCCTGCAGACCAGGGGTGTCAAACTCATTTTAGTTTAGGGGCCACTTTCACTCTAATATGATCTCAAGTGGGCCGGACCAGTAAAATAATAACAGTGAAAAAAGTAAAATAACATTATGATAATGTTCACATCTACAACGTTTCCTTAAAAATCTGAATAACATGAACAACCTGAAATGTCTTACGAAAAACAAGTGCAATTTTAACAGTATTCTGCCTCAGTTTATCATTTACACATGTGCATTACAACTTACGTTACAATTACAAATACAAAAAACATATAGTACCAGGCATAATATTGGTAAAATTGCATTTACTTCTCTAAAGAAATTTCCGGTTGTTCATATTTGTTCAGGTTATTCACATTTTTTGTAAAAGGATAGTTTGTTAATGTAAACATTTTCATGTAATTTTACTTTTTTCACTAAAACAAAGATAAAATCTGCAGTTGTCATTATTTATAAGTTATTATGATACTCTTTTACTGACCTGATCCAATTGAGATCTAATTGGTCTGTATGTGTAACCTGAATTAAAATAATTTTTACGCCATTGATTGTTAATATCTAAATTGTAATTTTTGCATTTAACTAATTCATCCTACGGGCCGGATTTGGCCCCCGGGCTTCACTGTCCTCACTGTCACTGTCTTGTAATGTATGCAGAAATTACCAAAAATAGTCGTCTAATAAAGGTTTAATAGCAGTGTTTTGGTTGCTTGTAATAACCACACTTTGCTGTTTTTAGTTTAATATTTTAGAGTTTGATTCTACTTTTAGTAAAATGCAGCCAAGAAAAAATTGCATTCCCCTATTGGCACCAGATAATTTGCTTCTATTTGAGAATATCTGGCTTCATTCTAGTCGGACTGGGTTTTTTTTGCAGAACTTGTGTACTTCTGCCACCTCTGGCTTTCAGTGATTTGATACGATTTCCTGCCGTGAGCTGTAGTGACGCAGACCGAGAAGGACAAGGAGACAGCTCTATGGCGGCTGGTTTGCTGTGCTCTGTTGGTAGTTGCCCTTTGAGTGGCCAGTGTGGTGAAAGGCTGGTGGGCAGGGGTGACTCGGCCCTCTCATCATTGTTCCCAGAGCTTGGTATTCCTCTCAGAGCATGCCCCGGGCTCTAGAGGATGTGCTTTTAAAGATCCCAGGCCCTCCTAATGGCCCCACTCGCAACCCCCCCCCCCCCCCCCCCCCCCCCAAACTCACATACACTTTTTTTTTTATTTTAACAAACATACCCCTTTGAACCTCGTTTCTTCATCTATCATCTCTGCGTGACTGAGTGTGATTTTTATTCACCGAAACAACCAGAATATCATAAACATCAGTAATGCACGGAAAATATTTTCATTTTCGCGGATGCCCCCCACCCCCCACCCTAACACTCTCTCCATATATCCCACTCTATCCCCCTTTCTCTTTCACTCTTCCTCTCTCTCAGGCTTCTCTCTCTTCTTTTTTTTTTTTTTTTTCTGAGAGTCCCACTCAGCTGGCCAGCACCTTTTCACTCTTTGCCTAGCGAATTGTCCCCTGCATGTCAAGTGTAGCCATTAGAAGGAAGGGTTTGGACGAGAGGTGCTTTTCAGGTCCCCGTCCCCCTCACCTTTGAATGGAAACAATAGAGCTGCTCTTTATGTCCAGATGACCACACACAAATGCACACACACATATACACACACTGCCAGGGAACTTTTCAATGTCTCGTAGCAGTAAAGGGCCGTGTGCTGAACTCACATTTCAAGAAACGGGTATATTACATAACAAAGCGCCGATTGCTGTCTTTGACTGTATTTACCACCGCTGTGGTAACGACACAAGTTAATTCAGTCACAAAGTCGACATTAGTTGAGACTGATGTCCTGTCCGCGCTAATAGTTTCCTAAATGGGTACTTTCCACCTCTGCTTTACAAAATATCCTTGTACTCACTACAAAGCAAAAACAACCACAAACAGCTACAAACACTCAGAAAAAAACATTGTTTCTGTTAGACTTTCAACTGTGGACCCTGTGGACCTTCAGATAATATTGGACATGGCAGACTCTGAGGTACTGGCCTGTCATGTTACATTATAAACTCCCTGGTATGTTAACTAAAAAGTATGGGTTTGGGTTTTTGAAGCGCATTCTTTATATTACACATTTTTTGTCCATTTCCCAAACGTGTCCGTGCTAACTGTGATCTACTGCAGGTAATACGCCGACTTCCAAACCTATATTTGATGTTAATGAAGTGCAGGAAGGCTCTCACACTAAAATTACAAGCCCTGGTTCACTCCCATCCCTAAAATGACCCATGATTTCTTTTCCTTTTGCTCTCGCGGTCATGCAAGTTAAAAGTCCTGTGAGTCACAAGGAGAGGTTGACGTAGTGCACGTTGGTTCAAAGAGTCTTCGGCTGGGTGAGACTAAGGAGACCAATCTTTATTTCCACTTTTCTATTCCAACCCCATCTCCAAGAAATCCCTTTTACTTCAAACTGCACTGCGACTATAATTATGTATTGTCATAAATATAATGCCACCTGCATTATTTCAGCATAAGTCATGCAATTTCCACGTGGAAAAATGTGCTTGAAATCTGAACTCACAGGCATCTTTCAGATTTCATTAGTTTCCCATAAATGAAGGCTTTGCTCACTGTTTATTTTTCACATGCTGGCTTCTAAAACTGCTGTATTTTATATTTATTTGATCTGTTTTACATGTTTGGCATTCAATGGACAGCAAATAAAGAATTTCTTTGTACAAGGAAACATGTTTTCTTACAGTGCATATGACAATAAACACTTTGAATCTTGAATCTTCTGTTAAAAAACAAACAAAAACCACCCAAACAATAGGACCAATGGCCCTGTAGCTTACCGGCCAAATGACAAGCTTTGGGAAATGCATCCAGATCCCTTTTATTATCACCCAGTTATGTGTATTTATTATATTACAGAAATAGCCCATGTTTTGGTCATATTCCAATCAGATCTGTAAAAAATTCAAATTCCAACTTGATATCATTGATATTTACTGATTTATTGGATCAATCCACTTCCTATCTCTTATAATGGGGAAATTTTTCAAAGTTGCACCAAATCCAGAATCAGATCCGGATCCAAATAATTTCACTAACTTTTGTTGACATCGTCATAAAGAAGCTGTATACCAAGTTTGAAGTCAATCGGAATTGTAGTTTCGGAGAAGAAGACGATTGAAAGTTTTGTAACAGACGAATACGACAACGACAGACGACGATAACAGATGACGACGACAGATGACAACAGACAACAGACAACAACGGATGCCACATGACAACAATAGCTTACGGCCTGTCGGCCGGTAAGCTAAAAACTGGGAATTCAAGTGAAAGTATCTGCTGGTTATGATGAACTACTAATAGACTAACTAGATTTATGCACTGACAGCATTCAGGCAGATTCCAGGCTTTGGTTTAATACAGAAAAAAGTTTGCATAAAACATTTTTTTTTAAATCCTAACCAAATGTGGTCATAAGGAACATTGTTGTTATACTTTTAGTACCTTTGAAAATAATGGGGGTGTTTTATATGTATGTTCTTATCACTTTTAAGTTTGTTTTTAGTACTGACTTTCATTGTGTTTATGTATATGTATGTAAAAACAGATTATATTAATAAATGTAGTTTTACTGACTAAAATCTTGGGTTTCAGATACACTACATTTCATCAACCTCTTCCAAAAATGATTAGCATTGTGCTTTCATTTGCAGGTTTATGTATTTAAAAGCAACATATTCTACTATTCTACTATTACCCTTTATGCACCAGCTGTCAATGTTTTGATTAAAATCTCCCCGCCGTTTGCTTATTCATGATTCTTTCCTTCTTTTTTTTTACATCCTTTTTCTTTGCACCCAAAGACACGATCTCTTTTAATATGATCAATCCCATGCTGCTTGCCACGATAAGACACACTGCAGGCGCTCACTCTGAACTGCTTATGAGTACAAAGGGCTCATATTTACATACAACCCTCTTTATCTCAGCTATGGGCTTGTTTTTTTGATTTGTGGTTAACTCCTCAAAGCCTCCGTCAAGATCCAAGGCTTGTACAGCTTGTACTTAATTACTGTAATTTCTGACATTAAAAGCTTATGGGTTGCCACTGCAATAATAAAAAACGTGCTTTGTCAGTCAAGCCTTTTGATCTTGACACTTTTAAAAACCAGTCCCCGAGGATGTTGACAATGAAGCCAATTGACAGAGCTGTTTGTAGACCACGGAGGAAAGAAGATTATTGTTCTTTGTAGACACGACCCCATTCGTCTTTTCAAGGGGTTTGAGCCGCCTTAGAGGAATTCAGGGATGTAAAGTTCTACCCATGTCTTAGATGGAAAAGAACAAGCTTTTAAGAGGGAGGAAAGCCACAAAAAAAGACATGCTTTCTTTATTCTGAAGTGATAAAATGAGAGGCTATTAACACAAGAATCACATGGAAAACAAAGCAAGCATGCACATTTTACAAGCACTGATCTAAAAAGCACATTCAGACCAGACTAATTAATGAGTAGGAAGATGCAAATGGATTTGTTAATGTTTTATTTATGCATATTATTTTCTGTCTGTTGAAGCATCTCCTTTTGCATTAGTCATCGCGACGGCAGCACAGAATTTCTGGACTAAGCAGCTGTCATGTTGTTCATTGACATTATGCATGCTCGATATTTGCCATGCTGTTTTTCCCCTCTCCACGGGGGTAATTTTGGGGCACAATAAAGCACTCTAGTGGGTAACAGAGCTCTCTTTGTGGCACGGGCCCCTGGGGGCCGCTAATCTCTGCCAAGGAAAACAATGGCTCGCTGCTGCACCAGGGCCCGCTCCTGTCAGTAACGCTTCAGGTTCAAACACATGCACACGTGCACGCGCACACAGAAAACAGCTGACGTGGGACCCGCCCATCCTTGTCTTGACAACCACAAGAAACAGGCACCTAAATCCTGACTGATCAAGACATTGTAACAGAAGAGCAGCGCATATGATAATGTATTTACCCTAACTACCAGCTGAGTTCATCTCCACGGGTAAATGGAGGGTGTGACACCTGTCAAGGAAAATTTATTATGCTTACAAGCGAAATCTGCTGTTGATACATCAACTGACAAATATAACTCACTCATTTACATCTATAAATCAATCACATCGATTAAAAACCCAGTTCCCAAAGTCAGAATTCAATGTTTAGATGAGTTGCTTGTACTGTTTACAGCAGTTTAGAATATACAAGGATACATGAAAACTAAAAGTAGCTGTGTAAAAATATTTTTATGTCAATTATCAAAATTAAAGTAATGGAAAAACACAAAAATGGGAAAAAAATGCAAAAAGTCAGCCTAAATCAACTTTGTTTTCATTTTAACAGTAAAGGTTCAGTGATAATATGACACACTTAACCCTTTTCTGTACAGTGGTCACTACAGTGGACAGCTATTCTACAGCTGTTCTCTTGTATATTCATGCTTTTTGTTGTTTTAGTTCCAAAGCAGAAAAACAGTGGATGCTTATGTATCATCCCAAACACTGCAATTCATACCATTACTGTAACTTTGCTGTTGTTGATAAACCTGATCTGCAGTAACATGGTTTAGTGTAAATCAATTTTTTTTTTCATATCTTCGTAAAGTGAGTAATAACTAGTATTAGAGTTTGTTAAAATATGAGCATTAGCAGCATTAAAAATGTTTCTGTTTCATTGTGTTCACACATTACATCACTTTCTGATGATGGGTTTTAAATACATGTTTCTTTGATTCAAAAATTAAACACATGGTGTCCAGCTGAGTGGACATTTATGTAACTCCATGAAAAATAGATTCATTAAAAAAAAAATAAAATTCAATTGCATTGTTTTTTTTTTCATGCCTAAAGAGGAATAAAATCATTCAAGAAAAAAATATTAATTAAGGTTCTCACAATTCATGCATGAAAGGGTTAATAAGTAACTGCTATGCAAATCATATACTGTATATTTAGATATGTCAGCCTCTATAACTGAAGGGTTCACTCATAATACCTAAGTCTACAGCTAAATAGAGCAAAATTTGTCATTTGTTCAAGATATAAATAACACAATGGGAGAGAAGTATCACATGACACAAAGTTATAATATTCTTCAAATGTATTTAAAATATGACTTCTTGAAATACAAAACATATAAGAAAGACGTAAAATACACTAGTGTTTCCATCTTTAGTTTATGAAAAAAAAAAAAAAAAACTCTACTTTTAGACAAAGAGCATTATTCACCCAGAAAAAACAACACACATAAAATGAACATGAACAGATCAAAAAAGGAAAATAAAAACAGATTGTCACCACAGGCACAAAGATTCAGCATCTGTAAATATGTAAATATGTACATTTAGTTTAAAAAGTGTCTTTGATTTTTTTGACTTATACTCGCAATAATGTCATTTTACATTATCTCACTGCCGTCTTTGACTTGTACATTTCTCTTTCATTTTAACTACACAGAAGAAATGTCACACACGAGCGAATGTTTGAACACTTCTGATTTTTACTCCTTTTTGAGTCCAACTCGATGAACTGTGTAGAAGTATTTAACCCAAAAAGACCCAGTGCTACTTTTACGTCAGTTCCCAAATGAAATTTTCCTCTATATCTAACCTTTCTTTAATGATTTATCACCATTTATTTATAATATTATCCTCTGCATTTTGCATTTTATCAGTATAAATCAGGTATTTTTATGTATTTAATTCACTGATGATGTAGATGTTCATAAAAGCTCAGAGGGTTATTATATCAAAAACAGAGAAAACTACAGAAAAAGTGACTTTTTCAGCAAAATATATCATTAAGTGAACATAAATCAAGCATTTCCATCCACTGTCATTGATCCAACTTCATGGGTTTTACTGGTGAATCAATGTTGTAGAAGATGACGGTGTTTCCATGTTCACAACGGAGCCTCTGAACCTCCAAATGGATCATATCTGATGACCATGAAAAGATGATAAACTGCATTTTACATTGTTTATTTCAACATATCGACAGGATTAATGGATCAACAGGTATTTAACAGTTTAGAATTAGTAGATGCTTATGGTCAGTGATGGATATTTGGGTCTTTATGGGTTAAGCATGACGACCTGCATCTAAGCTTGAAGAAAATGGTGCAGAAGATAAAGGTAATGAACATGAAAACACTGACTTTTATAGTTTTTTTCATGCACTTTAAGTCAATGCTCCATTATCTTGTACACAAAGCAACATGATAACTTTTATCACAACAGTTTTAGTCAGGGTGTAACACAATGCAATACCCTGGTTGTTCCAAACTATGCAAAGCTCATTTTTTAGTGTCTAGACATCAATAGGTCAGATCAAGACAAGGTTAGAATAGAATAGAATAGAATAGAATAGAATAGAATAGAATAGAATAGAATAGAATAGAATAGAATTTATTTGCCATTTGCACAGATACATTGCAGTATACAGTACAGGCCAAAAGTTTGGACACACCTTCTCATTCTTCGCATTTTCTTTATTTTCATGACTATTTACATTGTAGATTCTCACTGAAGGCATCAAAACTATGAATGAACACATGTGGAATTATGTACTTAACAAAAAAGTGTGAAATAACTGAAAACATCTCTTATATTCTAGTTTCTTCAAAGTAGCCACCCTTAGCTCTGATGACTGCCTTGCACACCCTTGGCATTCTCTTGATGAGCATCAAGAGGTAGTCACCTGAAATGGTTTTCACTTCATAGCTGTGCCTTGTCAGGGTTACTTAGTGGAATTTCTTGCCTTATTGATGGGGTTGGGACCATCAGTTGTGTTGTGCAGATGTCAGGTTGATGCACAGCTGACAGCCCTATTGGACAACTGTTAGAATGCATATTATGGCGAGAACCAATCAGCTAAGTAAAGACAAACGAGTGGCCATCATTACTTTAAGAAATGAAGGTCAGTCAGTCTAGAAAATTTCAAAAACTTTGAATGTGTCCCCAAGTGCAGTCGCAAAAACCATCAAGCGCTCCAACGAAACTGGCTCACATGAGGACCGCCCCAGGAAAGGAAGACCAAGAGTCACCTCTGATGCTGAAGATAAGTTCATCTGAGTCACCAGCCTCAGAAATCGCAAATTAACAGCAGCTCAGATTAGAGACCAGATGAATACCACACAGAGCTCTAGCAGCAGACACATCTCTACAACAACTGTTAAGAGGAGACTGCGTGAATCAGGCCTTCATGGTCAAATAGCTGCTAGGAAACCACTGCTCAGGAGAGGCAACAAACAGAAGAGATTTATTTGGGCCAAGAAACCCAAGGAATGGACCTTAGACCAGTGGAAATCTGTGCTTTGGTCTGATGAGTCCAAATTTGAGATCTTTGGATCCAACCGCCGTGTCTTTGTGCGACGCAGAAAAGGTGAACGGATGGATGCTACATGCCTGGTTCCCACCGTGAAGCATGGAGGGGGAGGTGTGATGGTGTGGGGGTGCTTTGCTGGTGACGCTGTTGGGGATTTATTCAAGATTGAAGGCAACCTGAATCAGCATGGCTACCACAGCATCCAGAAGTGACATGCCATTCCATCCGGTTTGCGTTTAGTTGGACCATCATTTATGTTTCAACAGGACAATGACCCCAAACACACCTCCAGGCTGTGTGAGGGATATTTGACCAAGAAGGAGAGTGATGGAGTGCTGCGCCAGATGACCTGGCCTCCACAGTCACCGGACCTGAACCCAATCGAGATGGTTTGGGGTGAGCTGGACCGCAGAGTGAAGGCAAAAGGGCCAACAAGTGCTAAGCATCTCTGGGAACTTCTTCAAGACTGTTAGGAAACCATTTCAGGTGACTACCTCTGGAAGCTCATCAAGAGAATGCCAAGAGTGTGCAAAACAGTCATCAGAGCTAAGGGTGGCTACTTTGAAGAAACTAGAATATAAGATATGTTTTCAGTTATTTCACACTTTTTTGTTAAGTACATAATTCCACATGTGTTCATTCATAGTTTTGATGCCTTCAGTGAGAATCTACAATGTAAATAGTCATGAAAATAAAGAAAATGCAAAGAATGAGAAGGTGTGTCCAAACTTTTGGCCTGTACTGTAGGTACATTGGAATTCTTGTGCGTTTCCCTGAGTCACGGAATTTAAAAAAAAGACATGAACAAAAACAGAAACAATACATAAACACAGCTAAAATATATAAAAAGAGTTATTGCACAGACAGACTTAAATACACACTTGTAAAACAGAGTACTGTATCAGAAAAATAATAATAATAATTAACGTACTGGGCGGTAGAACAAGTTATTAGGTGTAGTTGTGTAATATATTTTGTTGACTTGTGTTCTTGCTGAATGTTCATATTCAGAGCTGTCAGTGTCGTGTCCCAAGGGTTAAACTGTAATGTTTGTCTTGACTATTTCATCAGAAAGACATGACACGAGTTGAATATACGTTACTGACTGGAATATGAACACACCTTCAAACCATTACGTCATCCGAAAACATATCTGCATGAGTCAGAGATTTTTCCCTTTAGAAATGGTGGCAAAAGTCCCATGATCCCACACCATTGAATAACATCAAATGTGTATTTAGTTCATATTTTGATTGGAAGACACCATGACGCCCCACGAAGTTGCTGTTTAAATGTTAAAATAACAATGGCAATGAAAGTCTGCATTTAGTGGAGTGTATACCTCCACCAAGGCCCCAATTTTGTGATATTAGAAAATGCAAAAAAAAAAAAAAAAAAAAATCCTGCCTGCACCATTTTTATGAATGTACCCCAAATTTTAATGAATCATCCAAAACCTTGGCTCATGTCTTACCTTCCAAAATTTCATCAGTGCTGTAGTTTTTGCGTAATCCTGCTGACAGACACACAGAAGCAGGTGAAAACATAATCTCCTTGCGGGGGTTAATCAACAACAAGCGTCATTCATCAAATACAAATTATGACTCATTGTTTTTGTTTTGTTTTGGTTTTTGTTTTATTTTATTTTAGAATTTTGGGAACCAACAAGTAGCTACTTTGGACACACTTCTTGTCTGATACTGTCAGTATGGATGACTGACATTTTCATCAGGATTAATAATGCCTGCTGCTTCAATAACACACTTTTTTAGGGCCATATTTATATTCTGGGACACTGCTAATAGCTTTGCCCGATTAAGAGTTCAACCTAGTTTCTCTCAGTTCAGCTTCCTTCAAAAAAGGAGATTTAGTTGGAGAATATAGTGAATAATTATGATTTTTTTTTTTTTTTTTTCCTGTAATGTACTATATATACATACACAGCCTGGCCAAAAAAAGTCCCCACCTGGATGTAACTAGACAAAACATTTAGAGACCTCCATTGAATAATTAGTGCAATGATTACAATGTTTTAGCTGGAAACAAGTTCTTTAACTAATGCTATGAGTAGCTTTTCATTACGTAAACAACCATCAGTTTGATAGAGAGCATATGCCAGGAGTCCTCAGGTTCATCTGGGCTGTGAAACAGTGATTCAGGGATCATGAGATATCATTTTTACACATGAATTGGCCACCACAGAGTCCAGACCTGAACCCCACTGAGAATCTTTGAAATATGATGAAGAGGACTTTACGTAGTGGTCCGGATCTAAATCCATCCAAACGAGACCTTGGCAAAAAATTATGCAAGTGTGGATGTAGATAAATATTGTGACATTTATTGTGGCATTGTTTTTATTATACAGCCTGTATTCAAAGCTAAAGGCCGTCCAGTGAAATGTTGTGAGGGACTTATTTTTGGACAGACTGTGTACAATGTTTAATACTGAATAGTAACCTGGTAACACTTGAGTAGACAACAGTACATCAGAGGATAGTAGCTAAACTTTGTCGCATTAACATTGACATGTATTTCCATACTGTATGTAAAAATGTATTTATAACCTTTACTGTCATGGTCATTTGAGTATAGATTTCTGATTTTAAGAGTAACTGCACCGTGAAGTCTGTATGGGTGCTTCTATGAAACTGGGTTCATTTTGGTTCCTGGCACTATTTTTTGCTTTTTAGATCCAATAATAAAAGAGAAATTTAGACATATTTCCCCCCAGGATGTACCTAATGATGACCTCAGATAAATGCAAAACAATTATACTCTTGCTCTGAGCCATCCCAAAATTAATGATTTTTTTAAAATAAAATATTGGGGCCAAAAATAGGACCAAAATTGGGACAGGAAAAGCTACCTAGGTGTCAGTGCATTTGATCTGGAACACATGGCTGTAAATGGTCTAATATAGTGCTATAAATAAAGACACTGTGTTAAATTTGATGATCCTAGCGGTTTTTCTAATCCAGACATGTGGGTTTTTCATGAATCTCAGTCTCATTCCAGGTTTCGTGTGTAACTCATCGTGTCCAATTGTGTTACATGTGGAACCTGCCCAGTTAAACACATAAATCATGAATTATTTTTCAACAGTGGTCATTTTTGTGAAACACTCTGCCTTGCACAATTAGTTTGATTCCCAAAATGTACCTGTGAGAGAATAAAAAGATATTCAACAAATAATTAATTTCCGTGTCCTTTTTACCATATTGCATGCAGATTTTTGTATACAAAATATAAAATAATATAAAAATGTGTTTCATCTGAAAAATAGTTTCTCTTTTATCTCAGTAAATATTTATTTTTAAAATAGACCCAAAGCGCTTCCAAACTTGCTTTATAACATTAGTCTACATCTGGTTTGAATTTTTAGCACCTCTGTCCTGTTTTTAGGGACCGGTTTCATAGAAGCACCCATTGGTATTCATACATTTTGTTCTGTCATCCAAACAATATAGATTTTAGAGTTTATGATATGTAACTGAATGCACCATGAAGTCCCCATTCCTGCTTATGTGTCCAACTCTGACACACAGAACAGAGGAGGTGTTCCATTTATTTTTGTGAGTGACAGATGGCTAGATCTAGTCATACATGGTCAGGGCTTATCATTACTATCAACAGAAATATTATGGAAAGTCAAAGTCGTGGCAGCTCCGACTGTGGTTCATGAGAAGAAGAAAGAGAAGAAATATGTTGATCCTGTTTGAATTATACTATCATTTTTACACATGATGTTTGTGAGTTTAAAAAATAGTTTTCCAAGTCAAGAAAGTTGCAGTTTGTTGTAAAACTGTTAAAGTTTCAGACAGAGAAAATCTATGAATACAAAGTCTCTGAATCCAAAAGCCATGGAGGTAACATCTTTATCTGTCTACTCTCTTCCGTCTGTTTTGTTGTTGGTGATATGCATCACATGACAGCAGATGCAGTCCAACAAACCATTTCACACTAAACCCATCCAAAAGTCGCACAAGTGACGCCATCATGATGTTCAATCTCAATGGTCTAATCTGATGTACAGTGATTCTCATCTCATTTAACCCTTTATCAGCCAAGTGACTATTTTTGGTTATTTTCGCATTCATTTCAAGACAGTGACAGTAACAGTCACAGTGAGGACAGTGAAGGGAACAATCTCAGGTCCAATGTGGTCTACAGGGTCTGTAAGGTCCACCTCTGCATGAACAGTGAGTGGACCTGCTTTGTTAGGTACCATGAAGTAATGGTACTAATGTAAGGAATGATGTTCAAAGGGAGAATGTGGATGTGGACTCGGGGTGTAAGAAAATATCGGTTCTGCAATATATCGCGATATTTTATTTCACAATACTGTATCGATACTCAAAAGTATTGTATCGATATTTGTTAGGTATTTATTCAAATGCAGATATTGTGGAGGTTCATTTTAGGTTTTTTTGTTTTTCTTTTTTGTTTATATTTTATTTATTATTATTTAACACTCTTTTATTAAATAATGTTAGGTCCTTTGTTGGGATTGAACTAAAATAATGTTCTGATGTTAGTTCTGAACTAATAGAATATGAACATTGGAACAGGATCTTAAACTGTAATGTCTGTAAAACATAGTTTAAGTTTTAACACAGGAACATTTTGTGATATAGCGTTAGATCCTGTTGTTATCAAATAAAAATGTGTTTAGTATTTGTGCATATTTCTGGTGTAATTCAATTCTTCAAGGAAATAATCATTTAAAAAAACAGAAAAACAAAAAAATTGCCTTTTTAATAGTATCATGATATATCATAATATATCATGATATATCGTATCGTGATCTGTGTATTGTAATTTGTATCTTATCACCAGATTCTTGCCAATACACACCCCTAATGTGGACAGGTGTCTGGATCAGCACTTATGTTGGTCTAATGTTCTAAAAGTGATGTTCAAATGTTCTAAAATACACATTCCTTTCACCTTACATGTGTTTTTCTTGTATTTGTTATATTAACGTCTTGCTTTTTTTTTTGCCACTTGTGGGTAAGGAACCAAATATAGTAACTTCATTGACCTTGATTTTCTACATGACAATAAATCCCAATAGTGATAAAGCTCTTGTTATGTCTTCCAATAACACACAAGGTTGACATTTTGAATTTCAGAGTATTTCTATGAGTGCCCTGTAATGGGTTAAGATTTTTTCACCTCCCACACAAACAACAAGGTGAAATATGCCAAGGTAACGGCCAATTTAGTGTTGGTGAGGTGTTTCACATGAAACGACAGATAAAGTTCACTGAGCAGGTTCACACAAATCTAGATGTTACTTCATTTCCTTTACCACAAACTGTGATTTTATTTCCTTGTACAATTATAGTTTGAATGGAAAAACATAATATGTGTAAATGTTGGCACGACTTAAATAGGAATGAAAAATTACTTGTCTTGCCATTGACAACTATTTGTATTTTTTCCCATGGGACACAGCAGATAGGGCAGGATTCTACCTCTCCATTATGATTCCATTTTGAGATCGCTCTAGTGCAAACAGATGCAAATCAACAGAAAGTGTGATATTCTACTTATAGCCCTCTCACAAGACACCACCAGCTGCTTTTCTACTGACCCTCATATCACGCAAATAAAACTTGCAAATAAATATTTACCTAATAGAAAAACGACAATTTCACCAAAAGTCTTGTTTTTTGATTAAAAGTTTTGCGCTTGCAAGAGGTGTTTTTTTTTGGGCATAGCACAATTGGTATATCATGCAAAACTGCAATGGAAAGACCTTTTTCTGCAATCAGTTGCGTGAATTTTTACTTTATTTTACTTTATTTATTTATTTTCATTTTTATTTATTTATTTATTTTTCTTTTTTTTAAATTCAGTCACGTGAATTAAAAAAAAAAAAACAAAAAACGAATGTTGACAGACATTACAACAAGTGAAGAAAAAGAGCTTTAAAAGACACATGGAGCAGTATGTGTGGACACACCAGGACACCGAATCATTTTTTAAATTTAGTACGAGATAGAGGGGTAATATATAATAACAATGAATATATTTGGAAATCAACACGATATTTACATTTGTCACCATGTTTATGGAATGACTTCTCGTGTCATCTCATGATAATAAATAAACAAATCATCACATTTGTGATTTAAATGGAAAAACCAACGCTACGCACGTCTGTTTTTTTGACATTTTGTAAATATCGGTAAAGTTTTGTGCAGATGTCCAATGGAAAAGTGACTACTGATGTTACAAGAGCAACTCTCTAATGCACAGGTGTCAAACATGTGGCCCGGGGGCCAAATCCAGCCCACCAAAGGGTCCAGTCCGGCCCCTGGGATGAATTTGTGAAATGCAAAAATTACACTAAGATATGAACTATCCTTTTAGTTCAGGTTCCACATTCAGACTAATTCAATCTCCAGTGGGCAGGACCAGTCAAATACTATCATAATAACATATAAATAATGACAACTCCAAATGTTTCTCTGTGTAAATGTAAATATTTTCATGTATTTACACTAAAACAAAATATAATATCACAAAAAATCTGAATAACCTGAACAAATATGAACAACCTGAAATGTGTTAAGAGAAGTTACGTACAATTTTAACAAGATTCTGTCTGTTATTAACTGCTTTGTGTATTTGTAGATCCACTGTGATCTGTAAGTTCTAATGTACATGTGTAAATGATAAACTGAGGCAGAATATTGTTAAAATTACACTTATTTTTTCAGTTTGTTCACGTTATTCACATCTTTTGAAAGGATAGTTTGTAGATGTAAACATTTTCATAATGTAAATTTACTTTTTTCGCTCTGAAACACAGAAAAATTTGGAGTTGATATTATTTATATATCATTATGTTATATTGTTATATATGATATATTATTTTACTGGTTCGGCCCACTTCAAATCGAATTTAGCTGAATGTGGCCCCTGAACTAAAATGAGTTTGACACTCCTGCTCTAATGGGTTAATGGTTGCATCTTCTCCTGTTCATTGTGGGACATATAAGCTAACTGAGCCTTATAATCACAAACTGTAGATATATTTGTCAATATTAAAAGGGATGTGTGAGGGGAAAGTACCTAAATGCAGTTTGAAGTGAAGCGTTTGTGTTTTATTTGCAAGGTGTCTGAAAACTTGACCAGAGACAATCAGAAAAGTAAAAAACAGAAAACTTTCAGAGCAGCTGAGGTTAGAGTCTTTGGCCTACAGGGATTACTTGTACATGTGTTCACCTCATGCTTTTGAACATTTGACAGTGTTTATGGCAGATGTTGTAACTATAAGACTGTACCGTGTAAAGATGTGAGTGTTTTTTAGCCCACATACACTCAGCAAACTTTGCTCCAGTTTTTGGAGTTTAAACAGGATGCACGGAGTAGAGAACCTATTTAAAACCCTCGAGGGTACAATAATGACAAGTTGAAAAATATAACTGTCCTTTGGAGTCATTTCACCAGCCAATGACAATGCAGTGAGTTGAATTAGAACAGGATCCGAAGCCTGTAATCTGCAGTACATGTCCTCTTTGCAAGTAACCTAGATCTGTTCTGTATTGGCTAACCACATGTGCTACAATGGCCAAACCACATGTGAGAGATTGTATCAATAAGAGCAGGTCATCAATCAAGCTTGAGCGCTCAGCATCGTGTTTGCTGAGGTTTTCTGTGCCTTCAAATGAAAGGCGGGATCCCTGCCTATGGAGCCAGCGATAGCCTGAAAAACATCAGAGCTTTGTACGAGCCTGAAAGGGCTGAATGAGCGGCTGAATGTGACATGCTACACCACACAATATGGCTAATATCTACTTAGAGGATGTTTGACTCGTTTACGGAGTGTCAGGCATAAATCTGCTAAACTGAGGAGATAATTAGCCATGCGTTTATTCCTACACGAACTCTTTCAAATTGCTGACATCTAACTTGACAGATATGACAAGTCCTATGAAATCATATACTCCAGAAATAGAGACAGGGAGGAAAAAAAGTGCTGATATCAAAGCAGTTTTCCAGAAAAACAATCCTCTTCTTCATTTTAACATCAAGATAATATGTTGTTTTACAAATGTCTCCAGTGGGAGCTGAGTCTCCACCCACTGAGATCCACTTTTCAAGCCCACATCAGGTCCATCCTTTACTACTCTGATCTACAATGGAGATCTGGGATGTTTATTGGGACGAAGAACTACTCAGGTCGGGGGCAAAAATAATAACCTACCCCCATTACCCACACTTTAGACCCTTGTATGTGTTGTCAATGAACATTCAATAGAAGGGATTAAACCCTCTTTCATCCCCTTCTTATGGGTTTTGTGTTGATTCAACGGGTCATCAGATCCAGCTGGGAGTCTTCACTTTGCCCTGAACGCCTCCCTGTGTTGTGACACAGTCAAAGTACAGACTAAGGAATCAAAACTGTTGAACTACTTTGAAGATCGGCAGCTATTATTCCTCAAGTACCCTCATTGTTCTACGCTTGAATTAGTGCACCTGAATCCACTAATCGATGGTTGTTAGTTCTGTGTGCACATGAATAGCATGTGAGGGCTGTTAAGTGATATTTGAGTGTTGCATGAGGAAAGGCAGCACGTATAGTTCAGTGCCCGGTCTGAGGTTGTTTAAATCCATCAACATCTGCTTGTAAGCCAACCCCTTCGGTCCTTTTTTCTTCTTTCATTTGAGGAAAAGTACTCTCAGAGTGGTTTTCCCAGTGCCATGTCTTATAAACTTCTAAAAAAAAAAAGTAATTTGTCCTGTCCTCTCTAATTTGACCATTTCAGAATAAGTTCTCCAAACTGTACGACTATACAGGTGGTTTGTCTCTAATCTTTAATACAACCCATAAGAGTATTTTCTCTGTAGTGCCTCAACTGCTTCCAAGAGAAATGCAACAATTCAAACATTTTAAAATAATCACTTTTCTTTGTTTTGTTTTTTTCTCAAAGATTTGTAATTTCTATTATTAATATAATGACTTTATGAGAGGTTTGTGTTCCTTTGTCTTCTGACATGTGTTTAATGGGGTGTGGCATTTAGACGCCGACAAAACCCTTGGGCTACGTTCACACTGTAGGAAAAAGTAACATAAATCGGACTGGATTTTCCTCATATGTGACTGGGAAATTCTATTTTCATTACAGTTTGAACAGTATATGTCACATGGAATCTGATCTATTCAATTGGGATTTAGGCCATTTCCATTTGGAGTTCTAAATCAGATACAGATCTGATTTTTACAATTTGACTTCATAAACATAAACAGTCAAATGCTTCATTACTATTTATTTGCTCATATTTTTTCATCCACTACTGTTATGCAGATATTGAGTTTGTATGATATTATAATGGTGGAAAACGTGCTATACATACATATAGTACATAGAATAAAATATGTAGCAGGATGGAAACCTAACACCTTAACCCATATATGCTGACTTTAGTGACCTCCATGTTTGCTGTGGACAACATGCATTATACCATGTCTTTTGGATCAGTTTAGAATATGACCAGTTCACACTGAAAATATTGACATTGGCCACATTTACAAAATAATGGGAACAGTAAAAAACAACAAAAAAAAAAGCACATCTGAAGAATAAATCCAAAGTGATAACTAATGTTGGCAGTGAGGATGTAGCTTTGAATTATCCAAATCCCACTTAATACCTGGTCTAGGTAGGTGGCCTTATAGGTCTTAACCTTTGCCCATGTTGACTAATTGTGTTAGCATTGGGGGTTGTTTTCTCCAATACAGCCTAACGTGTTGTTATCATCTTGAATTACTGCTGGAGGTGGTACTGCTGATGGTTTTCTGAGATGTTGTACTACAATGCGGTCATTCCCCATTTCTACTTCCCAACTGACTTCCAAGGTCTATGGACGCAACAGGACAACGAAGTAGTACGTCATGCCATCACACTTCAAAATATCCAACCTAATAAAGCTAAATAGGAAAAAGACAGGAAACAGGAAAAAGATTTAAAGGTGGTTCGCCCAATATAAAAATCAATGAGCCTGTTTACACGCACACCAATACTTAGATCATTATCCGATTTCTGGAGTTATCAGATTACTTAAGTGAAGTGTAAACGGGATTATCTGATATGCCTTATCGGATAAGAGTGGTTACAGTCACGGACACATTATTAGACCATCCTTGTTTTCTTCAATTTCTTATTCATTTTAATGCCTGGTACAACTAAAGGTACATTTGTTTGGATAAATATAACGATAACAACAAAAATAACTCATACGAGTTTCATTTCAGAGCTGATATCTAGCCATTTTCCATGGTTTTCTTGATAATAACCAAAATCACTTAAGTTCTTACATCAATAGCTATGGCATCGTACTGCCAAAAACAGTGCTTTTAGGCATTCCATGTTTTCTTTTGTCTGTTTTAGTCACATGACACACACAGGAGTCAGTACATGATTGCATAACCATTGTTTTTGATGACTTTTGATGGTCTAATAATTTTTTCCACAACGGTACATGTTTCTTGTGCCTATGCTAGTCTAACAGTTTGTTTGTACTTAAAAAAAAAAAAAGCCAGTTTATACTCATGTGTGACCAGGTAGGGAGTAGTATAATATAACATAAGTGTTAAAGCAACAGACTAAGTTTTATACATTTTTTCATGACTATATCTGATTTTGAGAAATAGCATTAACTCATCTGGATTTCTCCCCAATACTCCGATGTCTTCATCCATGTCAATCCAATTTATTTTGTTCTTTTATGTCTATGCATGTGTAAACACAATGAAAATCACAGAGAACAGAAGTTACATAGTCAAATGTGAGCCACAGGAATACAAGAAAAGACAACCGGAAGTTTGAGTCTACCATCACTACATATGTATGTACTCTAAAAGAAATCCAATAATGGACTGGAGCGTCTAAACCAGGGTTTTTCAGTTATCAAATTTCTTAATTCCATGTAAATGCGTTAGATCTGATTATGACAATTTTCCAATTACTCCCAGATATCGGACTTTTATAATTATGTAAACAGGCTCAATAAGAGCTAACTGCAGATCCGGACAACTTAACATACGGCTAAAATTTACTTAGGGGGTCAAATGAGTGGCCATTTTTGTCAAAAAAAAAAAAAAAGTTGTAAGAAATGCATAGAACTGTGTTGAAATAATGCTAATACATTTGTGCACAAACTACTGATATTATTTGACAGTGGAAGCTATATTTTCAGAAATATTGGATTTGGAATAGCACGTGTATGTGAAAACTTTTGCTGGTGGACGGACGTGACATTACCCATGATGCTCTGGTCAGTACCAGTACTTTATTAGTAATGAACTTATATACTTACTATTGCTAATGATCCTCTTATTCATAAATGTTAGTATTGTGGATCTAAAACAATAACAGCTGACACAAAAACACAAAATGTGGCAGTGGTCGGATGTGACATGGTTGTTACAGATCCCATCATACTGATGCTCGGCAGCCATGTCACCGTTTCCACAAATGATCCCTGTGCAAAAACTAGTACCAGAATTATTTATTGTATAGTTTATCATCATACTAAAGAGTAAATAACAATACAGAATTGTTATTTCTTTATAAAAATGCTTATTATTAGAAAACTGTTGATTTAAACAGTGACGTGTGACATTCTTAATGTATGTATTGGCATAACATAAGCAGGATGGATCAGCACCATACTCCATATTGCAACCTGTAAAAATAAAACATGTGATATGTAGGATAGAATCTTGTAAGAAAAATTGGGGAATCTAAAAGAATAGAATTTTTTTTTTTCAGGTAAATTCAGTTAAAATATAACTTGGCCATTTGTGACATGAAAATATAGCATTAATTGTGATGAAATTGGACATTTTTGAGCTGAAAACATAGTTCATATGACCATCAACATGTTGCAACAGAACTGAAATCCTGTAAATTTGCATAACTTGCATTTACCAACACAAAGTTCCTTTGGGGATTCACTTATATTGATTTCTTATGCACAAAGACATAAATAAGACCTCTAAGCAAATTTTAGCCACATACAAATTCATAAAAATACATGTTGCTGCTTGAAATGTGCATCTAGTGTCTGAAAGACTAAATGTGGCACAAAAGCTTTCATGATGCAAACTGGAAAAAGTGAAGGATTTACAGTAAGAGTCTGACCTTTCTCACGCTGCCTCGCTCACACCTCATAACTCTCCGTGTAATAGCTTGACACAGTTTATCACCTACACCACTTCTTCAGGTCTCCCACTGGGAGTCGGGGATCCTTCCTTCCACTCGGAGAGCGTCTGTGCATTGTGGGGTTTATTCATCAGCCCTCAGGAGGAATCACCCCTCACATAACGGCGGTGCAGCCGCGGTGCAGGTGTGCGACTAAATCTCTCAGGCCAAACATGTCATCCATCCCCCACCTCTCTTCCTCCTTGGATCCTCATGTAACAGATTTGTAACTGTTCATTACTCAGCGAGGGTCCACCTGCCCGCTGATCCTTGTAAAACCTTTACTGACCGCTGCTTTAAGGAAACAGCTGTCACAACATTTATCAGCAGCACAGGGAAACGTCCCACCACCTCCCAGGCTGGGTTGATTTCACCCATTTATTAGCATGAAAATGGATGATTTTCTACAGTTAACGTAGCGTTTTCCAACCATTGTAAGGTTTGGGCGCAGCACCCAAGCTGCTCTAGGCACCATCTAAGTACTGGGCATTAGACATAACTGAAGTTTGATTGTATTTAGTACACAGCAAGTTACGTCTTTTGCTTCTAGTCTGTATTCATTCTCTGGTCTAGCTTTTCCAAAATTTCTCAATGGTTCATAATGATATTACAATTTTTGTTGGACAATGTAAACTCTTCTCGTGGGACGACCCCAAACTACTAACCAGTAAGCTTCATTTTCCGTAACATTAAAATTGTGTGAACATGCACAGTTTGTAGTAAAAAAAACATAACATTTTCTTGGGGAGGACCCTGAATCCACTGACAACATGGAACCCTGTAAACCACAGGTGTCAAACATGAGGCTCGGGGGCCAAAACCGGCCCGCCAAAGGTTCTCATCCGGCCCGTTGGATGAATTTGCTAAGTGCAAGTTAGAGCATCAAACTCAAAAATAATATCATCATAACCCATAAATAATGACAACACCATTTTTTTCTCTTTGATTTAGTGCAAAAACATTAAATTATGAAAATGTTTACATTAACAAACTATCATTTAACAATAAAATGTGAATAACTTAAAATGTCTGAAGTAAATTAAGTGCAGTTTTAACAATATTCTGCCTATTACTGAATGTTTTGTGCCTTTGTAGATCTGATCTGTAATGCATATGTAAATGATAAGTCGAGGCAGAATATTGATAAAATTGTACTTGTATTTCTTAACAAATTTCTTTTTTTCTTTCAGGTTATTCACATCCTTTTTGTTTGGATAGTTTGTAAATGTAAATACTGGCATAATTGAATGTTATTTTTTGCACTAAAACAATTTGGAGTTGTCATTATTTATTTGCTATCATGCTATTATTTTACCGGTCCGGCCCACTTTAGATGAAATTGGGCTGAATGTGGCCCCTGGAAGAAAATGAGTTCGACATCCCTGCTGTAAACCCTTTATAGGGCACTCATAGAAATACTCTGAAATTCAAAATGTCAACCTTAGTGAGTTATTGGAGGACATAACAAGAATGTATGACTTTTGTGAAATTAAAAAAAAAAAGTATTATGTAGAAAATCAAGGTCAATGAAGTTACCAAATTTGGTTCCTTACCCAAAAGTGGCCGAAAAAAATCCAAGTATATATAAAAAATACAAGAAAAACACATATAAGGTGAAACGAACATGTATTTTAGAACATTATAACAGCATAAGTGCTGATCCAGACCCCTGTCCACATCCACATTATCCCTTTGAACATCATTCCTTACATTAGTACCATTACTTCATGGTACCTAACAAAGCAGGTCCACTCACTGTTCATGCAGAGGTGAACCTTACAGACCCTGTAGACCACAGGTGTCAAACATGCGGCCCGGGGGCCAAATCTGGCCCGCCAAAGGGTCCAGTCCGGCCATTGGGATGAATTTGTGAAATGCAAAAATTACACTAAGATATTAACAATCCTTTTAGTTCAGGTTCCACATTCAGACCAATTCAATCTCAAGTGGGCAGGACCACTAAAATACGATCATAAAAACACATTAATAATGACAACTCCAAATTTTTCTCTTGTAAATGTAAACATTTTCATGTATTTACACTAAAACAAAGTATAATTTCGCAAAAAATGTGAATTACCTGAACAAATATGATTAACCTGAAATGTCTTAAGAGAAGTACAATTTTAAAAAGATTCTGCCTGTTTCTAAATGTGTTGTGTATTTGTAAATCCAATGTGATCTGTAAGTTATAATGTACTTGTGTAAATAATAAAGTGAGGCTTAATATTGTTAAAATTACACTTTTTTTCAGTTTGTTCATGTTATTCACATCTTTTGAAAGGATAGTTTGTAGATGTAAACCTTTACATGAAGTAAATTTGCTTTTTTTGCTCTAAAACATACAGAAAAGTTTGGAGTTGACATTATTTATATACCATTATGTTATTATTTTACTGGTCCGGCCCACTTCAGATCAAATTTAGCTGAATGTGGCCCCTGAACTAAAGTGACTTTGACACCCCTGCTGTAGACCGTATTGGACCTGAGATTGCTGACTCACTGTAACTGGTGTTGTCACTGTCTTGTAATGTGTGTGGAAATGACCAAAAATAGCCACTTGCCTGATAAAGGGTTAATGTATGAACAAAGCATTGGTAGCGTGTAGGGGAAGCTGCTATGAAAGCATGAGTTTGCAAGTTACTAATGACTTCACACTGGATCAGGTTCAACTACACCAAAGGTAGGCTGAGGTGAAATCTAGTTTGGTTACTTAGAGGAACTTCAGTGGCGCTGAGTCAGGCTTAGTCTGTGTTTATGGTCAATAAAGATAAAATCATGTAGTGTGTGCTGTGTGAAAATTCTAGTCATAAAATTTTAGAACCAGATATGACCTGTGTGTTAAGATTTGCAACTGATGCTAGTGAAATACGAAATGGTAAAAGAACATTTGCGGTGCAATAAAAGTGCAATGGACAGCAGAAATGAAAGACAGTCTGGTTCAACTCCACTTGGAGAAGAATTAATGTACCAAGTAAGCAATAATGGTAGTTATTTCTGCTAATTCTGAACATTTTCACATTAACTACCATGCCATTATGTGGCTTATACTGTGTTTGCAAAGAGCATGGTTTCAATGAATGGTAGCCACAGCAACGGCAAAGAGCAGGCCATCATTAAATCTACTCAGTACTCCAAACTCCGTTGAGAAAATGATCAAATTTTCAATGCACAAGTTAGACCATATAAGATAAGACTTTATATTAACTCACACAGATTCAACAGTAAGTACCTCCTTATTATCATCATAAGAGTTAGTAGCATTTTGGCTCTTTAGTCATTCTACAGCACTTACTAATGGGTTATTCTACATGACAGTATTTTCCCTTAATAACCTTCTAATTATGGCTTTTTGATACAGTACATAAGTAAGTAAAGGTCTGCAGGTGTCAGACCATATAAAGCACAGGTGTCAAACATGTGGCCCGGGGGCCAAATCCGGGTCCAGTCTGGCCCCTGGGATGAATTTGTGAAATGCAAAAATTACACTAAGATATGAACTATCCTTTTAGTTCAGGTTCCACATTCAGAACAATTCAATCTCCAGTGGGCAGGACCAGTAAAATACGATCATAATAACATATAAATAATGACAACTCCAAATGTTTCTCTGTGTAAATGTAAATATTTTCATGTATTTACACTAAAACAAAATATAATATCACAAAAAATCTGAATAACCTGAACAAATATGAACAACCTGAAATGTGTTAAGAGAAGTTAAGTACAGTTTTAACAAGATTCTGTCTGTTACTAAATGATTTGTGTGTTTGTAGATTAACTGTGATCTGTAAGTTATAATGTACATGTGTAAATGATAAACTGAGGCAGAATATTGTTAAAATTACACTTATTTTTTCAGTTTGTTCATGTTATTCACATCTTTTGAAAGGATAGTTTGTAGATGTAAACCTTTTCATAATGTAAATTTACTTTTTTCACACTGAAACACAGAGAAAAGTTTGGAGTTGACATTATTTATATATCATTATGTTATACTGTTATATATGATGTATTATTTTACTGGTTTGGCCTACTTCAGATCAAATTTAGCTGAATGTGGCCCCTGAACTAAAATGAGTTTGACACCCCTGATATAAAGTAACAGTTTATATTAACTCACACAGATTCAACAGTAACTGCTTACTTATTATCATCATAAGCATTAAAAGTATTTTAGCTCTTTAGTCATTCTACAGAGGGGACCCCAACCCCTGGTCCCCAGACCGGTACCCGTCTGTGGATCATTCGGTACCGGGCCATAAAGAAAAAAAAATGTGTTTAATATTAAAGCTATTTTTTCCATTAGTTTTGTGGAGATCTTATTTTGAAAAGCGACCATGTCCGCCTTTGCCTCACAACCGTTCTCGACTCTTGCACCATTTCATGAATCAGTAGTAACACAAGTTAAAGAAATGAGCCCAAAACAAAATTCACTGGAGAACTTTTTTGGGAAGAAACAAGGAAACAATGGGTCTGCAGAAGGGTCACAGACTGCCTGCAAACAGAAAGCTGCATTTATACGGAAATATCATGATTCCTGCCTCAGTTACAAGTTCATCACAACAGATGACACACAAGCGCCACACCCACAATGCGTAATTTGCCATGACCAACTAGTTAATGAGGATGAAACCCTCCAAACTGCTCCGACACATTAATCCATGTTTGAGACAACTTCAAACCTCTGTGCATTCTGGATCAAAGTCAAAGCAGAATACGTGGATATCGCCACAAAAGCCTTGAAAGTCCTTTGTCCGTTTCAGCTGGATATCTTTGTGTGTCTGGGTTTTCTGCGATGACAGTTACCAAGACCAGAATACAAAGTAGACTGAATATAACACAACTGCAGTGTGTGTCTCCCATCACCCCCAGATGGGACCATCTAGTTGCAGGGAAACAAGTCCAGGGTTCTGACTGATTCTGCATTAAGGCGGCCATACATGTGCGATTATTTCGATCATTGCACGCAGCTCCATCTCAAACTGTGCGAATCAATCGTAAAGTCAGGCTCACGATTCATGTTCTCACACTGTACTGATGCTCGTGCGACCTCACTGCTCACACTGTAGGACCATACACCAGAGGACGCACCACACGTTCCAGTGTTGTATCCGGAAATACAACGTTAAAATACCAAGGAATCTGAAGTGCAAAGACGATTGTGTATTGACGTGAGTCACAAAATGGTAGTGCTAAATAAAAACCACCAAGCCGCTTTGGCAATATGTGCCATTATCTGCAGGGAATCAAAAAAGAAGAAAAAACGATGACGTGTTTGGTGCAGGAATTGGTTGGCCAGACGTGGACAGTATGGGCTGTCAATCCTACAGCAAAGGGAACCAGAGGTAAGCTGCAAAAGCTAAATTGCACTAGGCCAATAGCCAGCTACTGTAAGCTTAGAATTAGCTTACAGTAGCTGGCTGTTATTGTATTTGCGCATGCACAGTGTGAGAATTTGAGGCACATCGGCTCGTGGCACTGCTTTGACAGTCCGATACCCTCACGAGGAGCGAGCAGGATTTCAAACAGCTTCGTTTTCCTTGCAAACACACGATTGCTGGTCGTGAGGTGGTCGTGAGGTGTTAATCGCTTCTCCTTACCCCATGTACACTGCACGAAACACGACACACGATTAGAGGCACATCTGGCCTGATCCCAGAAATATTCACACGAGTGAGAAATCATCTCTAAAATTGCCAAGTGTATGGCCGCATTTAGGGTGAGTTGATATTCTACTGTAGAATCATTGGAATTGCCTGATATACAGTGTAAGTGTTTCAGATCACATGCTCTGAACTGACAAAGGTTTGTGTTATTGGAACCCCCACACCTCTTACCGGGCCGCGAAAAATTTTCATGCATGAAACTGGTCCGTAGTACAAATAAGGTTGGGGACCACTGTTCTATAGCACTTACAAATGGGTTATTCTGCATGACAGTATTTTCCCTTAAAAGAGTGATATTTCCTTTTTTTTTTTTAAAAGGAATTATGCATTTTAAAACATTTCCCTGGGGTCTACATAAACGGTAAATGCTATTCTTGGGTCTAAAATTAGTTTAGTTTAGTTTTATTTCAAAGAATCATCAGATAACAAAGAACCATACAACATGGTCAAACAAAATTTTCAGCGCTTGAAAAGGAGTGGGAAGAAATATAACTTACAGACTCCCATCCCCTTTTTACAAACTAATAATTACATTAATTCCGCTTCATTTGCTTTGTAACACTGTTTTTTCTGTATATTTTTATAATAACACAAAGCATTCATACAAACCATTCACATACCCTTTTTTTAGTCACCTTACACACAATCAGATTTGCATACTCAACCGTTTTTTTATATAAACTATAAAATTGATCTGCACTGTAAATATTTACTACAAATATAATCATTAATAAATATGATAACATCTCTTAATCATTCTTCATTAATTCAACTCCACAGGTCCATCTTCAACCCCATTTTTGAGTAATGATACCAGAAAAGTAGTTTTGAGCGCTGACCCTTTAAATGCACATGAGCCCACCCCTTCATGTTACTGACCACGCTTTCTGTCCCGTTCAGTCACTTGTGTTCATTAATACAACCAACAACTGAACATTTTAGGTAATCGGCTGAAGTTTGGACATATTTTCAGTATGGTCTACAACCGCTGCTGCTGACAAACAATTATGTCATACTCAGAGAAAAGTTCATTGGAAGTCTTGACCTTATATGTGCAAATGTCATGATGTAACTAGTTATAGATGTAACAAATTAAGAAGGAATTCAAACAGGTTGTAGAAATCCACTTGACTTTTGCCAGAATGAATATAAAGATAGCTTTGCAGCACCTAGAGGGTTCAAATTCAAACTTTTGGAACTATTAGGGTACAAATACACAAATAAATGTACAAAAGACTAATAAAAGAGGGCTTAGCAAAATCTGACCCCTTTAATAACCTTCTAATTACTGATTTTTGCAACAGGACATTGGTAAGTAAATTGTTGTACATGAGTTATGATATTGATATACTTTGTCCTGTATGTACGTAAGGTAAGGTAAGGTAAGGTAAGGTAAGGTAAGGTAAGGTAAGGTTGGCACTACCACAAGAATAGTCAATAGCATCTGAGAAATATGGTCTACTCCATTCAGATTTTTTGCTCAAGTAAAATGGAAAAGTACAGACTCTGAAATGCATTCAGTGTATAAAAGTAGAAAGTAGGCCATTGAAGGACATTTCTACTGGCTGTTTCTGTGCAAAGCAAACTGAGCCTCATACTGTATTAATGTGAAGACTATACAACCATTCAATAAAAGGAAACAATAACACAATAATGCACTTTAAGTTTTCCATGTCAGTAACAGAACTCAATACATTGTTTCTGCAGTCCTCCCTCCCTTTGTTTTCTGTTTTTTAGGTGTTTTCCACCATTGTCGTCTTTGTCTTGTGTGTGATCTTTGTTTCTCTGTGTTACTGTCCCATCCGTTTATATCTGAAATCACTTCTGATACCAGACATAATGTAAAAAATAATAACATTCAATAATTAAAGAGTAACACAGATACATTAGTATTAAAATGAAGGGTGTATTAAAGTGTGTGCATGTGTGTAATGTGTGTGTGTGTGTGTGTGTGTGTGTGTATATGTGTGTGCGCGTGCGTGTGTAAACCACAAACCAGTGTTTCTTCCTGACAATATGATGAATGATTGTGTTCCGACTTCCTGGAATAACCCTCCAAATATGTCTGAGTCAAACCATAAATGAACAAATAATAGATATGTTTGTTCTTTAAACAAGTGCCAGTCTATTTAGCGAGATGAAATTATGAATTAAATCTTTTAATATTTCTTTACGTCAGGAGTGAATCCAGCCACTGAATCATTTTTCCAGCCTGGCGATGACATGTTGTAAATGAGCTCATGTTGAGGATCATCAACTGTTTCCCCCTGCAGGAAACCCGAGACACAATCATCTCTGTTCTGAATGCAGCTGCCTTGATTATGTCTGACAAAACAACCATTGTGTGCTACCTGCTTCACTTTAAGTAAACAACCAGCAGAGGTAAACGGTGATAAAAGAATAGATTGTTTATTCATTTCTTGAGGGATGATGTAGTGCTCAGAACTGTTTGGCAGGCTCCTTGAAAGGGTAATCTCATGAAATAACATTTAGGGATTAGCTTTAATTTGAGGTTGTGCCCAACACACAGCAGCGTCTGTCATCAGAGGCTTGTGGAGCATTGGGTCTGAATGCAGCTTCACATGATCTACACTGTTATTAGATGATGATAGTATGTCTGATTTTAGATACTCCTGGCCATGACTCTTTAATACAGGATGAGAAATGGATTTCCAGCGTGGAATCTGCGAGCTAATGCCACATCTCTAGTTGATCTACGAAACATCATGTGCAGTTAGTTAAAAAAAAAAAAAAAAAAAGATACCACTGTAAATAAAATGTGACACAGGCGCCGATCGTATTTTTTCCCAGAAAACAGCCCTATAAGGCCTGTCGGCTATCATCCTTACAGCCTCGACTGAGATGTATTACTGAGCGTTATCACTGGAGCAGTTAATTTCAGTAGAAAAAAAGAAATCGCGACACAATTTCCTCCTGTTTGTGTAAGATTTGTTAAAGGCTACAGCTGTTTAGGAAATTGCCATCGGTGGAAGAAGTATTTTGGTATTTTGATCCTTTATTGCAGCAATAATCAGCCACTATGCAGTAAAATGGTCCCTCTTAATGCTTTACTGATATTGGACATGAGGGCTAAAAATTCAAACAAGATGTGGACTAATGTTATGAAGCAAGTTTGGAAGCACTTTGGGTCTATTTTAAAAATACTGAGATAAAAGAGAAACTATTTTTCAGATAAAACACATTTTAATATTATTTCACATTATTTTTAATACAAAAATCTGCAAGTAACATGGTCAAAAGGACACGGAAATTGTGCTCTACTATTTTTATTTTATTTTTTTTTTAATATCTCTTTATTCTCTCAAAGGGTACATTTTGGGAATTGAACATAAATATGCCAGGCAGAGTGCTTCACAAAAATGACCACTGTTGCAAAATCATTCATGATTTATATGTGTTTGAATGGGTAGGTTATGTATGTAACATAAGTGGACACGATGGGCTACATACAAAACCTGGAATGAGACTGAGGTTCATGAAAAACCCTCATGTCTGGATTAGAAAAACCACTAGGATCATCAAATTTATCAGTGTCTTTATTTATAATGGTATATAAGACCATTTACAGCCATGTGTTCCAGATCAAATGCACTGACACCTAGGTGGCTTTTCCTGTTCTAATTTTGGTCCTATTTTTGGCTCTAATATTTTATTAAAAATTCATTCATTTTGAGATGGCTCAGAGCAAGAATATAATTTATCTGCATTTATCAGAGGTCATCATTAGGTACATCCTGGGGGGAAATATGTCTAAATTTCTCTTTTATTATTGGATCTAAAAAGCTGGAAAAGTGCCAGGTACCAAAATGTACCCAGTTTCATAGAAGCACCTAATTATAAATCAAATCAAATAGCCAATTATTTTTATAGTGCCAAATCATAACAGTTATCTCATGACATTTTACATTTAAAGCTGGTCAAAACCAGACTCTTGATCAGTCAATATATTATGTTTCACTGCTGCTTTAACGTGTATGTTGCATTTTACTTCTGCAGATGTTTAACTTAAAGCTGCTTATATACAGTCGGGGCAGATGCATTTATAACGATGCATCATATTTTGTAAGATCATCATACGTTCGCAGTGTCACTATCTCTAAGAAGTCCATTTTTCATGAGCTCAGAAAAACAGGCCTGTTTTCAGTTTGGTGACTAAGCATTTTCCAGCAAATCCAACAAAATAAACACTTCATCTTTCAGTTTATGAAAGTGGACATACATGGTTTTCACCAGACAGGAAGAGGGCGGAAAATTAAAGTCTGAAATGTAACTAAAGAAAATGCAGTAGAGTAAACAGGAAGGTATTTGTCATTATATGGGAGATGTAGTGGAATACAAGGATAGAGTTGCAGAAAACTGAACACAATATAGAGAGGAGGCATACTGTTGTTTTTCATCTTTCCATAATATTTGTTGACAGAAAAAAAGCACAAAAGAATACATATCGTTTTACCTTCAATCATGGTATACTAAACAAAACCTAAGCTTTGAGCTAAAGCTGAGTTACAGGGATTATGGGTAAATTTAAACAAACCAATAATGTTAACTGAACCTATTCCCTTTCCTTTTGCTGGTGGTATAAACTCAGAAAAACACTTTCAGGTCCAAACAGTAAAAACAGTGGAGTGTCAGACTCATACAATACATGTGACTGAAGGAATTTAGTAAAAGATGGAAAGTGTATTTTTTGGGGGGTTTTTTTGGGTTTTTTTAGAAATAGAAGTTGTGTCTGTATTGACAATATATGGTTTGTTTCAGTGGTGTGTGAACAGAAGTGTTTCTATGATTCTGTGAAGAGGAATCAGAAACACACTGACAACCTGAACACATAATGCCTCCAGCCCTGGCAACCGCTGAGGACTAACAACAGAAAAGACTAATGTTAAGTGAAGTAGTAGTTTCTGCCCAAGTATTCAATATAAATTCAATATAATTTTTAATATATATGTATATGTTCTCCCCGTGTCTGCATGGGTTTTCTCCGGGTACTCCGGCTTCCTCCCACCATCCAAAGACATGCACTGATGGGTTAACTGGTTAATCTAAATTGCCCATAGGTGTGAATGTGAGAGTGATTGCTTGTCTCTATACATCAGCCCTGTGATGAACTGGTGACAAATCCAGGGTGTGCCCTGACTTTGCCTATAAGTAGCTGGGATAGGCTCCAGTGACCCCCGTGACCCCAGTGAGGATAGGGTGGGTTCAGATAATGAATGAATGAATGAACGTATATGAATATTTTATTGTATACTGTTATTGTTATTGTTTTCGTGTATATACTGTAATTTCCCAGTTTGAGATAAAGTCTATCTATCTATCTATCTATCTATCTATCTATCTATCTATCTATCTATCTATCTATCTATCTGAGCAGCCTTCCAAGAAGTGTAACATAAATTCATACTATTAATTTCAGGCTTTAAAATAAATACCCACAGATTCATTATGACCTGAAATGACTTGTTTTAAAGACATTCAGTCCTTCAGTACCCTGTCTTTGAATAAGCATGAATTTAGTCATATACATTAAAAAAAAAAAAACACCTTTTAATTTAAAACAACAGATAAAAACCATCTGATCTGATGATAGCTGTTGGCAACATATTCACCAATTCTGATGTTCAGTCAGCGTGTTGATGCATGCCTTGTGTTTCTACATAAAATTAGCATTGATCATACAGTAACAAAACTACAAAATGAAACTGAAATTAAATCAGTGCTAATGCTGTTGTGTGTCATCACATGGTGTTTGGGCTGACATGGTATATTCTCTTCAAATTAAATTAAAAAAAAAAAAAAGCTAGAAATTATTGTGAGATGTAGCTGAAGAACATACAAAATACAAAATGTTATGTTTACGGCACCAAATTAATATTGAGCTGTATCTTATGTCTTTTTCTGACTTTTAATAACACCAACTTCAACAAAAATCACAACAGTGTCCTTGTTTTATTGTATTGGTGGGAAATTTGTCATATCCAAATACTTCAAGGAAAGCAATAATGTTTTTGTTGGTGATTCTATCTATCTATCTATCTATCTATCTATCTATCTATCTATCTATCTATCTATCTATCTATCTATCTATCTATCTATCTATCTATCTATCTATCTATCTATCTATCTATCTATCTATCTATCTATCTATCTATCCACCCACTCTTTTGGGACCCTTGTGAAATCTGCTACATCAGAAAAATAAACGTTGACTTTAAACTGTAAACTGAACAAAGCCTATGATTGATAACGGAATTTTTAACAGGGATTTTACTTTGACATTTTCCCCACATTCTCTTTAAAACTTGACCTTTTCTCTGGAACACACAGTACGGTAAAAGTCCTGATGTCATGGTAAAAAATCTGCACACAGGCCGATAAATCTTCTGTCTGTCTAGTTAGTTTTTAAGGTCCATTGTTTAAGAAAAGTCGATTTCACAGCATGTGTATCTCCACTTGAAATATGAGAGTGACTGTGACACTTCACATGTAGCAAAGGAAAACCCCTAGTGGAAACACAATACTGACTTTGTCCAAAGATGTTTAAAGTAATAAAGTGGCACTAAGAAATAGATTACAATATCTGCAAAAAACACATGGATTATGTGAAATGAGTGGCTGGATGTATGGCGAAGTGTGTACACTGTTTTATCCGGCTAAGTGGCACTGCGTGAGTTGTTTTCAACTAGTTCCCATTGTCCGTGTGCCAACCCTAAAGCTATGTAAACAGCTATTACAAAATTACAATCTCTAACCCAAACATTAGGGCCTGTGATTTAAACAGTGAAACCAACTGGAATAAACTCCAGTAACACTTTCTGGTCTTTTGTGATGATGTGACGCATCTAAACAAAGCTGAGAGTGAGAATATGTTCGGGACTATAAACAGTGGTCATAACAGATGAGACTGTTCATTTTCGTGTCATAAGAGCAAAACAAAACAAAACAAAAAAAACAAAACAAAAGGAAGAAAAGAAAACATGTTTTTCTTCCACAACCTATGAGAAATGTCAAGCTTCATTTGACACCTATACTAACACAAGGCAGTAAAGAAATGAATGGGTCTGACAATTGACTCCATTATACTTAACAAGGGTCATGGGAGAAAGACAGGAAACCACCTAGGGTTTCATTTTCCAAAATGCACAGACAGAAGCCTTCAGATCCAGACAGTATGAAATAGTATTTTGTGTGAGCTTTATTAATAAAATGCACTTAAAATAAAAGTAGCATTGGGGTGGGCAAACATGTCTTCCTAACTGGATCACTGCTTTTCAGCTGTGTTAAGTCCACAAACTGTTACCCTTTTTGTTGTTGTTTGTTTTGTTTTGTTTTGTGTGCGTATATTTATGTACAATGTAACTGCCTAACCCTGCTGTTTCTTTTCTCCTTGTATTTTTCCTGAAAAAACAATAAAAATCCTTTGAAATATAAAAATAAAAAGAGCAGAGAATAGTCACTGTTAGTGCTACTGTTATAGATGATGTTGATTTAAATTCATATAACTGCTGCATTCATGTCTATGTTACTTTAATATGTATGTTTAGTATCCACTATATGAGCTACTTTATAGACTGTTGGACCTAGGGATGCACTGTTCTATCAGTGGAACATTTATAACAGCTGATATTTACAGTTTTGTCTGTTATTACACTACAAACGAATAAACCCCTATGAGGACACAACATAAGCGTACGCTAAATGGACAAAAGTATTGGGACATGTTGAATTCAGGCATTTGTTTTTTTTTCTAACAGGGGTCTGGGCTACAGAACAATAATGACAAATGTCAGAATATAGTTTTATATGATGATAAATATCATTGCATTGCATTGGTCAGTTTTGTGTAAATTTTTATCTTTGCTTCCAAAATGCCACATAGATGGGTTTGACTTTCTTTTAATGTTGATTTTATTTTTGTTTTGTTTAATCCATGACTATGATTTTTTTACATTTCTAAAATATTTTTCATGCTCTGATTGTAAATAATAATAATAATAATAATAATAATAATAATAATAATAATAATAATAATAACAATAATAATAATAATAATAATAATAATAATAATAATAATAATTTTCTACCACAACTAACCATCTACTTTCTTCACATCTCAATTAGGAAGAAAAAACTGACATATATCCTTAAGGAAATATGGATTTATTTATGAACTATATGGACAAAAATATTGGGACACATCATTGCTACAGCTCATAAGACGTCCTGTTCATGCTGATTTGAGATACAAACATCAATATCTTTTTAAAGTTCAATGGGAAATTTTTCTTCTAAAGTAAGATGTGAAGAAAGTAGTGGTTAGTTGTGCTACAAAATTCTAATTTGCAGTCAGAGCATGAAAAATATTTTTAGAAATTTAGTGAATCATAGTCAAAAAAAAAAAAAAAAATCAGTGTTAAGAGAAATTAAGTAAAAACCACCTCTAGGGCATTTTGGAAGCAAAGAACAATTTAAACAAAACTAACAGTGGAATGCAATGATATTTATCACCATATAAAAGTATATAATGACATTTGTCAATACTGTTTTGTATCCCAGATCCCTGTTAGAAAAGAAACCTGAATTCAATGTGTCCCAATACTTTTGTCCATATAGTGTATATCCTGAGGGATCGGATTACAAGTTGTAAAGTGTGAATGCACTCAGGACACATTGCACATTGATACCCTGTCACTCAGGACTCATTCAGAGGTGGTTTGGGACACAGACTTTGCCTGAATGGTGTGTAAGATAGTTTCCTCACCTATAAGTCACACTAGTGGAGCGTCTGTTTATTGAATTAAATTGATATTTTTCCTGTCAGACAGTTCAGCTGTAGTGAGTGCTGGTAAGTTAACGTCTTAACATAGTGACGGTAAAACGAATCCAAAATACTTATATTAACTCACACAGATTCAACAGTAACTATACTCAAATATATTCTACATAGAAAATATTCCCATTGACATTACTGGAAATTTGCAACATGTCACTTGTTCAATAACAGACTTGAACATATTCGTGCTAGGCTGTTTGACAGAAATAATAGGACCCTCATCTGCAGTCTGTCTGTCTCTAGTGTCCTCTGTTCCTTTGGCTCTACGTCCAGACATGGTGTAAAATGGATGTGATTCATACGACATTCACATTACACATAACAGACAGTCTGTCCAGTTCTTTGCCAATGCTGCTCCATATGTCAAAAGGTTAAAGGTTAACTGGTTTTATTATCCAAGCACGGAAGTTCTGCATTTTACCCATACTAATGCACATACTGTGCCTAGCATTAACATTAGCAATTAGCATTAGCATACATCACATACATTAGGGGCACTGCCATTGGTGGCACTCAGGGACCAACTCCAGATCTTCATCAGCACCGTGGTCAGAGGCATCGCCAGGAGAATTAACCTACATGTGTCTGTTTTTAACCCATAAAGACCCAGTGTTGCTTTAGTGGCTGTTCCCGAATGAACTGTTTCTCCATTTTTAACCTTTCTTAAGTGATTTATTACCTCCGCCAAGGAGGTTATGTTTTTGCCAGGGTTTGTTTGTTTGTTTGTTTGTTTGTTTGTTTGTTTGTTTGTCTGTCTGTCTGTCCGTTAGTGTGCAACATAACTCAAAAAGTTATGGACAGATTTTGATGAAATTTTCAGGGTTTTTTGGAAATGGGATAAGGAAGAAATGATTACATTTTGGTGGTGATCAGGGGTGGGGGGGCCCACGGGGGGGCCCATTTCCAACAAACCCTGAAAATTTCATCAAAATCTGTCCATAACTTTTTGAGTTATGTTGCACACTAACGGACAGACAAACAGACAGACAGACAAACAAACAAACAAACAAACAAACAAACAAACCCTGGCAAAAACATAACCTCCTTGGCGCGGGGGGGGGGGGCACAGGGGAGGCCACTGATCAGCCTTGGTGGAGGTCTGCGCTCTCCGAGTGCTTCTAGTTACCATTTATTATAATATTATGCTCTGTATTTTGCACTTTTAAGTGAAAATCAGGTATTTTCCTACATTTAAAGTACTGATTATAGATGTTCATTAAAGCTCAGATAAGAGTTGAGGGTTATTACATCCAAAACAGAGAAAACTAAAGAAATACATTATTTTTTCTGCAAAACATATCGTTAACTAAATATAAAATAAGTGTCTTGATCAACTGTGATTTATCAAACTCCATGGGTTTAACTGGTGAATCAATGTTGTAGAAGATGACAGTGTTTTCACGTTCACTACAGAGTCTCTGAACGTCCAAATGGGTCATATCTGATGACCATGAAAAGATGACAAACTGTATTTTGCACCAATTATTTACATGTATTGATAGGACTAATGGATCAATAAGTATTAAACAATTCATATCAGTGAATGATTTTGGTTGCTGTTGGATGTTTGGGTCTTTATGGGTTAATAGTGGGGGAAACAGAGGAGCACCTGAAGGAAACCTCCACGGCACAGACAGCAAAGGTAATCTCAACAAAGAAACACTGCCTCTTTTCAAAATTAACTTTTTGTGTTTCATACTAAACAGTTTGGGTGTAGAGGACCATCCCTGTTGTTGTCACATCATGCTGTTGGTTGTTGCCTTATTAGCGATGCAAAAGCAAAAAAAAAAAAAACTGACTAAGTTCCAGTCCAGTTTTGTGTTAAAGTACACATACTATGAATAATGGTTTGAAAACATAGAATCATAGCATAATTGCCTTGGTCATTTTTTTCATAGCTATTGATGCAAAATGAAGCAGCAGTACTAGCAGAGTAAAACTATACAGATATCACAATTTGGCCAAAAATATGACTTAGGCAATTATGGTACGATGCTCATGAAATGTGCAATCAAATGAGCTTGTTATGTAAATGCTTGCTAAGGTTTCCCATGATCCCTCACTGTTGGCTGCGACCCCTCATATTTCTACAGTTCCATCCATTTTGTCTATATATAGTCACTTGAGCCAGAGTGGTAACAACCAAAACTGTTTGTCCACTTCTTATATACAGTCTGGGTTCATCCTGCTAGCATTTAGCAGGGCTCCTACAGGTTTCTACAAGTTAAATATAAGTCTTTTTAAGACCTTTTTAAGACTACTTAGAACAGAATTTAATGCCCATTTCACAGTCATACTGGCAAAAATTTGTGACTCGTAGAATTTCGTAAAGCTCATGACAACCAGATGGAGACTGATCTTTTCTCCAACCAGGCATCATTAAATTTGCACTTCCTCATGGTTACTTTGTACTTTTGAGTGGTCCCTTAAAGTTCACCGGGGTCATCCTTCTGACATGACTAACAGCTGCACCTGTGTTGGGCTGAATGTTTTTTTGATCATTTCTGCAAAGTTAGTGATAACTGGTTCCTAATTTCAATCTAAATTGTCAGGTTGGAATGAGTGGAACTGAGTAGAATAATGTTACTTTCTTTCCAACTTTGACATTTAACAGACACATTTAAACACAACACAGCCAACAAGTTTATGGAAATATAACTCAAGACCTACCATATCAAATTTAATACCTTTTAAAGATTTTTTCAGGTATTAAATGCAGATTTGTAAATTCAAGATTTGTAAGACTTCGCGGTAACCCTGATTTAGTGACAATAATACATGAAAACAAAGCAAATTTAAAAAAAAAAACACTGGTAGGCCTATTAGCATTGATCAGATGATTATATGCTTGTAGCATCTTTGTCCTGTGAGAACCAACTATCTCTATGTTCTGTAAATTCAGAAAAACAGGCCATTTTTATGAAAGAGGAGAGAGAACACTTCATTCTTCAGCTTATCACAAAACTGTGTCTTTTACTGGACAGGAAGAGGATGAATACTTATCTCAAATGTAACTAAAAGGTGTCAGACAAAATGTAGTGGAGTAAAGATAACAACATTTTTATCTGGAGATGTGTAAAAATGAATACAATGGAAGTGCTCAAGTAAAGTATCTCACATTTGTACTCAAGTGCAGTATTTGAGTACTTTTATTTCTACACTGATTTTTATTAAAAAACACAACAGTCTTCAACATACTACCACAAGAAAACAAGCGTCAAATTTTGGATGAAAAAAGTGTGAGATGAATTAAAGTGTGTCATATTCCAGATCTCAGTTGTGGCTTGCGGTGTGTTTTCTGTAAATATATGTAAATACTCTTCTTTTAATTTAACTTTTGTTCTGTTCAGTGGCAATAAACTTGATCCTGGTGTCATTAGAGGATTGCATGCTAAGAACATTTCCTCTACTTTAGTATTCAGCATTAAATTAGCACAGGAACTGCTGAGCAAAGCGAGCGGCAGCAGCGGAAATGAGAGCATAAACAAACTTTTAATTAACAGTTTGATGGCTGTTTCCTGTTTTGTAGCCCCTCCACACCCACTCCCCACTAAAGCAGTCTGCAGCTCCAGCCCTAACTTTTGTCTAAGTCTAACCTGTGACACAGCTTCACTGAACATCTGCAGTAGTTATGACATGGGAAATACTGTAATCTGCGGTGCTGTAGAGAGCAGGTCAGTTACGTCTCTGTTCCACAGAATCAGAAACATTAAAGCGAGGGCATGCTCATACCTGCACTTGTCAAAAACACTAGCTGTCATTAAAGCTGCAGATGAAAGAATACACCACAGGACTCTAAACACTGAGCTTTTGTTTTACACCCAACAACTGACACATTTATAACTTCTGTCATCTTGAAATAACCCACATCTATGAGGCATAATGATTATAAGCAAGAACCGTACACTACATATTTCTTTACTTGGGTATTTGCGCGAGGTACATGCCTATTAACCCTTTACAGGACACTCATAGAAATACTCTGAAATTCAAAATTTCAACCTTAATGTGTTACTAGACGATATAACAAGACTGTATTACTTTTGAGAAATTTTTACATTTTTTTTATTGTTATATAGAAAATCAAGGTCAGTGAAGTTACAATATTTGGTTCCTTACCCGTCAGTGGCAAAAAATAAATAAAATCCTTGAAGTAAATATATAAAAAACAAAGTGGGTACTGACACGGTACTGTGGCACGAAATATCAGTTTGCCTATTACCACAGAGCCAATCAGTGCCATATCATGTCTAGACTGGTAACTTGTTACATCCCGAAATGTACCAAGACAATCAAATAGCAAATAGGTCGGACTTACAGACAGCAGAGATTTAGCTCAGTCTGTAATGTTTCAAGGGCGCCGACTGATATAAATCAGCCACTGGGACAACGTTCAGAGTGCAGAATTCGGAGCACAGCACTAAGTACACTGAACTGACACAGAACTGAGAAGTAACATGGCACACTGCTGCATCTGACATTTAGCCCCACCCACCTTCTCCAGCCTCCAGAGCAAAGAACAACATAAAACTAGATATAGAGTATTTATAATAATAATTACTATTCTGTACTATACACTATCACTAATTTGTTGTTTATTTCATCAATTGCCACAGTACTGTGGTAGCAAAATGCACAAAAGAATGCACTGAAGTACACGCCATATATCACCAAGTACTGTGGTAACAAGAAGAAAACAAGTGTTCAGAGAATGCAAACCTCCGCCGAGCACCCCGAACAGTGTGCATGTGTGGATTGACTATTTCTTTTTAAATTAAACAGTTTCAAGGTTGTTCCATACAGCAGAAAAAGTTGAAGCTTGGTACCAGTCATGTGTATGTCAAATTATATTAAATTCCAATCAATATTTGTTGAGTTATAATGAAAAATGTGACAGAAATGGGATTTTCAATGTTAAATTGAAATGTCCACAGAGTCCACATTCCACAGTGGACAATTTTGTGCCAGATACAAGATATTGTTATAAGCTACGGGTGTATCAAATTGGAGGCTAATCGGAGTCCTTTTGAATTTTTTATGAATTTTCGAATATTGCTCAATGATGAGAGACTGGAAAATTTGAGATTTTGTGACCTTGATGTGACCTTGAACTTTGGCCTACTTGGCCCAAAATTTAATGGGTTCATCCCAGGGCCTGGGCCTATCTGTGGGTAAAATTTGGTAAACATAGTTGTAATAGTTTTCCCGTAAAGTTGCTAAACAAACAAACACGCAAACAAACACACAAACAAACAAACACACAAAGCAAAGTGATCACAGTACCTCCTGGTGGAGGTAATGAGTTCATGTAACAGTATCCATGATTGGCTCCAGTACAAATGCTAACCTTTGATTGGTCTGTGGCAAGAGACAAACCCATATTTTGGGCCACAGTACCATGGCAGTCACCAGTACCATATAAAAAATACAAGAAAAATACATGTAAGGTGAAAGGAACATGCATTTTAGAACATTAGAACATCACTTTTAGAACATTAGACCAACATAAGTGCTGATCCAGACACCTGTCCACATCCACATTATCCCTCTGAACATCATTCCTTACATTAGTACCATTACTTCATGGTACCTAACAAAGCAGGTACACTCACTGTTCATGCAGAGGTGGACCTTACAGACCCTGTAGACCACATTGGACCTGAGACTGTTTACTCACTGGCACTGTAATTGGTGCTGTCACTGTCTTCTAATGTATGTGGTAATGACCAAAAGTAGTCACTTGCCTGATAAAGGGTTAAAGTAAGGGTATGGATAGGATGTGGTGTTCCTCATTCTTCTTTTTGTGAATGTAAAATGGAGCTCTAATTTGCTTTTAGTGGTTGTGTTGTGCAACAAGTTCTCAGACACACTATTATCTATAATGGCCTATGAAACTATCACTGTGATTTCGGTTCAGGAACATACTTGTGTTGTTGTTTGAGAACACTATTTTCAGCAGAACAAACCCTCTGGCTGAATAAAGAGAAATGAATTACTCCCTGAAACGACTTGTTAACTTCTCAGTTCAGCTGAGCTGGAGGCCATCCTTTTCTCTGAGATAACGGCTAAATTGCCAGAGTTAACACAAGATAATCAAGGACCCAATTCCTCATGTGGTTACACTTACACAGCCACATGAAGACAAATGCCCACCATCAAATTTATGGTTGTTTTAACACTGTTTCCTGATAAACACAAAGTTAAAATGTTAAATAGAATATTCAGTAAAACTGCTGGAATGAAACCCTTTGAGTTCAAGAGTAATGCCAAACACCAGAGGTTAAAATACCAAGACTGATGAGCACAGTTTTGTGTGTTTGTCGGTAAACTGCTCAATTTGGGAAAACTACCATGGAAGTGCAGGTCAAGCACTAAATAATTCGGTGCAGGAATCCTTGAGCTACTCTTTTTAATAAACTTGTGCTAATTCAATATGCAGTGACTTGAGTTTGTAATAATTCACCTCAATTTTCCTTTTCCTACTGGAAATTGCAGGGAAAGAGTATCAGATTGTAATGACTTAGCCACAGCCTTATTTGCTTCCAAATAAATGTCTATCATGGTTTACAGCAGTTACCAGTTTGCCAATAAATTTCTTCTAAGGTCCTTTTCTGGAAACCACAGATATGTATAATTTAAATGCTTCTGGACCAAAAATATGACTGAAGTCACATAAACATTTTTACACAGATTCATACTAAACACAGTAGTGTTTTAACCACTCATGAGCTTTTCAACAGTGACTCTCAAATGATCTGCAAACGTATTTGTTTAACAATTAGTTTTACGCACTGGCAACTTGAGCCGTCAAACTCATGACATAATGGCCTGGATGCAGTGAGCGGAGCTGACAGCACTCATTCTCTGAGTCATTAGAATCATTTTTATTTAACAGCATAAAAACAGCTGGATGAAAGTACCAGAAATGCCACATTCCATCACTATTTTCATGTCATTTTCCACTGGCTGTTTAACGGGGCCCTGCCACATTTTGCTATGGTTTAATAGAATCTGAGAAGAGAACCAAAACCATCACTTCATCCCCAGGTTAAACCTTCAGTTGACTGAGCACACTATGATGACTAAACGACAGAAATTTTTATGATCTTCATTACCTGATGTTCAATGGCAATAAATGGTTCTTCTTCATAAACAATCATTCAAGTTTTACAAGAATAGTGGCACAAAAACATAAAATTTCATTATCATGGACAAGTTCATGTTCAGGGAAAGATGACAGATCAGACCAGGGCATGGTTTAATATATACTGAGAGTCAATAGAAACTTTGAGGTAGAAATGTCTGCATATTTCTACTTGTAGGGGGGTTGTAATTGTTCATTGTGGATTTATTGATGACTTAGTGCTCGGGTAGTTGAGATAATGATGAGTTGTCATGTTGTCACAGTTCATTGCACATGGGTTGGTCTCTTTGCAAAAGTGGACCAAATACACACTGAGCAATACTCAGTGGGTATCTGCACAATTTGAGGACTGGTTTTGAAGGCCTATATAAAGACCCAAAAAAGGCCACCATTGTTAGTCCAGTGAACGGCATCATGCCACGTCTATCACGTGAACAATGTCTCCGCGCACTGGGTATGGTGGAGGCCGGTTTGAGCTACAGTGATATAGCCAGGTGTATGGGCTGTTCCCAACCCACAATCAGAAACCTGGTTGAACGCCACAACACCACAGGCTCTGTTGACCATAGACCGCATCCAGGGCGAGAGAGAGTGACAACTCCTGACCAGAACCGCTACTGTTGTGACTTTGTGTTTGGCAGGTGCCATTTTCTTTGTTAAGTCTTTTGTTCTGAAATTATTCTTGAAACTTTAGATTTTTGTTTCTGTATGCCAATATCCTAAACAAATGATTCATATGAAAAAATTCCAGTTTAGGGTTTCAAAATAAAAATCATGTCGAAAAATATGGTCTCAAAGTTTTCATTGACTGTGACTGTAGAAAAAGTCTGCAAAGATGTGAAAACAAACTGACTCAGTGTATTAAATAAGTTACATCCAAGCTTCAATCCAAATATTCATGAGAATTGGGATATGTTCGCAATTCTCTGAAGTTAAAGTCCATTTACAGTAATGCATATGGGTCAAGAAATGTTGATGAGGCGTGGATTTTTCGTTCGGAGATCACATATTTGTGCAGTTTGCAGAACTGTAGAAAACAACATAATTTTTTCAGGTGACTGGGGGGTGTTTTTAGGTTACATCAGTCTTAAAATCTGACTTCTTCAGCATGCTGCACTTCCAAAGTCCTAAAAATAAAGCTAATATCCCTGCACTGGTGGAAACACGGTGGGGTGTTTTTCTTCTTACAGAAAAGACTAAAAGAAGAGCAGCGGTGAGGGATTCAGGACAGACATTCAGCCTGAAGGATTCCCTCATTTGGCAGGAGCAGCGCTGCCTGGGAGACTGTCCACAACGAGACATAAACCACAGCGAGGAGAACAAAGGTCACGACTCAGAGACCAGGGTCTAAACCACCTCCCAAACTCCCCCCCCTAAACACACACACACACACCCTTCACCACTGCCACTACCGCCGCCATCGTCTACCCCCCCAACACTATTCAGCCATGGTCATCATCTTGCTCGCTCTTTGGCACCCACTGATCCCAACAACCTCCCAGCTACAAGGTCGACAAGCGAGAAAAGACAGTCGGTCCTGCTGCGCCGCTCCTGCCTGCCTCCGAAACTAAAAACTCCAGCTGAGACTACGCCCTTCACATGTCACTGCCTGGTCCTAGAGTGGTGTAACAATGCCAAATGTATGCCAAATGTTCTTCTTTAATGGAGGGTAATTTATAGACACTGGCAGGAGCAAATTTGGACTTGTGGCCAGAGGTGTTGATTACCCTTTTTATCTGGCCGTTTGTTTGGGAGCATGATCAAAGCCATCACCCGTTAGTGATCATGTGCTTTTTTTCTCCCCCTTTGCCCCCTGCTAAAACTTTGGCGCACAGCCATGCATCGGCCTACATTTCTTTGTTTTATTACTTCAAAAGGTTGCGCCTCACCCCATTCATCACAGCGCAGTGCTCCCGTCAAAGCTGTAACAGAGTCAAATTGTTCAGGCATTTGGGCATCTAACAAGAGCATGGTGAGCATCCCCAAATCTGATGTAATTCAAGGAGGGATAATTCAACACCATCAGAGTAATCTTTGATCTGTGATCTGTACTATATCTGTACCCACACTCACCCGTGTCTCCTTTTATCACACTTTATTACACTTTTGATATTTCATCTCACCCAACCCATTAAAGCACATCACCGCAAATTAGCATCGTGACCTGGAATATCCCCAATAACATCTTTGTTTTTCACTGTTTCTGAAAAGTACACTCGATACAGGCAAATATTTGTTTACTGTTTATAATAATCTCTGTTCTCAAGAGCTCATGTTTTTGCCAAAAGGATACAAAATGGAGGGCAGGGTAAAGAGTTCATCATTAATATGTTTCTTTGGCAAAATAAAGCTGCTGACATGTGGAGGGGGGAGAAAATATCACTTGAATTTATGCATGTGGTGGTGTGCTCTTTATTTTATAGAATGTTTCTAAGCATATGTTGAGATTTTTACTTTGTAATGCAATTATTTTTATGACAAACTGCTTGAATAAAAGGTTGCAAGATTTACTTATGGTTATTACTTACTTGTTAAATTGAATACACAACACTCCTTTTGGGTACTCTAAATATAGGCTGACTTCACTCCAAAAACTGACCGTAGCATCCATTTCAATGCATCAGGTACTCCTATATATAAGAGTTCAACACACACTTCACCCCATAGAAATAACCTCTTGGGATAAATCCAGGTTAATGCTAGCGATGTAAAATTTCAGAAATAATTTTGTAACTTTATAACACCCCTGAGGACAGAAAATTTCTCTGGACACAGGACTGTAACTTATTGGAATAACAGCTCACATGGTATGAATGTAGTAGTAGTTTCATGATACAATTCAGATAACAAGCACAGAAACACCAGCAATTCAGTATCTATGCTGAATTAACTGTTGTTCTCATAACACATCCATAGTTGTAGTCATATGTGACGTCTTGTTTTCTTCCAGAAAATGACACAAAAATGGGGCTTGATGACTTTTTCAAAAGTCTGTTTTCAGGACATTAAACACCAGAGTAGAGTGTACACTAGAAGAAGGCACTTGTGATGGTTATGGTGGAAAACCAATGAATGCCAGAGACCAGGGACTTTCTTATTTTAGCCTTTTCTCTGCCATTTGTCCTAAACCTAAAAGCCTTATCTCTCTTTGCTTTTGTTATCAATCTACATTTTCTTCCCACTAACTGCCATGTAAATTTCAGCCACTAACATGTTTGAAAAAAAAAAAACCTCAACATTCCCTCAATCACAGCTTCCTCAGTCCTAACTTTTTTCCACATATTACAATACGTCCAAAAGAATCACCACAATGTTGTGATAGGATGTATAGTTATGGATTGACAGCAGTTTGTTTGAGAGGTGTTCCTTAGGGTCTTTAACATAGACCTAGAGGGGTAGGCAAGTGATAGAAATTTGACAAAAAGTCGAATTTAAAATTTTAATGTTTGTTTTTAAAGCTTTAAATGGTCTGGCTCCTCCCTATTTATCTGAGATTTTAACAGTTCACCGCCCCAGCAGACCCTCCGATTGTCCTCTCAGATGGTTTTGGATGTTCCCCAGGTCCCGATATAAACAGTGGGGTGATCGTTCATTTGCTGTTGCTGCTCCAAAACTTTGGAACTCGTTGCCTCCTCACTTGCAAGTCCTTACCGACCTGCCCCTGTTCAAGTCCAGGTTAAACACTCACCTGTTTAGAATGGCTTTTAACCCTTAGCACCGAGACACTATTAGGTTGGAATCTGTGGTGTCTTTTATCAATGTGTGTTGTGTCCTATTGTTTTATACATATTTATGGTACTTGATTAACCTGTTTTTTTAATCTTATAATTTAATCATGCTTTTAGATGTAAAGCACTTTGGGCTTCGTTATGTTGTTGTAAAGTGCTATCGAAATAAACTTTGATTTGATTTGAAAAAGTCAACAAGACTGTTGAACATTCTTTCAAGTATTAACTGATTTTGTGAATTCACATCTTTTCAGTGCCATTGCAGTTCCTTTTTCAAAAGTTTTCATGCAAATTACAAATTCCGCTGTTCATCTAATATGACTTGTACATTTAGGTGTTGAAAAACAGTGTCAATAATTCAGCAGATCCATATTTTTTCTCTTTCCTATTGAGCTGTTTCACAGATACAACAAACATTTTTTTTGGAATGTGGAACAATACATCTTTTATCTATATATGCCATAGGAAAGCACACAGGACTACATTTCCTTCAGGAAATGTGTGCATGTCTAGTTGAACTTAAGTTCTTTGCAAAAACGCATACGTGCTGCACCTATGTTTTATAATTGGTAGGGAAAATCCTGCAATAAAAAATAATCATTAGGTGCAGCCCTACAAAAATAATTTCATAGCGTGTCTTCTCCTTCAGTTGATGGTTGGAGCTTTATTTTCCTGTGGGCCATGTAGGAAAAGCACATGAGTTAAAGGAAGCCACACCAGCTCCGTCGGAGGCACCCTGCCCCTATCTTGAAGCTTAATCCGATGAGCTCACACTCAGCATGTTCCTCTCGTGAGTTCTGCATGACTTGCGCTGCCCCCAGAGATAAAGGATGGATGGGGTGCTGCTGTCCTCATGCAGAGGGGAGGCGGCTGGAGAAGAGTGGAGTGGAGTGGGTGGGTGGGGGTGTAACACTGAGGGAGGTGGGAGGGAACGGGCAGGGAGTCGGGGTTTGGTTTTGGGGAAAGGGGCGGAGAGGGGACATACTAAAGTCTCTGTGTGCATGTGGGGTAGGTGGGGGGGGTGTGGGGGGGTGTCTCATCATCCACCACCTCTCCCGCCCTCGGACACTGACCTCTTTGTAGGATTCATATTAAAAACTCCTGCTCTGTGAAGATGACCCCCAAGACTAATCCTGTGACCTCCAGCGCATTAAACTGACCGTTAGTGGACATGGCAAGGACAGTCTGTCATTTTGCAAACATGGCTGTGTGTGCGTGTGGTCAATGTTTGTATGTGAGCAAGTGCAAGGTGGGGTGTGGGGTGTGGGGTGTGGGGTCTGTTTTGCTGGGGAAGTGGGGTATTGCGTGCAGTGTAGGGGCCCACGGCAGGACAAATGTGGTTAAAGCATGATGTTAGAGTTTAAGGCTTGGACTTGTTGCTGACATGATGCATGAATAAGGGTTTTGTAACTTTGTCTGTGCAGAGATTTTATTTTATTTTCTTAGCTTTGAAAATAGCAGGGGGTGTTCTGATTTATTTTATTAAATTTGGCTTTCAGGAAAACATTAAATGAGTGGGAATACTTTTCATACGTCAAAGAAAACTAACGTTATTGCTGCACTTAATGTGATGGATAATTTGACAAAACACAATAAATATTCCATCCATTATATGTTGACACCTGCACTTGTATGGTTTGCAAAGCTACAGCTTTCTGATGGTCTGTCTGAGGAGTTTTGTTTAAAAGAAAAAAGTTTGATCTTTTCTCATTAACTCCCTAAGTTTGTATTTGGGAGAAAAATGTGAATTTGTGAAAAAAAAAATGTCGTCATTGTTTTTAGAGTATACCAACAGTCTTCCATAACGGCAGTCTCGTTGAATATTTGGGAAGTTTAATTCAACTTGAATGATTGAAAATGTATATCTAACACATCCATCTGTTTAGATAATGCAAATGTAAAATATTTAATACATGGAACATTACATTTTCATCAATATTTGGTAATTTAATACAAATTCAGAGAAATTGCTCAATATACCATATGCATATGTATGCTCTGAAAAAGCATTTTATTTTTACAAAACACATGAGATTACATAATATGGTGTTTTTAATATAATACAATGAAAATTTGTTCCAATTTGTCAAGTTATTATATAATGTGGTGTTTTTACATAAAACCTTACCACAATGTTGTTACTCATTCCATCATTTTCCGAGGCTTTTCATTGAGTCTGAATGTAGTGATTCAGTGCAGAGTCCCCCATAAATGACCAGCCGTGGAAAAAAACCCTCACTATCTACAGATCCATTCTTAGTAGATGGCTTACAGGCTTCTTTTAAACTTTTTAGACCTGAGGGACTCCTTTATAGCTTCCGAAGTCTGTAAGCAGCCGCCATTTGGTCGGTAATGTTCAATGACAGCTCAAAGCACCGACTTGTTGTCTCTTGGACCTGTGGACATCTTCTGAAGCTCCTGGAGGCCACTTTATGTGGTGATAAAAAAAAGGGCCCAATAAAGCCTTCTCACCAGCAGCAGATCCTCCCAGCGCAGCAGTCCTTGTTAATCACAGCAAACAGTTGGAGATCCTTTCAAAGGGGATTATATCAGGGTCAGGAGCATTTGGACCTTAATTACCCTTGACATAATGTTTGACCATTCTGTTACTACCGGGGAGGGCAACACTTATTAAGGGGACATGGGCCTAAGGGTCACTGGGGTTACCCAGGTCAACACCGCAAGCACAACCCATCCCCCCCAGCCATCTTCTTCCACATTTTATCCACATTTCTGAGCCTGACAACCATGATGAGTGGACACAGAGGAAAGATCGAGAGAGCCTCAGAGTTGAGGAATTAGACCGGCGATGCTCATCTTTGTCCACGCCTCGGCTTGGACAGACCTCGGACAGCAGGGCTCAGCCATGACGTGCAGACATATAATTTGAGGGCAACTGCAGCCAAAGGGTTAAAGGTCACTGGCTCTAATCCTCAGACTAGCAGGATACATCTGTACTTGACAACACTGCATCCAATCTGTGATGTCATATCAGTTTATTCTGGTGCAACACGTTCGGGGAACTGTTAAATTGCCAGATATTTTTCCAATACTAGATGTTCAGTCAGTGGCATCAGTCAGCGGTCTCACCAAAACCTTGAACTAAATGAATCTGTGCAGCTACAACGTGAAGATTCTTCCCAACAATTTTAAGAGTTAGCTGTATCTAACCCGAAGGACAGAGAAAAAAAACTGTTCTAAGAGTTCTGTACCATGTGCTGCTGTTGTTTATGGCTGAGCTAAGTTTCATTTCACATCCCGTCATCATCATTTAACTAATGCTGTTTGGTCATTATCGTTTTTACATAAAACGTGACAGTTTTCTCCAAGATGTTTCATTTAACTTACTACTGTGAAGTTTACATTTAATGTGAAAATCTATCATCTGTTTTTTAAACATACAAAAATGGTAATAGTCAAATATTATATGACATCAAACCTCTCTGCAACCACAAACCCAACGCCCCAGAAACCTCTCAGGGAAATCCCTGTAGCTTCTCATGTTCATGGTCGTATGAGATGATGGCCGTGTGCTGCCAAATCAAAGACACAGTTCAAGACACAGTTCAGTTGGATTCAGTCCAGAGATGCTTGTTCTTCCACATCAGACTAGTGGAAATGGTGCTTTATATCCTTTATTCCACACTTGCAGAATGCAAAAAAGGTCTTTGCCTGATTAAGATGGAAATGCCAAGCTCAAGATTATCACCTTATGCTTATAAACCAGGAAAAGCAAACAAAAGTTATACAATTTACAAGGTTATTCTCCACACATCACTGGTTGCATAGTGTAGGGTATGTGCCACCACTAAACTAAGGGGACATTTTAGTCATTTTTAGCCCAAAGACAGTTGTTCATTAATTATCCATTGTCGTTAAATAAGGGAATGTATCATGTTAAATTACAAGCGAAATCTTCCACGAACAGCCACACATCACAGCTACATCTGTGTTTTATATGTCTCGGATTATTCGGTGTTTGAAGTTTGCATTCAGTGTTGTCTGTTAAACAGAGGAACATGAGGCCTTACATCTGGTCGGTGATTGACATGAAGCAGATCATTTGCAGCACCGATATGACAACATCGACGCCATAAGGAATTTAGAACAAAACAGACTGAAAGTAGATTTGACACAGACATGGACCTGGGTATTATGTATAACCCCACCAGCATCTACTCACTATTGACAACGCAGTGAACACTATTACTCTTAACCTCAGTTGTCCATTATCTAAGAGATTTTTGTCATTTGTTCAGACTGACTACAATCCCCAGATGGGAGCGTTAAATTACTAGGGAATTCCTGACACCCAAAAAAACATGTTACCTTTTAACCCCTGTTCCAGGTGTCCACACTCTTCCCAGAAGAGTTTACCACCTCACTGTAATCTCACAACAATGGCGCAAAAAAACAGCGAAACAGTAGCAGTTCCCAGTCTACTATCTGCTGACAGACATCCACAACCCCCCATTGATGAAATAAAGTTGATACAAATGCACACTTGTTTCTCTCAGGGTGTAAATGGACCCTGTGAGTAGACACTGTGGTAGATCATACAGCAGACCCTTCTATCTCCAGGTGGCTACTAACTGTATACATTCAGTCAAGGCCGTCTGCACAACATTTCCAAGTAAACACACGATGCTGTGCCGAGTCTCATGGGAATTTTTTTAGTTGCTCTTTCACAATTACAAGAAAAGAGAGAAAGTTATTTGCATATTCAGCCCAACCGTTTTAGCCCAAAACAGAATTATTAGAAATATGGAGTTTCTTTTTCAATTTAGTTCTTGTTTTGAGTTTGATTTTTAAAGTATTTTTATTTCTGTTTCAAGGAATTGAGTAGTTTTACTTGGATAAGGTCAATGATACTGAAGAGGAGTATTGTCACAATACAGCATTGTTCATAAGTACATCTATGTCTATGTCAACAAAAAAGAGGGTGTCATTGTGTAAAGAAAAGGATTTTAAATAAAGTAAAACACCAGTAACAGAAGAAACATGTCCAGAATGAATTTATTACAACACAGATTGTATTGTTTTTTGAAGAGAAAGAAAGGAAGCACTAATATCAGTTTGACAAAATTCAATTAATTAAATGCATTTGATATAATACACAGCTCTTATGTTAATTTACGTTGGTTTGTTTTTCAGGTTTCTGAGAATCTTAATGTTTAATGTTTAACTGTTTTATATTCGTATACCTGCTTTTTGCACCTGCTTTTAATCTGTTTTTAATATGTCTGTTTCTGTTTTCATCTGCTGCATGTAAAGTGTCTTTGAGTTCTATGAAAAGCACAATACAAATAAAATGTATTATTATTAAATGTATTATTAAAAGCCTGAAAAAGTCTGAATGAAAGACCGCATGACATGAAATACAATTTACAAACCCACTGTTTATTAAATGTTCTATATTGGGCAATGCCATTTAATTCTTTACTTATTCAACACTGTGGGAAAACAAAGCATGTTTTATTTTTAATATCTGTTGCATTGTGATTTTTTAATCTTTTCTCAGTTAACCAAATTATTTTTTACAGGTATTTTTACTGTTCATTATATATAATAATCCTTATACTTGACTGTGCACCTGTATGCATGCAAGAAGTTATATCATCTTACATGAAAAGAAAATATAAAACAACATGTTTTACTGTTTACTTCCCAAACTAAAGTGTCTCCAATGATCTTATGAGCCTAAAGAGCATTTGCACATGTTCAATAATTTACTCAGAGTAAACAGTCTTTTGTTCAGGGTCATGCTTGACTAGGCAGGCACATTATCTCCATCAACACATGCACACAATGCAAAATCCCCACTACCAAAAAATGCTGTCAACTGCATACTCTCATCTGTCAAACTAAAAGTGTATGACAAAGGCGCAAAACAAAAACAACCCCCCTTCTTTTGACGTGAGTGGGAGCACATAATTGGTGGAGTAACTGTAGCTGTAGGGGAGGATTGGGAGAGGATTATGGAAAGGTAGGGAGGGTCAGGAGGAGGAGAAGGCAGAGAGGGGGGTAATCTGTAATTAGTTTGTAATTGCATCTTAGATGGTTTGAATTGCCATTATGCTATGATCCATGAATGACAGGGGACATGAAGCAACTTTGTGAGATGTGGTTTTCAGCACAGACATGGAAAAATCCAGGACACATGATTTAAAAAGCATTACAACACATCTTTGTACAGCTGTTCTTGGGTCATGAGCGCTCTTATTTTTTCACTATACATATTCAACACTGCAGCCAGAATAAAATGTTGCCATTGTGCAATTCTGCAAAACAGAAACGTTTCCACTGCTTGTTTTCCTTTTCCTCAATAGGCAGAGGGTATTTCAGGTGGATGGTGGTTTACAAATCTAGGTCTTTTGTCACATGAGACTGGAGTTTGCAACCTGACTCCTGTAGGTTTTTAGGATTAAGCAATAAAACAAATTTTGCATAGAGGTAGAAAAAGATTGTGGTTTGGTTTAAATATTAATGACAGCATTGTGAGTCTTTTGCAGACAGTTGCAGACTTTTTCTGTATTAACCTGACCTGGGTGAGACAACCACAAACAGCAATTATTCTCAGTGCCAAGTATCATCTTGATTATTTTCTCTATTATCTGATTAATTGTTTAGTAACATGCCAGAAAATGCTGAAAAACTGTTTTCCTAAAGTCTCAGATGACGTCCACGTACAAAAGACACTGTTGACTTAAAAGTATAGATTATAAGGCGTTTTCAAGTCAATTTAAAAACAGAAAAGTGCAAATAATAAGAAGATAAATATGCCTCAAGCCCCAATATATTTCACAGGCAAGTGCTTTAAGTGTGTAAACATAATCAGAAAAAAATAGTGCTGAATACATGTAATTCTACATTCTTAATCATAAACACAGCTGAAAAGCACTATGAGCTGAAAACTAGACACTCAGTATGGATGGGCAATATATCGAGTGAATTTAATCTTTTTCCTCCAGTCATATATGGCATATAGCTTTAGAAAAGAAAGCATTTTTGAGTCATGTTTTGTCTACAGTTGACCTGTTAATATGAAACGTATTTTGGTAAAGTGGGTTTGTAATTGTCAGTTAACAGTACAATATTAAATACATGACCTAATAACTCAGCCATACAGAAGATCTTTCTTTTATGCAATAGGCTTGTGGAATAAAAGAAAGATCATGTACACCTCTGCTTTTGTTGCCTAGCTTCAGAAAATAAAGCTTTGCTGCTTGGTTGTGAAAGAATCTTGTCACTGGATGCGCTTGGAGAGATATGACGTCGTGTTCAGAGCGGAACAATTCTATCTGATGTGGCATCAGTTTGTACTTTATTGCCACGTTCTTGCTCCTTTGTTGGAGAAATTCTCTGTGATGTGCGTATCTCCACTCCTCAAAAGTTGTAGAGCACTCTTATATGTTCTATCTCTAGTTGGATGCACATTATGACCATTCTGCAGATGACTGAAGAATTTAACTAAAATGAATGATATGACGATTTGATTTGTTCAAACTTTCCTGTTTAGCTAATTCATGTTAAATGGGCTGTTGTACCAGTGTGATTACAGAACACTGCTGCATCATTCATTGTTTTTAGCATTATCACTAGGCTACTGAGTTTATTAATCGGCTAAAATTTGCTTAGAGGTCTTATTTATGTCTTTGTGCATAAGAAATCAATATAAGTGAATCCCCAAAGGAACTTTGCATTGGTAAATGCAAGTTATGCAAATTCACAGGATTTCAGTTCTGTTGCAACATGTTGATGGTCATATGAACTATGTTTTCAGCTCAAAAATGTCCCATTTCATCACAATTAATGCTATATTTTCATGTCACAAATGGCCAAGTATTTTAACTGAATTTACCTGAAAAACAAATATTCTATTCTTTTAGATTCCCCAGTTTTTCTTACAAGATTATATACTACATATCACGTTTTATTTTTACAGGTTGCAATATGGAGTATGGTGCTGATCCATCCTGCTTATGTTACGCCAATACATACTTTAAGAATGTCACACGTCATTTTTTAAATCAACAGTTTTCTAATAATAAGCATTTTTATAAAGACATAATTCTATATTGTTGTTTACTCTTTAGTATGATGATAAACTATACAATAAATAATAATGATGCTAGTTTTTGCACAGGGATCATTTGTGGAAACGGTGACATGGCTGCCGAGCATCAGTATGATGGGATCTGTAACAACCATGTCACATTCGTCCACTGCCACATTTTGTGTTTTTGTGTCAGCTGTTATTGTTTTAGATCCACAATACTAACATTTATGAATAAGAGGAGAATTAGCAATAGTAAGTATATAAGTTTATTACTAATAAAGTACTGGTACTGACCAGAGCATCATGGGTAATGTCACGTCCGTCCACCAGCAAAAGTTTTCACAAACACGTGCTATTCAAAATCAAATATTTCTGAAAATATAGCTTCCACTGTCAAATAATATCAGTAGCCTGTGCACAAATGTATTAGCATTATTTCAACACAGTTCTATGCATTTCTTACAACTTTTTTTTTTTGACAAAAATTGCCACTCATTTGACCCCCTAAGTAAATTTTAGCCGTAATATACATTTATAGAGACAGAGATTCTTCACAATGACTATGACAGTGTTTAGTTGTTGGACCGATTTAACCTGTTAAACCCAGAGTCATCTGACCCTAATGGGAATCATTTTAACACAAAACAATGGATTAGTTAATAGCAGAAGCTTCATTCATATAAAACCCAGTTATAATCGGAAAGCAAAAATAAGACAAAATTCATTATCAGCGCTTCATCTTGCAACAATTTATTTTTGCTGTCCTTTCTCTCATTCAGTGACTTTTATTAAACAACAGAGAAATAAAACTTGTGCTGTTGGATCCAATTAGCGTTAACTTAGCGCTGCAAAGTTTGTCACACTGGTCTGTTGTTTTATTAAATTATTCATGACATACACTGGTCTCAGACTCAGACTAGCTTGTTTTATGGAATGTGTTATGTGACATTATGTGGGTGTATAGAATGTATTAGGGCTGTCAGAAATAATGCATTAACGCGGATTAATCTATCATCATGTTTAATCTGATTAAAAATTTCAACACAATTAACCCATCTGCAGCTTAGAAAGACTCTGAACGTCTCTGCCGACGCATTTGGAGCAGTTTGTCTAAGTAGAGTTAGTGTCGCACATGTGCAAATGGGCAGTTGTTCTGGTAGTGACAGGCAGCAGAACCAACCAATAAAGATGTGGATGGAAATATGAAGACAAAAAAAGATTGAACAGTTGTTTGAAGTTGTTTTGTTGAAACTGTTAAAGGTGTTTGATAAAACACATTAAATGCATATATATTCCCTTCTTTCTTGAGTCTGTTTGCTCATGCAGAATGAAACGTGATTAATATAGATTAAAAATGAATGATACTTAATTGTGATTAATTGAAATTAATCCACAACAATCCTGTGATTAATCTGATTAAAAAGTTTAATTATTTGACAGCACTAGAATGTGTATATTGTTACATGCATCATCATGCATTACCATGGCAACATAGATGGAACTGGGGGTACTGGGGGTAACTGGGCTTAAGAGGCTACCAGACAGCAATTAGTGTGTTATTTTGATGCCACTGATGAAATGACGAAAAACATAGCATAGGGTTACGACACTGCTCACTTGTATGTAAAAAATATTATTTGGTTTGTGACAAAAGTGTTAAAAAAAACATATTCTTATTATATTCGGTCCACCAGTCACAGTAATTAACACTAAACTACTGCCGTCACAAATGTAATTTATTGATAGACTTTGCGTAATCAATTATCAGATTTGCTTTATGTTTCTTTCAGCTGTTGTTTCAGTGTTGCATTAAGACTAGTCCTACACACAAAAGGGTCATACAAGAAAAAGCCTTCAGACCACTCCAGAAACCTTGGAGAAAATATGATAGCTCGGTTGCAACTAGCCTACATTTAACAGATGACAGATAATTCTATCTCAAAAGATTGTAGAGTGATATGAAACAAAAAGTTGTGTCAAAAACCTAAAAAAAAAATAGAACTGATATTCTGGAAAGAGCCTCTGAATTATTAAAAAAAGATCTCAGTTCTACCAAAGGCTGTTCTCTTTACACAAAGAGGTTTTTTAAAGCCAATATAATGATCTTATTTATGATGATGACTGCTGAGGAGCACGCCTGTAACTCTACACTGGATCACAACAGGCAAATTTATTGATAGCTAAAAATTTGGCCTTGAGTGACAAATGTTTGTTGAGTTTTGTTCGTTCCCCAGTACAGGCCTGTTCTGGCAGGAGCCGGCTGCATCTGAGATTAATATGTTTAAATGAATGCTGTAACATTGTGCAAACAGCACACTGTACTTGTCTGCAATATGACAGATAGCTGCAGTTTGAGAAGTTAGAATAGTCGCATGAAGCTGGAACGCATTCGCAGGCATTTGTCAGGGAATCAAAATGAATCAACGTCTTTATTAACCAAGCAATCAGAGACGGGAAAACACTTGTAACTTTTATGACACTGCCACAAGGGACGCTGACAACATACAAGGCATTCATCAGCGTAGTTGCAGAAAAACATTTTCCCCTAATTAAAGTGACAAAAGTGCTAAATGTGTACAGTGAGGTGCTGTTTTAGAAGCTGCTTTATGGCCTCCCCTGGGTTTTGCATGAGACACAGTGGCTCGGGTGTACAATGAAATAATGAACAGATACTGGGGCTCCATTTAAACTGCAGCCTTTTTTCCAAACATTCCCAAGACAAGAAGAGTGGAGCTTTGACTCATGTGCTCATAAATCTATCACTGGATCTGTTAAGCGACGCTAAAACAGGCACAAGTTTTTGTTTGTTTCTTAAGTGTTTTACAGTAGTTGATGATCCTTACAAGTGGTAAATTGAGGGCGCATTAAATACAGGATTTTATGGACTCTGGTCTGCGTGATTTTATTGCAACAGTGTAAATAAGCATTCAAATGTTTCCAGTGGCACATTCCTCACAGGTTCACAATGGAATAAACCACATTACAAACATTAATCTGTGTATTAATGAATTCCTAACGGGTTTTGGGAGAGCCGGAAAGGCAAGGACACAATCACATTTTCTCTTTGTGAGTTTAGCGTCTAAATTCACCGGCCAAGACAAATTAAGTGTTTGGAGGACAATGCACATGTTGTCCACCTGTTTGGCACCGGCAGAAACAGAATATTTGTTGTGGAAAATCCTTCTTATGGATAAATTCAACACTTGTTGTAAGTCAAACATTGAAAAGCTAATCCACAGTCGATGCACTGGATACTCCACAGCCAGTACTTTGTAAGTAACAAAGGCCTGAGCATAATGCACCTCTGCAAGATCACATCATCACATTATCCTCCTATTATACTGTATAGAACCAATATACAATACCTGACATACTTTCATCTGGTCTTTATTTAAATGCATGTCAAGAGTTAAAAGCACATAATAATTCTTTTATAGATGCACACGCAAGCGCACACACGAGTCCACAGCTCTTATAACATGTATTTAAGAACTTTTTACATAAAGTCCAATTTAAACTTTGAATCAGATATTTTTCCTCACAAACTTCCACAAGTTGATCCTTTTTTCCCCACTGTAGCAGCAATATTTAACCAAATCTTTATGCAAAGTCCGCTCTTTTGCTCTTTCAGACATGTGGCAGCCAACTTGTTGCAGCAGATGTTTTCCTGTTTTCCATGTTTTGTGCATAAAACAAAGTAAACCACGCATGTGTGGAGTCAGTTTTTCCTTTTTCACTGTTACTCATTACATTTCCAAATTATTCTCAAACAGCTAACATCTTGTTCAATGGATAAATGTTGACAGACATAAAAAAGGTCAGTCAAAAGTTTGCAGACATTTGCAGGTTCAGTAACTATGTTTGTGTGTATGAAATATTCAGATTTTTTTCCATATTCTCAAACAGACAGTGTATTTACTATGCTGTTCAAGTGGTTACTGAGAATGAATACCCTGTTAATATTCCTGTTTACATGGAACTATTTTCTCCATTAACTTTAAAATCAAACAGACTCCAAAATTAGATTTGATTTTTAACATAAATACTGAAGTCCAAAGTTCTCAAGATGTGTTAAAATTTGGCACAAACATTAACTTGGACTGAAGGATGACCTGAAAAGATTTTCATGTCCAAAGGTCAAGCTCACTTAACATAATCACAAATCACGTTTTTGGCCATAGCTGTTTCTAATTACAAGAAATACATGAACAGATTATCACACAAGGTAGATAGACATGAAATAATAAACTTAAACTTCCCATAAGTTATGTAGTAATATATTTGTATGAAAATACAGTTAATAAGTGTATTTCCATCCAGCTACTTCAATTCGCATTTTCCACTAGTGAATAAAAACAGCTGAGTGGAAACCCCAAAACATGCAAAAAAGTTTTTTATGACAAAGAGGTGAAAAGTTTGTGTATTGACAAAAGCTTCATGTGAATAAGTGCAGTGAATAATAATGTATGTGTCACAGTAGAGATTGAAATCCAGTAGGATTCGTAATCCTACTAGGACAGATAGGAATTTTAGTTTGTCCTAGGACAAACTGAAATTCCTATCTGTCCTATGGTTAGGGTTGGGGGGGGGGTTAGGGGTTTAGGGGGTTAGGGTTAATCTTCAGATCCTAATTTCTTGTAGGATTTCAGTTTGTCCTAGGACAAACTAAAATTTCAATCTTGACAGATTGAAATTTTAGGACAGATTTAATTTTAGGATTTGTAATCCTACTAGGACAGATTGAAATTTTAGTTTGTCCTAGGACAAACTGAAATCCTACAAGAAATTAGGATCTGAAGATTAACCCTAACCCCCTAAACCCCTAACCCCCCACCCCCACCCCAACCCTAACCCTAACCCTAACCCTAACCATAGGACAGATAGGATTTCAGTTTGTCCTAGGACAAACTAAAATTCCTATCTGTCCTAGTAGGATTACGAATCCTACTGGATTTCAATCTCTACTGTGATATATGCATGAATCAACAAAAAGACACCAATGTTCAATGATTAATACAAGTAACAATTGTAGTTATATTAGATGCAAGCAACAACACAACACCACCATGTATAAAAAGCTCTTCATCCATGTGGTTCATGATACAAAATCTACATTTGCTTCAGGTTTTTGAGAAGAAGAGCCAACCTCTTCCATCTATCAGGTATAACTCAGATAGTATGTTGTATGGAAGTTAGATGTAGTATTTCAAAGTATGAAACCATAACAATGATGTGATTAACATTCCTAAAATAATGTTTTATGGAAATGTGCATAAATTCACTTTTTTGCAGATGAAATATCATTTAAAATTTGCAGTGTATGGAAATCTGACTATTGTTACTGAAAGAAAGTATGTCATCTAGAATCTAGAAAAGACGTCATCTAGGTCAATAAGTCATAACAAAACATCAGAGGTCAAACTTTTACAGTCTTTCAGTACATGTTGAATCATCCTCTTATGTGTAAGTGTAAGCCCATGGAGAGGCCGCTCATTTCCTGCTGTTGGACACAGTCCTCAGCCTGTCACATCAGACACAGGTGAGCCGTGAGACAAAAGGCCAGGGAGGTATTTAGAATCGAAAAGTGAGCAGGAAAGAGGGAGAGATTGAGAGAAAGCCCTATTTTTCTCTCTATGGTTTTCATAAAAGCGAGCTCTCTGATTGCCAGTGTCAAAGTGACAGGGTCTTTTATGAGCACTTGGCGGGTCCCCGCCCTGGTTTGTGTAGCCAGGCAGTGATAGCTGTGCCCATTGTTGGGCTACCGGAGAGAGGAGCGGCCCTGTGCTATTGAGAGGGGAGGGGCCTGGCCCAGCTTGCCCGCCCTGTGCAGTGTGTTGGCTGAATAGGCAGCTAAGGTGTCCATGCCCCCCAGTGCCCTTCAGTGTGGGAAAGCCGGCTCAGAAAGCACCTGCAGCATCTTGACAGCGGCTGACAGAGGATTGCGTGCTAGCTTTGGATGCAAAGGCCACCGCGAGGTGACACCCCGCGCTGACGGGTACAGGAGGAGTGTCACACTCCCATGCTGTGTTAACATCCCCTGTCAGACATCAAACAGATCAAATTCACATGTGTCTTAATGTACAGAACATGCTGCATTGTGCATGCTCGCGCTGTGCACACAGAGATACAGAACACAGCACACTGACAGCGCGATATGATACTCTATACAGTACAATACTTATACAATTGCCACACATCCACTTACACAATCATATCAGTGCACAAGTATACATGTACCACAACAAATAACAGCAGATAATGCAACACGTCTCTAATGCTTTGGGAAACTAACACACACAAATCAGATAAGATTGTACTGGTTATCAAAGCTCCTGGGAACAATATAAACTTTTATTCAGATTTATTTTACTCTCACTACTGACTTTTACCTACATTTACTATGCAACAGAAAACTGAAACTTTCCATACATTTTCCTATTGATTTTCTGGTGTTTGATTATCAATGGTCAAGAGTAACTAGTTACACGCACAGTGGGTTTTTTCAGTGCAAATGTAAGTAAGGACTTTACATTATCCCACTTATTACACTACTATTTTTCAATCAGTGATTTGGCAAAACAAATACTGATATAAAAGGATTTTTTTTTTATTTGAAAACGATTGTCTAATAAAAGAGTCCATTAGATTCTATAGTTAAAAGTGCATGTAGTACAGAAATGCTCTGTCATTTAACACTGTGAAATGACTTTTCTTTACAATAAAAAAAAACCCAACAAAACACAATCATTACTTAAACAGTTAAAAACAGCCTTTCTGCCTCAACACGGCTGATGGTCTTAAGGCCCTAGATAGTGTCTAATAACTGGTAGAAGACATAGAGTGGACATATTTTCCGTAGGCAGTTGCATTCAGTTTGTCAAAAACATTCCATCTGCCTTAGATCAAATGTAATTAATTTTTAAGGACTTTTCTTTACCTTAACTTTATGTAATGCTTTGTAACTTTATTCTAAAATTGTGTAAAAAAAAAAAAAAAAAAAAAAAAAAAAAAAAAGTATAAATACAGTAAAATCAGAGGAAAATGGCTTAGTTCAGTTACAGCACACAACCAGTAAACAAACACTACACAAAACAGGACTGTAAACAAATCTTTTCTCATTTCTTAATTTCTCTCTAAGTATTGCTGCTTTATTTTCTACACTCAGCCCATTTCACATCTCCTGCAGCAGCCGCTCACTGAACTCACTGCAACACTTGGCTGTATATTTACATCTGGAACACTCAGTTGAATGATTCATCTTTCACTCATGCCATATGGATTTCTTACCATACATTATTATTCCATACATTTCACCCCAGAGTGTCTGTCTGTGTGGAGGCTGCTGTCAGCTGAGAAGTCGGTCTGCAGATGAAATTGTACCAGCGCTAGTTTAAAAAGTTCTGCAGACTCCGGTAACTTTTAGCACCGGAGCTGAGAGGCAGAGCAGCTCAGAGGAATAACACACTTTTTAACCCCGCTCGGCAGATGGATATTCTGGATGGATGGATCATTAGTCGACCTCCATCCTACCTTCTACTGTCAGTTCTCCTGCAGCATGGAGTTACACATTAATTTCTGTTGGGGTGAGTATTTTTAGTAGTCGACAATCACCCCTAAATTTGGTGTTGTACATGTAATGGAAATGTACTAACAACTAAAACAACCAAGTTAGAACTCATTGGCTCTCTGGTGTTCCTCTGTATCCTCTTTATCACGGATATTTCTCCTCATCTTCATCAGTTGTAAGGTCTCTTGGATGAACTAGACTTAAAATCTAGGGCTGTTATCTGATAAAATGTGTATTATATATATATCAGCTAAAATTTGTTTAGAGGTCTTATTTATGTCTTTGTACATAAGAAGTCAATATAAGTGAATCCCCAAAGGAACTCTGTGTTGGCAAATGCAAGTTATGCAAATTTACAGGATTTCAGTTCTGTTGCAACATGTTAATGGTCATATGAACTATGTTTTCAGCTCAAAAATGTCCAATTTCATCACAATTAATGCTATATTTTCATGTCACAAATGGCCAAGTTATATTTTAACTGAATTTACCTGAAAAACAAATATTCTATTCTTTTAGATTCCCCAATTTTTCTTACAAGATTAGATACTACTTATGTTACGCCAATACATACATTAAGAATGTCACAAGTCACTTTTTAAATCAAGTTTTATAATAATAAGCATTTTTATAAAGAAATAACAATTCTATATTGTTATTTACTCTTTAGTATGATGATAAACTATACAATAAATAATTATGATACCAGTTTTTGCACAGGGATCATTTGTGGAAACGGTGACATGGCTGCCGAGCATCAGTATAATGGGATCTGTAACAACCATGTCACATCCGTCCACTGCCACATTTTATGTTTTTGTTCAGCTGTTATTGTTTTAGATCCACAATACTAACATTTATGAATAAAAGCATAATTAGCAATAGTAAGTCTATAAGTTTATTACTAATAAAGTACTGGTACTGACCAGATCATCATGGGTAATGTCACGTCCGTTCACCAGCAAAAGTTTTCACATACACGTGCTATTGAAAATCCAATATTTCTGAAAATATAGCTTCCACTGTCAAATAATATCAATAGTCTGTGCACAAATGTATTAGCATTATTTCAACACAGTTCTATGCATTTCTTACAACTTTTTTTTTTTTTACAAAAATGGCCACTCATTGACCCCCTAAGTAAATTTTAGCCGATATATAATTTCTGTCCGTTACAAGCTAAACATGTAATTGCCTTAAAATAGAAGGAGACTCAGGGGCCTAACTCTGGCCAATGGATTACAGAGCTGTCATCTAATTTGGCACTGGGAAAACTGACTTACATGGCAAGGAAAAAAGTTGAAGACTTTTACAAAATGTGGTCTTCTTCCCTAACATTCATGAATGACCTGAATGTGCAAATTCCTAGAGCTGGACAAGAACTAGCTCATTACTAGTTCCATGGCTAGAATAATAGTACTATGAAATAGAAATAGAAATGAAGAGGATGACCGAATTATGGACTTATGAGGTATTGGATATATATGTTACATGTTGGACATTCTTATATATAATCCTTTTGTTGTTTGGTTTAAAGCTAATTCGAAAACAAACAAACAAACTATACGTGTCTGTATGTATATTAAACCTTTCATGCATGAATTATGAGAACCTTGATCAAGATTTTTTTTTCCTGAGTGTTTTTATTCCTCTTTAAGCATGAAAATTATCTTATGAACCTATTTTTCATGGAATTCCAAAAATGTCCACTCAGCCTGATACCAAGCAAAGACACATGTATTTACTGACATACTGTGTGAAAACTACGAAATAAAACCATTTTTTATGCTGCTAATCTGACGCTTTCTCACATTTGAACATATTCTAATACTAGTCACTACTCACTTCATGGAGATAATATGTAAAAAAAGGTATTTTTGTTTAAAAAAAAACCTCTTAATTACAGTCTACAGGAATTGATTTACACTCAATCATGTTACTACAGATCGGGTTTATCAAGAACAGCAAAGATACAGTAATGGTATGAATTATTATTAGGATAAAGTAAGCCAATTATCAGTGTGAATCTAAGATTTTGCTTAGATTATATTATTTGTTTTATTATATTATTGTTTAAAACTGTGGCATCTTGTTATCTTGTTTTGTTTCTGCAACATTTCTTCTTGTAAATAGGGAAGGCATAAATAAGCCATGTTTAATATAGAAATCCAAACTGTATGCATGTATATATCATGTTCTGTGAAATGGACAAATAAATTACTACTACTACTTCTACTAATTGCAGTGTATGGGATGATGCACAAGTGTCCACTGTGTTGGCTGATATGGAACTAAAACAATAAAATCCATGAATATACAAGAGAACACCTTTGAACAGCTGTCCACTGTAGTGACCAGTATGCATGAAAGGGTTAATGTTCACTGAAATGTGTGTATGCTCAATATGTAATGTACATACAGATATTATCAACATTTTATTTTATTCACTGTAGATCTAATTGAGGGTAGGAAGAGGGGAGTTAGAAGGTTTTTTTTTTTTTTTTGGAGTGTTATACTGTTGTGTATTAAAATGGAAAATTAATAAAATATATTTGACAAAAAAAGTGTATTATGTATCATATTCTGAACCTTACTGGTGTCAAAAATATCATGCTATCCATATACACTACCCACGAGATTTACATTTGTCATGGCATTCTAAATCTTGTATCAATAATGGAACGTTTTTTTTTTTATTCCAACATGTTTATTCCTGTGTCGAAAAAGAAAAAAGTACATTCAGGTATGTCATATGACCTCATTTCATGGACGCAACATTGCTGAACCTAGACCTAACCAACTGAATCAACCCCAGATCATAACACTGCCCCCACAGGCTTATACTACAGGCACTTGGCATGATGGGTAATCACCTCATCAGTCTCTCTTGTCACCCTGATGCATCCATCACTCTGGAACAGGGTCAGTCTGGACTCGTCAGACCACATGACCCTTTTCCATTGAAACTAGGGCTGCATGATACTGGAAAAAAACTGCCATTGAGATTTTTTTTAACCCTGTGACATATGTTGCGATGTAACATAGCTGTGTGGTGCTGACATAAACAGTCAAACACATTAGTTGTGTTACCTCTCGTTGTGGCAACAATTGTAAGGCATTATCGACACAGAACACATGTATCAATATCATCCTTTTTGTAGCCAAAATAATTCCAGATAACTGACGTTGCTTTTCTTTTTGGCACCAAGTCTTCGTTTTCGGTGCGCTGTTAAAAAAAAAAAAAAAAAAAAAAAAACGTTAAAAAACAGTAATATTCCGGCAGCAGGGTCACCGAAAATATACTGTTAAATAACGGAAAATAACCATCTCATAAAAATACAGTAATTTTCCATAATTAAAATACATTTTTTTGCTCTAACTTTACCTGTGATTTTCCTTTTTTTTTTTTTTGCTTTTTAGTGTTTAATAAAGAATATTTACATGTATTAAAACAATCAAATTACCTATAAATATGGAAGAAGATTGTTATAAAACAAATAATAGGACTTAAAATTGCAAAAAAGTTCTGTTATTAGTTGGTGTTTATCACATAATTTTATGTTAAAAACTTATATGTCAATTAATATTTGATGTAATAAAATGATATACCACAGATAAAAACATTTGATTTATCTTTCAAAACCTGTCAATAAACTGCTAATAAAGTACTTGTCTGGATTTTACTTCCAACTATTTACCATTAATTTAAGTTGATATAAAGTATAAACATTATATCTATAGATTATTTCACATTCAATCATGTGGGTTTTTTAGGATTTCTTCCTCTAAATGAAGTACAGCTTTAACATAAAGTCTCACAGGCCACAACACAATAAGATATTGGCCACAGTACAACTTAAACAGCACAGGATGTGCTTTTAATTTAGTGAGTTCAATACTTAGCATTGACTCGACCTTAACTATCATGGATGAACAGGAAAGGCATTGTTCAGCCTATGGCTCTCACTCATGGTGCACCTGAACAAAAATACAAAAACAAACACAAAAAGGCTAATATACATTACCATACACATATTAACCCCACATTTACACTAACACCACAACCCTGCTGAACCCCTGCACAGAAAAAGAACACAGAATCAACAACATGCCCAATGCCCACAATGCAATGCAGCTAACATACCACAACATTATCTTTACTTTTAAAAACTGTCATAATACAGATAACCAACCATTTATATTTACAATATTCTACTACTAATTTAATATGTGAAGTGTTGTGGTTGAATGACATATACTTCTCAATGAGACTAAGTTGTACAATGCACTGATGAAAACTGCATTTTGACAGTTTATCAGTGCTTTCACATGTTATACATTCACAAAAACACACTTATTCAACATTTTTGTTGTGAAACCTCCCGTAATTACACAAGATATTTGCCAACTAACAAACAATTCTTGTTAAACTTACAGAACAAATACTTCTTTTATGGTTAATTGTCAGTAATTTTATCTCGTTTTATTATTTTTTTACAGTATTAAACTTTAAATTAACAGTTTTATCTCATAAATAGAAAAGAAATATTTGTGAAATTACGATACATTTGCAAATGTATTTTAACTGTATTTTTCTGTGAAAAAAAAATCTTTTAAAAATTGGAAATTTTATGGTTATTCACCGTTACAGTTTTTTCATGTTATTTTACATTTGACATGTAAAATAACAATCTATTTTTGTAATTTCATTAATATTTTCCTGCATATTAAAAATACAGGAAAAATCTGTATAATAAACGGTAAAAATTCTGTTAAATTACAGATTTTTTACAGTGCGATTTCCTCATTTGTTGCTCATTTTTCCCTTGAAATTAGTTGAGAACACGTTGAGTTCATGTGCCTCCTACATTGCAGAGTCTGCGATGTGACTATTGCGCACACGTACATTGTGATGACGATGCTCAAACGATATACTGTACAGCTCTAATTGAAACACAGTCCAATCTTTATGCTCTCTATGAAACTGATGGTTATATAAGAAATGAGAAGCTACTGCATCAGTTAGGGTTAAAGAGTTTGTTGCAGCTGAAACATATTAATCACTGCAGCAATTATCCAATGGAATAATACTACCTATTGCTTAGTGAAATCCAGGTGGCGAGTTTTTTTTTTCTTTTTTGGCTCAGCAGTGTATTACTTATTGTTTAAACGTGTGCAAACCTGATTGTTCTTTGTGGTGTGTCATGCAACTTTCTGTTTTAGCAGCAAACTCAAAGCATTGGAAAAAACAGGTCCAGATGTCACTTACATGTTTATTTTCATATGTATATGTTTTAAAACCCAATTACTAGACCAGTTTCACACACAACTGTGGTGGCTGCACAAGTTGCTCATTATTTACAGACCATGAATATCAAAAACTAAATTGTTAGTGGTTCTTAGCTTGACATAAAGACATAACACCCGTGTTTTTCAACCTTGGGGTCGGAACCCCACGTGAGGTCGCCTGGAATTCAAATGGGGTTGTCTGAAATTTCTAGTAATTGAAAAAAAATAAATAAAAAATAAATAAAAAAAATTACTAATAAAAAGTATATGTTGAGTTGAGAGAAACAATCCCAATCCATAATAGACATGACAAACTCTGAAGCTAACACTGAAGCACTGTGGTACTGTTTATGTGTCAAATGTTCATTGTGGTCGGTTTCAGATGCTGCAGCTCTTTCATAATTCATAGTTTGAGTTATTGTTTGTTCAGTATTAATTGTCAGCCTTGTAAATCCAAGCTGGACTGACTGTACATATCCTGACCAAGGAAAATAAAATTCTCACTTTGTGCAGTAATCTACACCTGGCTTTTCTGCCACCGTCCATAATAATAGACATCATATAGACTAAATGTCATCTAAAATTAACATTTATTTGCAACATAGTATAGCAAACTATTACATGATCAAAAACAAAATAATTTTAGCATGAAAATTTCTTCATTTTGAATGTCTGGGGTCGCCAGAAATTTGTGACGTTAAAATGGGGTCACGAGCCAAAAAAGGTTAGGAACCACTGCACTACACAAATACAAAATAATTATAATTAAAATCAGTGAGTTATACGTATATCCAAATCACTTAAACTGCATTAAATGCTGATTAACATAAAATCCCTACTTTATAAACAATGAAGGTTTTCATCCACTGTATAAGGCCTGTAAATAAAATAGGAGCAATACCAAAACACATTCATGAATCCGTGTGGAAAACACTGAACACTACATGTCTCTGTTGACAGTTCTATCTACAGTATCTCAGCATGGAGTCGGCCTGACTGTACACTGGGTTTGAGGTTCTGGTTAGATTTTACTGCAAAAATAGTTTGTTGCGGGTGATCTACATATTTCTGACTTGTTTTGGTGCGTGTACTTTAAAAATCAAAGCATTCCCGTCTTAAATTATACCGAGGAAGGTTTAATCAAAGTTTGACGATAATCACTGTTGACTAGTGTTGTGATATTTACACTGCCTGGTGTAAATGTATGTTTCTGTGGAATATTCGCCTCTATTACACAGAGTAAAAACTTTGCTAGAGAAGCAATGTAAGTTATATTATTTAGAGGAAGTCATTAACGTAATCCGTTTTAGCAGTGTATACAATGAATCTGCAATCTACCGAACTTTAAAAGTAACCTTCCCAAAACTGTGGATAATTCTGTCAGCATGTAAACCTCTGATGATGGTCAGCAGCTGAATTTAATGCCTTCAACACTCTCTAATATTGACTTTGGTGCATCAATCAGTCTCTCATTTATTGCCTGGCATGTCCCATGTGATGTGGCTGTGTTGCAATTCTGCCATTCCTGGCATTCCTCTGAGGAACGCACAAACAGGACCCCACAGAATGGGATCAAGACGGCAAAACAAGACAACATTCCTGAGGCGTATTCCACAAAAAAAAAAAAAAAATACAGCAAGGGTGCACAAAACTAAGCACTGGCAAATGAAACCGAGGTCAAGTATTACAGCTTAAAGCTTTTAGAGTTAGCTTGTAATGTTCTTAAACAGATTGCTCCTGTTGCATATGTATTGTGATTTTAGAATGAAGAAAGCTGCCTTTGTTGTAGTCACAATCAGCAGCGGTCTTATTTTTCTCACTGCACCTAATCACTAATAGTTGACCATGAAAATACAGAAGTGTGTAATCACCATTTCCTTGGGAGGTGGTTAAAAAATAAACAATTTCAGTTGATACACATCCACCTCTAACATTCTCAGCCCTGATTTTCACTGATTGTCGCGCTTTTCTCTGAAATAAGTGAGCTGCAAAGCCACTCGACACATGACAAGCAGCTTGAACTAACTTGTTTTCTGACAGGGAGCTCTACAGTGTGGCTGTTGTTCCAGCAACCGAGGATTACAATTAACCAGCCACTCCTGTTGGGGCTTAATGACCGAACGCTGCAAAAGCCAGCAGCAGGGACACTTCCTGAACAGCGCTGGGTCAGCCCTAATTGGTTCTGGCACAGCAATCCTCAATGCTTATCTCATAGCCAGCTGAGAAAAATCACCAGTGGAGTGTAAATCAAAACATGTTGATTGGGGAAAATTTCTGATCTAGCAAAATACCCTTTTATTTATTTATTTATTTATTTATTTTTAATTAGACACTGTTGTACTTTGTTAAATCCAATCTCTTTGGGCAGGTCCTATGTTTAAGTGCCCAGACTTGAAAAACATAATTATTTACATTTAGGAGGAAATCATGGAATCTACTTTTTTTTTTTTTTTTTTTGTAAAAAAGAGCTTGACAACACATGTCCAAGCTCAGAGTCAAATGGGGTGGGTAGGAGGGTGGGGGGGTTTGGATGGGAGGTCCAGGGGATTTGGGTAAACCATCTGTTGACCAAAGCTTTTGGGAAAGAGCACTAATATGGATTTAGGATATTATTCTCTCTGCAGGTGGGATGGTCAAAACCCCTGTGGATTTCTCTGCAAGGAGGGAGGGGTGAGCCTTAGGAATAAAAAAAAAAAAAAAAAAAAAATTAAAAAGAGGGACAGGGTGAAATAAACTGGACAATGGATTAATCCCCACAACTCATTTAGCAGAGTCAGGTATGAGTGCGCAACAATGGAATAGGACAGAAAAGGAAAAACTCATCAGAGGATCAATTTTTTTTTTTTCCACTGCTAACATTCACATAGGGCGGGATTTTTATCCTCCTACATTCCACACGTAGTTAAAACCACAACAATAGGAGTCGTCATCTGGCGGACTCACTGCACGAAGCGAGATACCATGAAGGGTCACTTGGGTAAGCCCGGAGACTGACCTCTGTGGCAGCTCAAGAGAAAGAGCGCTCTTTGCTTCACTAGCTGCTTTTATTTTGTTATTTATTCACTGTTTTGTTTTGTTTTTTGGTCCCAACAGAAGCCGTCTGATTTCGGCTTAACAGTGATTTGCCCCCTTTTGCTTACTTGTTTGTTTATCAGGATTGTACAACAGGGCTTTAAGCTGCTGCCAGGTGCTTTCACTGTATGACAGGGGGTGAGGGTGAGGGTGGGGGTGGGGGGGGTGGCACAACGCACAGCTGCTCGCATCAGCATCAAGAACTTCCTGCAGCCACAAACATGCAGGGCAGCTCCTGTAAGATTTAAACAAAAAAAAACAACAACATAATCTTCTTAAACTCCCAGACAAAACTAGCTTCTCTGTGTCTAAATATCAGTTCAACGCCGGTATCTACAGCATCTATGCCAAAATAAACCATTAAAACTACTTGGCCGGGAGAAGTGATTTTGCAAACCCTAATCTAAGCCTTTAGAGGAAAATGCATTTCTTATGAGACAGATTTACAGTCTGCCCAACAAAAGCAGCTGGACTTTGTATGTAGTCAGGTGAGAAGTATTCTGGGAAAAGCCTGAAACATCCACTAATACAAGTCTAGAAAAGTTAAGTCAACCTTATATAGCCCCCTCAAGGGATTTTCCAACCTGTATAATGTAGAAGATCATCTGTGCCTCAAACTAAGGTTGGAATAAAGAAAAACTCTGTCAAAAAGAAACAAATACAAGAAAGCTCAAGGAAAGTCCCACAGGACAGATCCCTCTGAGTGAGACTGCTGGTGTTTATACCCAAATGTGTGAGAAGAAAGAAGATAAGAGACACTTCTGGTAAACTGCGTGATGTGTTGCTATGTGAAGGAACTTCGGATGGTATAAGGTTTCTGAAAAGTGGGTATAAAGATTGGAATGTTTGGTTGTGAGAAAATTATTGTTTCTCTAAATGACTTACAATATTGGCCAGATTTTCCCTGAAATTCCTTAAAGCATGATTTCATTTCATAAAAAAGGTGAATATGAATGTAGAATTATTTTCGCTATGAAATTTTGATGGTAAAAAACAAAACCAAGACAGTTGTTTTGTTTTTTCCACCTGAGACGGATCTATGGCTAAATAACAGAATCCAAGTATAGCAAATACAGTATAAATATAGCCTATCTATTCACATCGTTGACACCAGAGGGTACAGGAGTTCGACGGCCCAAGGACCACGTGTTGGTGGCGATGGGCAGCTCTTTCTCTGCTCGCAGTCAGTAAATTACAGCTTCCTCTTAATCCGGCTTTGATCCCCCCCGCTGCCCTCCCTCAACGCCAATCTGAGATACTGAGTGAATTGATTCCAGGAAATGTCTATTTTTACAGATTGTGAAGTTGTTTTTGACAGACTGTATTTCAGTAGGAATACTGTTATCTGAACATCCTGACAACTTTGTGGCTTTCGTCCAAGTTGTACTCTGAATATTAACATAATATTAACATATTCTGAGATAAAAAAAAAAAAAAGGCTTAATTTAAAGATATCTGGACAGGCTTGACACCAGTATTTAGTCTATTATAGGCCACGCTCTGTAAATCTAACAAAAAAAATCCAACCAAGAGGGCCATCAAAGCTTTGAGTGAGATGCAGGAAATACTAATTGGTTCTTGATAATAACCCAAGGGCAAGGACTTTGGCTCCGAAATGTCAACAGTACAGAAGTATATTAAACTTGTAATCCTGCTGATGGATGCTGGGATTGGCTCCAAAAAGCCCTGGCTCCCGTAGATTTCCACTGTACCCCTGTCGAAAACACTCATTTTTATCCAGAAGTCATTCCAGTCTCATTTGTTTTATTTGGAACCTCTAATAAGGTGGTTGATCTTTGGGGCGGCATGGTGGTGTAGTGGTAAGCACTGCTGCCTCACTGCCAGAAGGTCCAGGTTTCCTCCATATCTGCGTGGGTTCTTTCCAGCTTCCTTCCACCGTCAAAAGACATGCGCCTTAATGTGTTAACTGCTCAGTCTATATAACCCATAGGTGTAAATGTGAGAGTGAATGGTGGTTCATTTGTATATTGCCGCGTTTCCACTACATGGAACCAGCTCAATTCGACTCAGCTTGACTCGACTCGGTATTCCTGGAGACCATTTCCATTACAGGATACTACATACTTTACAGTACCTGGACGTCATAGCGATGCGGCACGTTATTTCTGTGTCGTCTGCTCAGAGTTACTGATAAACTCGCTCATTGCGTGTTGTCTCATCTGAATTTTTACGTTGGCCACCAAAGACTGAATCTCCTCAACCGACCATGGTGTAGTTTTGGGCTGTTATCACGTGGATTAATGTACCACTATATTTACTGTCCACTTCCGCATCTGTTTTCGTAAAACGGCGGGTCATGGAGAAAACTGTCTGACCAATCTGTGGTCTGCAGTGTTATACGTCACGGTTTAGTATCGCTTGGAACCTCGGTGGAGGTGATACCAAAAAACTAGTACCGGGTACCAGATTCCAGGTTCTTTGTCGTAATGGAAACGCAAAAAGGCAGAGTCGAGTTGAGCCGGTACCACGCAGTGGAAATACAGCATAATTCAGCCCTGTTTCGGTCAATAGGTTCCACTAACAGGACTGTAAAATGACTGTTAGACAGTGTTTGATGAAGTTTACACTTTTACCAAGTCATTAAGGTAGTGTTAAACATTAGCTCTCTCATGACCTCTCACACTTCGTCTGCAAAAAGCAACATTTGTAAGATACTGGCTTAAGATTGGCAGACCAGAAACCAGTGAGTATCAATATGGTTCCTCTGTCCACTGATTATATACAATCTACAATATTGGTGTCAAACTCATTTTAGTTCAGTTCCACATTCAGCCCAATATGACCTGATGTGGGCCGGATCAGTAAAATAATAACAGCCGAAAAAGTAAAATTACATTATAATAATATTTATGTCTACAAAGTTTCATTAAAAATGTGAATAAAATGAACCTGAAATGTCTTTCGAAATATAAGTGCAATTCTAACAATATTACGCCTCTGTTTATCATTTATACATGTACATTACAACTTACAGATCACAGTGGATCTACAAATACACAAAACATTTAGTAACAGACAGAATATTTGTAAAATTCTCATAAGAAATAAGAGATTCTCATACTAAAACAAAGAGAAAAATATGGTATTGTCATTATCTACAGATTATTAGGATAGTAGTTTACTGGTCTGATCCACTTTAGATCAAATTGGTCTGTATGTGGAACCTGAACTAAAATGATTTTGACATCCTTGATTGTTAATATCTTCAGTGTAATTTTTCCCATTACACAGGTCAGATTGGATCCTTTGATGGACTGGGTTTGACCCACGGGCCGTATGTTTGACATTCACTCAGTACATGTACTGTACAGAGTGAAAACAATGCACTGTTCCCCTTCAACAAGCAGGATTATGATTATTATATTTTTTGTTCTCCAGTTAAATCCCCTAAATTTTACACACTGAACCTTTATTGGTGTAGTTGTAGGAAAAGATTAGTGCTCTGTAATGACTAATAGAAACTGTTACTTCTGTTATCCATACTTTTTGTTGTGTCTTATTTCCTTTAAAAGTGTTTATTTCCCTAATAATTATTTTTCTTAAATTGCACTTGTTGCTTTTAAACCTGTTGATTTCCTAACATTTTGAAGCACTTTTTAATGTGAACTTTAAGTCATGTTGCCTTTTGCTATTACGTCTTACTAATATTTTCCACTCACATCTACATATGCACACATATAAAACAAATACAAGATCTGCAAAAAAAAAAAAAAAATTCAGCAGTCATTAAGAAAGCATTTAGACAGATTAATTGCTCTATTATTAAGCTATTAAATGTTCATCTTGGTCAGGTTACTTGAGGAGGGTCCTTGAAATTAATTCACGGTCAATAAAGACGACTTAAGGCCTGATTAGTGGACTTTGCCCCTATTAGATACAGGATCCAGCTGGGGTGATCCCATGCGTAAGGATATGTGAATCCGGCCACTTAAGGGGCTCTGTGGTTTTGGGTTGATTAGTTTCACGGATGTCCTTCCTGATGCTGTTGGGATATCCTGCTGCTTTCCGGTAAACCACACATCTCTGGTCATGTGCTCAAAGAAGAAAAAAAAAATCTTTTCCCAGCAAGCAATTTAATCAGAACTGTATTTATGATTAGACAGACAGATTTACTTAGATTTAAAAAGACTTAGCAACTTAGCACAGGATGGAATGTCCCCCAAATATGATTTAGTCCACAGTAGTTTATCTCTGGCAAATGTCCAGACTGAATATTTGGAAAGCTCTGTGTTAGCCATTAGAGAAGGAAGAACATGTCAAAGTAAATGTGAGCTTGATTAACCAAGAGAGGCGTGTTGATCAGGGACACATGGGACACAAGTCATACTGAGCTCGCAATGAAACAAGACATGGAAATACAATCTCTCAAACTGTAATTCAGAATAATAGGCTAACTTCCTCCAGGAGTGGTTCTTTTTGATTGTTTAATTGTTTGCAGACATGTGGGCGAACTAACTGGAATTTGGTTAGATTTTTCTCCTGGGGATTAATGAGGAGCACGGTGAGAGGAAACCCGAGAAGGGTTTTACAATCTGAGCAGAAGAACAGCCTGTCATCGCACTAAATGATTGGCAGCTTGTTGAACTGAATTACAGGCTTCACATGGGTGACTAAATGATCCGCTACAATATTGGCCTCTGATTTGCATTTGATTCTTTATTACAACTTCCAAATAAAAGCATCGGAAAAAATTACTTGTGTGTTTCATTAAATTGTGATGAAATCCCTCATAAATTGTATTTATATCTGTCGTTCTGTTGAAAATAATGTCCATAGGTTTGAGAAACCTGCTAATAATGATGTGCAGTTATGTGTTCTCCTGCAGCGCTACCGCCTCTGGTAGCACGAACTGTCATATAGTGAAATGTCACATAGGGACCAACTATATATTATAAGGATGTTTGGATGGATATTGCAGAAGAGCAAACCCGGTTGTCAATTTGCACATGGTTGTGTGCTTATGGAAAGTTTGTGTTGGTGTACGCGTTGAGCTGGAAGGTGGATGACTGTTGGCATTAGTTGAATGTATTTCCATGCTGCATACTGTTGAAGCGGTAAGTAGAGGAGCTGAAGTGACAAAGAACTCAGAGGCAACCATAAGGATTTTCATGGAAAATCCCACTCGGGTACTCTACATAGAAATCAGTGCACAGGCTGTTATCATCTATGTAGGCACCCAAGATTGACGTCAGGACTTAGCTGACAACAAACAACTCCTAATACAAAACAGGCTCCGATACAAACCTCATGTAAGCACACAAGCTTCTGCAAGTTCTACATCGTTTCATATCCATTTATAGTTCAGTGTATAAGATTTAGAGAGACAGGAGGAAATAATGGTAGAAATGGAAAATAGTAGAATAATATTTAAATCTGCATTTTCGCTAGTCAATAATCACTTGAAAATAATAAGTATTGTGTGTTTGTTACCTTAAAATGACTCATTTTTATCTATAAAAGGACCAAGTCACCAAGTTACACCACCACATTTCTATTGTAGTTCAGAACAAGACTTTTTCTGCTCCTTTTAATGACAACTAGCATTCAGTTCATTATATATCTGCATATCGTTATACATTCAAATAATTTGTCCTATAGTCTAGATTGGTCATGTGTAATTCCACCAGCTGCCTGAGGGGGCGCTAATCCATCATCTGATACTGAACCAGTAAATCTGTAAATATTCATAAGCGTTATTTTAGGAGTCACTGGCAATTGATCGAATTTGTCATTTACATCTAAGGACATGTAATAAATGTTATGCTGCTTTTTAAACATTAAATGATGCTAATGTCAGCAGCATCAAACTTCATTCAGTATCAGCTGTTTGTGACATTGTGATATTGTCAAAGATGTATGATATGTGGTTAAATGTGGCATTATTACTATTTTACTATTGGCTGCAGATAAAAAATACACTTCACTGTGCATTGTACCGTGTATTAACAGTGCATATGATGAATACAACTTATCTTATCTCTTAAAGGAGTGATTTTTTGCTTTCTTAAATGGAATTTTGCATTTTAAAACATCTCCCTGTGGTCTACATGAACTGTAAATGCTATACTTGGGTCTGAATTCTTCATTAATTCAACTCCACAGGTCTACCTTCAACCCTATTTCTGAGTAATGACACCAGAAAGGTCGTTTTCAGTGCTGGCCCTTTAAATGCAAATAAGCCACTTCACACCCCACCCCCTCCAGGTTGTTGACCGTGCTTCAGTCCCGTTCACCCACTTGCGTTCATTAATACAACTAACAACTGAACATTTTAGGTAATCGGCTCGAAGTTTGGACATTTTTTCAGTATGGACTACAACCACTGCTGTTGACAAACAATTATGGTGTACTCAGAGAAATGTTGGAGTCTTGACCTTACATGTGCAAATGTTGTGATGTAACTAGAAGGGCTGGGCAAGTTAACGCGTTATTACCACGTTAACGCATTCATTAAATAACGCCGACAATTTTTTTATCTCACGTTAACGCCGTTTTATTATTGTTCTGCCTTTCAAGCAAGTCTTAGTTGATTTATACGTACGGACTCTTATTTTGAAACTCATGCTTTTATTTTGCCGGTCCACACACGGGTGCTGTGTGTATGTGCAGCTGAGAGGAGAAAAGAGCGAACTTTACAAGTAATAGATAATGAATGAAGGATTGCTGTATTAGCAGTCATTTTATCGCGATGCTAACTTGAATGGGAAAATCCATAGATATGCTAACGATTAGCATTTACAGCTTAATTTAAGATTTACAACGTCTTTTTATTCAGCAACAAAGGTTCACGTCAGAGATATTTTATATTATTCATTCTTACAACAACTGAACATAAAATACTCCCAGGCAAACGTTTTTGGGGCCATACAAACAGAGTGAAAGAAATGTGTGTTTGTTCGTTCTTATGTCTGAATTGACTACGGTAACACCGAAAGGACAAAACATCCGTTAGTGTCACTTATTCTGACCACTTCAGGGCCCCTTGTGCTTGCTTTAAACAACTGAACATCACATATTATTGGGCTTATTAGTATCAGTACTTATTAGTGGGCTTAAGACTCCTGTCAGTCACTCATAACTGTAAATACGCTGGTGGGGACATAAATATGTGTAAAAGTAGTGGTTTTTTACATGGACATTTTCATTTTAAATGTCTTCAGATGGTGGGGTTGAGAAGGACACAGTTGTTTGGAAGCACTGACGTGCAATTATTTTGTTTTATCACTGGAGTACTTCCAGTCTGAAATATCACTGAAAGGCAATACATGCTGTTGATGCCCCCCCACCCCCACCCCCACCGCCCAACAAATATGCGATTAATCGCGATTAATCGCAGAAATCCACGCGATTAATTGCGATTAAAAATTTTAATCGCTGCCCACCACTAGTAACTAGTTATAAAACATAACAAATTAAGCAGGAATTTAAACTGATTGTAGAAATCCACTCGATTTTTGCCGGAATTAATATAAATATAGCTTTGCAGCACCTCCAGGGTTCAAATTCAAACTTTATGAACTGTCAGGGGCTCAGTTGGTAGAGCGGGTCGTCCAATGACCGAAGGGTCGGTGGTTCGAATCCTGGCTCCAACTGTCAACATGTCGAAGTGTCCTTGGGCAAGACGCTGAACCCTAAATTGCTCCCAGTAGGGCCAGGCAGCGCCTTGCATGGCAGCAGTCACCCGCTGGTGTATGAATGTGTGTGTGAATGGGTGAATGTGAGGAATTGTAAAGCGCTTTGGGCACCGTGAAGGTGTAGAAAATGCACTATATAAGTTCAGTCCATTTACCATTTATCAGGGTCCAAATACACAAATAAATGTACCAAAGACTAGCTAATAAAAGTGGATTTAGCAAAATATGACCCCTTTAATACAGACAAATATCAAAGATGTGACTAAAAAAGACTCACTATGTGTATGTATCAATATTGAAACCAAAATCAGCCTGTTTTTACTGAAATTTTAAATGAGGGATTTGCCCCATGTAGAAAGCATACAAACGGTAATTAAAGATGACTCTCAGTGAATGTTATTACTCTTCTCTTGGAGTGAATTCACTGAGAAGAGCTGCTGAATGACATCACGGTACCAGCTCAGCTCGGGGCCGTCATCTGAGCAGCACCTGTGTTGAGGTTTCCCTCCTCTGAGCCATAAAGAAAACACCTGGACCGCCCCTGAACACAATAACATCACACCGTGGAGGCTTGAATCAAGTCAGCATGGAGAATGTACAACATGATGACCATGTTTGTCTATCATTTGTGTTGTCTGTAAAATGTGTGAGAGATTACTGTAAACCAAGCCTACAGGTACAAATAAAGTAACCTGAATGTACATCCGACCCTGAAGGATTTATATACATTTTTGTGAGATTAGCTCACTGTGTATAAGGTGTAAAAGTGCTTATGAAAAGTGTAACTGTCAGTGAGCATTGATCAAAATGAGCTGCAGGATGACATCATGGTACTGACTCAGCTCAGCACCGTCATCTGAGCAGCACCTGTACTGAGGTTTCCCTCCTCTGAGTCGTAAAAAAAAACACCTGGACCATCCTTGAACACGATAACGTCACATAGTGTTTGGCTGATTCAATTCAACATAAAGGATGCACAAGATGACCACATTATATGATGGTTTATAGAATACATGCCAAGATAGATTCTTTCCTTTAAACTAAACCTGTAACAATACATCAGTGTGATTAACAACATAAATACATTGAATTGGATGAGATGATATGTGCTGAATTGTTTTCTGCTGTATACACTTTTCAGATTTTAGATTTTTTTTATGTTATTATACACATTTTGAATTTTTTTTTATTACATTGTTGTCAAATTATTAGACCGTAGCAGTGGCACATGTTGCAAGAAAGCCATCCCATCCCCAATTTCCTAACTGCTGAAAAAGTCATTACAGAAATGGAAGATTTTTTTTTTTTTGTATAAGAAACCAATTTTTTATGAGAAATACTTGAACTGAATGAATAATAACAGGAGTTATGGTAATTGTTTAGTGTTAAGTTAACCAAAAGCTTAAACATCTATCAAGAAAACAATCAATAGACTAACTGAAACCATTGTTTCATTCAATTAATTGAAATTAAAAAAAAAAAAAAAAAAAAATTAAGCTAAAGTGCAAACAAAATTTTCCCCTGGGTAGATGCTGATCAACTTTATTTATCCCCAAATTAAGTTTACAACAGTTTTGGACTTTTCATTATAGTTTAGTTTTATTTAGTTTTGACTTATTTTTCTCAAATTCAGTTAGTTTTAATTCATTTTTCGAGCAGGTTTGCTAGTTTTTATTAGAATTTGTTTTTTTCTACATGCTTAGTTTTAGTTTTTTCATATCTTTTATCTTTCTTGCCATTGTATTCAAATAAATCCCATACAGGACTCTGCTGCTTTCTCCCAACTTTAGTCTCCATGGTGCCAGGTAGAGTGGGGATGAGAAGCTGACTCTAAACGACAAGTGAGGAGAAGTGATGGACTATGAAGTGTCGTATGGTGCCACTAGCTAAAATTGCTCAAGCAAAATAAATCAATTTCATATCAATCCGACATTGACAAAGACAAAAACGAAGGGAATTTTACCAATAATTTGTATACGTTTTAGTTAGTTTTGTAAGCACACAATACAGTTTCAGTTAGTTATCATTTTTTGTTTTAATTATTGTTTTTTTATTCATTTCTGTTAACGAAAATGTTTTTTTCAATTCTAGTTTTCATCATTTCATCAGTTTTCGTTAACAATAATAACCTTGCCCCACATGGACATTCATTGCATGATCTGTAAGGACTCAGCAATATAACAGTGACTATGAAAATTAAGCAAGAACACATATTCTGATGATTAATCAGTGTGAGGACTTAAGCGATTCCAAATTCTCTGATTCAGCTTCATAAATCTGAATAGTTTCCATTTATCTGCTCCTCTAACAGTGCGTTGAAAATCTGTGGGCTGTGGATCTAACATGACATTTAAGGCTGTCATCTTGGGCTTTAGACACACTGACTAATGGTTAAAACAGTATAAAAATAACTGTTAGCTGCAGTCCTATTATCCAGGTGCAAATGAAGTAACCCGAACCCAAATGATTTACTTCCAAAAAGCAAATACACTTTACTTAAGCAATTTTCATTTGACCCTTCTATCAAACACTCCACAATGGTCCACAATAGTAAAATGAAAAACACATAGACACACACAGTCTCCTGCTGTGAAAACATTTGCTCTTATACTTGTGACAAAGTCTCACACAAACATTGGATTATTTTTGCTTTAATTATTATTTTCGTACTGTCACAACTACATGTGTCACATGAGCTTCAATGAGTCATGTGTTTGTCCACGAGGACATCGCTAGGATCTCACTGTTCTCTGACAGGACATGTTCACACACGTCAGCGATCCCCTGAGTTTTGGTTACGCCCATACAGCTCTATCTGCATGTGTTTCCTTGCTTTGAGCTCACTGCAAGTAAACAGCTAAATGTACACTTTGTGGAAAAAAAATAAATAAATCGGAGGACACTAAAACACTGTGCCAGTTGCTCATTTAGTCATATGATGGAAATGAGAGAAGGCAGCCCTAAGGCTCCACATTCTGGTCATAAAAATATTCCAAAACACCAAATGCTGCTGCCTGACAACAGAAAACCACACTTGCAAATACAACATGCTTCCATCTAGCAACACCGAAAGATAAGCATGTTTGCTATGCGTATGGAATTTGGTTTATGTGTTATGTACACAGCACTGGGTTCATGCTGACCGTAACAGTGCAGCCTGAGGACTGTTCACTACTGTCACCACTAAAAACTAATCACATACAAGTACACTGTATCTCACATATTCCTGTACTACTGCAAAACTCACTCAAAATCAGTGACGCATCCCTAATAAGCTCCGTTTCCAGCACAGGAACTTTACCAGGAACTTTAATTTTACCTGGGATTTTGAAAAACCTTGGTGCATTTCCACCAAAAATAACCTGGGTAAAAAACTTTCGCTTAACCCCTGAAACTTTCCCTGAAAAAAAAAAAAAAAAAAAAGTTCCAGGTGGGGTACGTGCTGAAGAACACTGATTCATAGAGCATGCTTGTCTTCCATATTTATCCACAACATTTAAGCAAGTGCACAGCTTCAAAATAATTTATATTTATACAAGCTTTGCTTCATTGGTGTTTTGATCATTTGGAAAATAGAGTGAAAGAGGAGAAGTTATGAAAAGTGGACAGATGATGAGGTCCATTTGCTGAATAGGCTCTTTTGAGCTTTTGAGTGTATTGGCTAGGCTCCTTCAAGTGCATTGCAATCATCTGTTTGTCCACCCAAATTACACTCTTTATTTAACGTATATGCAGAATATACTCAAAATATGACCAGGAATTGTTTTACCCAGGTTAATAAATTCCCGGTAATAAAAGTTCCTGGAAATGTTGGTGGAAAACAGGCTATTGTTTGTAGCTGCAGTATGTGACAGTGCCAGAATTACTTAAGAAGCAGAGATGTGACACTGGAAATAGAACTGAATCCCGCTCGGTATCCAAAAGAGTTTTAGGGTAGAAGATAAGGTGTATGCACAGTCATGTACAGAAACCATACTCAACCATACACAACAACTGTGCTGTAATTGCTACGTGGCTACATCTATGAAACAAATATCATAATATATATATATATATATATATATATATATATATATATATATATATATATATATATATATATATATATATATATATACACTAATTTTTGCCTGACAGCTGCAGTTAATATTTAAGATGATGATTTTACCTCAAAGCAGAAATCTCTCTCAACAAATCAAACTGAAATACAAAAATAGGACCAATGGCCCTGTAGCTTACCGGCACTTCCTATCTCTTATAATGGGAAAATTTTTCAAAGTTGCACCAAATCCAGAATCAGAGCCAGATCCAAATAATTTCACTAACTTTTGTTGACATCATCATAAAGAAGCTGTATACCAAGTTTGAAGTCAATCGGAATTGTAGTTTCGGAGAAGACGATTGAAATTTTTGTGACAGATGATGGCAGACGACGACGCCGGAGGCCGCATGATGACAATAGCTTACAGTCTATCAGCCGGTAAGCTAAAAACCAAATATTTTACCATGCTGATCAGTGTTGTTTGTGCAGCAAAGCTTAAATATGTTATCAGACAGCCAGAAAAATGCAGTGCACTGAGTACCAGTTTGGGTTTCCCACCAAACAGTTCAATAACCTTGTTCTTCTCCATCCTCATTGAGAAATTTGGAATCTCTAAATATACAAATATTGTTTACAGCAATCTGCTAGGCTCTAGATATTTCCTGCTTCCCTATTTTCAATCTTTGTCCACTAATGGCTTTGGGTTTCTGCACCACATTTGGAAAGCTGCAAACTATTTTATGATCGGCTCCAGAAAGTTTTTTGATACAACAAATCCTGCAGGTCAGTCCAATCCATATGTTAATATTTAGGATGAGTGCAGAGAAAATCTGAGATTACAGCAAACAAATGTTGGAAAATACTTAAACCTAAAGTACTGTTCAAAAGTCTTAGGCCACCTTTAACTTTGTTGTATTTGCAGAGTTGACATATTTATTTCTCATTCTCTTTTCTTAAGATACAAGAAATATATGCACAGCTTTAAAACACACACAAAAAGCATAACTAAATGGGTTGTAAAGGTTAAAGTTACTATTTAGTGTGACCCTTGACCTCATGAAAAGAAGCAGCAAAAACAATTAGAAACACCTTATGTGTTGAATGAAACCTGGTATAAAACAGCAAAAAATTAATACAATAAATCTCATATTGTCTGAACAAAAGGGTTAAAAATATATTAAATGCAAAGGAAGGTCACACTAAGGCCCTGTCCATACGAAGACGGTTTCAGTCGTCTCCGCAAAAGTTTTGTATTGGATTGTCGTCCACATGAAACCAGCGTTTTCAGTTACTGAAACCACAACTTTTTGAAACCGGGTCCCAGAGTGGATACATTTGAAAATGTTGGTTGCATGTCTTCATAGCCCCACCACTCTAGCCTTTCATCCCAATCCAATCCACTTTATTCAAACAAGAACATTTTCAAAGTGCTTCACATAGAATAGTAAAAACAATAAAACAAATAAAAGGAAATACACTAAAAACAGTAAATAAGTACAAAAAACTACAACAATGCTATAAATAAAACAATAAAATCAAATAGTTAAAAGTAATAAAATAAATAAAAGACAGAGGACCACATAACTCACGCAAGACACACCTCACAACAACAACAACGGCAGACTGAATAGTGCTTGTGCTACAACAGCTATTGAGCTTATTGAAAATATTGAACCCAAATCTTCGGCTACTCTTTCATTTAAATTAGCAACAAACAACCATAGCCAACAATATTCACTACATGCTCTTGGATCTACCATGGAGAGGGGCAACCAGGAGGAAATATTGGATCAGAACTGGTAGAGCCAACCAAGCTTAATGCGCATGTTCCACAATTTGTCCTCCGTTTTTTCCAAGAGTATTATGTCACGTACAGGCCTGGCATTTGTACAACATTGTTTTCATTCATTTTCAGTGGTTTCATGTGGACGCAGATATTTCCTGAAATGACACTTTTTTGAAAACGACAAAGGAAAAGATCGGATAGGAAAAGATGCGGTTTGATGTGAACATGACCTAAATACTACCACTTTGGTATAGAGAAGCTCTTTTTCGCTAAACCTATTTTACTGCTGTACATACTTCACATATATCCAGATTGTATCATAACCCCTTTAGGCCTAAAAATTATATTAATATTCATCTACTATAAAAATAAACTAAATCAGGACAATGGATGTTTTTTGCAACTTTTTCTCAAAGTTTAGACCCTAATGTTAATAAAAGTACATCAAAAGTGTATTTTAGTGCAAACTTTAATGTTCAAACATGATTTTTAATCTTTATGGGGTGAAATATACGCTATTAAAAATCTCTGACACGAACAATTAATTTATGCATATCATCGTCAATCCAGCTGAAAAAAAACAGGCGAGGATAAAAAATTCTAATTTCCCTTTTAGTTTGTTACAGTTTACTCAGGCATAGTAATAGATACAATATTTTAGACAATGGGAATAGATTCTGTGAGGTCTCTAAATGTCCATAGACACCAAGTGCATCCATATGAACCTTATCATTGTGAAGTAATTCTTCATTTACTTTGGGTATGTCTTTGTAGGCGTTTTTCCCCGGAAAATATGGTCAGGGTTAAACAGGTTAATACAGAAACTGAGAAATGTATGTGTGGTCAATATAACTTTATTAAACCAACAAACCTAATGTTGGCCAAGGACTTTTGCCCAGTAAAGGAAACACAATGCCCTGTAAAACCTGTGTATGCTGTCTGAAATGTTAAGAAATGGTGACAAATAAATAAATACAATCTTTGACCTGTAAGACTCAGTGCTACTTTTGTTACAGTTCCCAAATGAATTTTACTCCAGATCTAACCTTTTTTAAGTGATTTATCACTAATTATTATAATATTATCTTCTGTATTTTGCAGTCTTTCAGTGAAAATGAGGTATCTTCCTATATTTAATTTACTGATCGTGTAGCTGTTCATAAAAGGTCAGATTAAAGTTGAAGGCTATTAAATCAGAAACAGAGAAAACTGAAGAAAAAGTGACTTTTTCAGCAAATATATCATTAACTGAATGTAAAAGTAAGTGTGTCCATCCACTGTCATGAATCAAACTCCATGGGTTTTACTGGTGAATCAATGTTGTAGAAGATGAAGTGTTTCTAAGGTAACTACGTCTGAACATCCAAATGGGTCATATCTGATGACCATGAAAAGATGACAAACTGTATTTTTTACTAATTATTTACATGTATTAATAGGATTAGTAGATCAACAGGTATTAAACATTTGCTTTTGATCGCCAGTGGCTGTTTGGGTCTTTATGGGTTAAATAAGGTTTCCCAAAACAGTTGGTCACTATGGTGTTTAGTAAACATTGCTAAAACTGGCTCATCTGTGATTATTAGAGACTTCATTGGTGAATATTAAAACAATCTGGTCAGCTCTTTGCAAACACTGCTATCAATTTAGTGTCAGTCACAGCTGATTAAAATAAACTGGTCTGAATATGTTCAAAAGTACTTCCCATTTTCCTCCATACTGTTCCCCCTCACGCACATGTACAAACAAGCAACACAGTATTTAATATGAGCGTCCTGCTGCCACCTGAACGAATGACCTCACATCATTACAAAGCTCACACCTGCAGCTACATTACATTAACCATCCAGAGTGCACAAAGGAAGTCAGCACAAATCACTTTCTGTTGAGGCCCTGAAGGCTACATCACCATTACTCTGAATGTGTCACCCTAAAGTAATGTAAAGTATAGGGATGTATTCCAGGAACTGAAATCCAAGGAATTCTCACTCAAGTCTCAACTTTTTACATCACTGTTGTTCTTTTACTCGCTTTTCATGCTCAGACTATACAATGGGGGAAAAAGTATTAAACACATTGACCTTTTGTCCAGAAAATGTATTTCCAATGAGCCTATTCAAATGAAATTTTCACCAGACTTTGGTATTCACTCAAAAAATCTAAACATTAAAGCGCATATGTAAATAAAGTTATGTGCAATAAAGTGAAATGAAACAGGAAAAAAAGGATTGAATACACTAAGAAAAATAGGACCAATGGTCCTGTAGCTTACCGGCCAAATTAAAAGCTTTGGGAAATGTATCCAGATGCCATTTATTATCACCCAGTTATGTGTATTTATTATATTACAGAAATAGCCCATGTTTTGGTCATATTCCAATCAGATCTGTAAAAAATTCAAATTTCAACTTGATATCATTGATACTGATTTATTGGATCAATCCACTTCCTATCTCTTATAATGGGAAAATTTGTTAAAGTCGCACCAACTCCAGAATCAGATCCAGATCAAAATAATTTCAAAACCTTGTGTTGACATCATCGTACAGAAGCTGTATACCAAGTTTGAAGTCAATCAGAACTGGAGTTTCAGAGAAAAAGACGACTGAATTTTTTTCCCCTTAAGAGCCCATGTGAAATTTTCCGTAAGTTCCCGGATCCAGAAGAAGATCCTGATCAGCATGTGGCCATTATGTTTTGGTCATCTCCTCATCAGGGCTGGACTGTAGAAATTTCAACTTGATATCATTTATATTTACTGAGTTATTGCATCAATCCACTTCCTATCTCTTATAATGGGGAAATTTTTCAAAGTCACACCAAATCCAGAATCAGAGCCGGATCCAAATAATTTCACTAACTTTTGTTGACATCATCATAAAGAAGCTGGATACCAACTTTGAGGTCAAACGGAATTGTAGTTTTGGAGAAGACGACGATTGAAATTTTTGTAACGGATGACAGACGACGACAGACTACGCCAGATGCCGCATGACGACAATAGCTTACGGCTATAAGCAATACAACACAGCACGTAAAGGCAAGGAACCAGATGAAAACTACTAATTAGGACACAACTCTACCTCCAATCTGTGCTAATTAATATCTGTTGGGTTAAAATATATTGACGGGCTATAAAAGGTGTGTTTGTTATCAAGGTGCCACACAAGAAACAGCTAATGATGGCTAAAAGCAAAGAGCTCTCTCAAGACCTTCGCAATCAGATAGTTGAATTAACCTATAAAGACCCAATGTTACTTTTGTGTCAGTTTCCAAATGAATTTTTTTGTATACTTAACTTTCCATAAAGGAGTGATAGTTTGCTTTTTTAAATGGAATTGTGTATTTTAAAACATTTCCCTGTGGTCTACATAAACTGTAAATGCTATGCTTGGGTCTGAATTCTTCATTAAACTCCACAGTTCCATCTTCATTCCTATTTCTGAGTAATGACACAAGAAAGGTCGTTTTGAGCACCGGCCCTTTAAATGCACATGACCCCACCCCCTTCCAGGTTGCTGAATGTGCACTCTGTCCTGTTCAGCCACTTCGTTAATACACCCAACAACTGAATATTTTAGGTAATCGGCTTGAAGTTTGGACATATTTTCAGTATGGACTACAACCGCTGCTGCTGATAAACACTTATGACGTACTTGGATAAATGTTCGTTAGAAGTCTTGACCATATATGTGCAAATGTCATGATGTAACTAGTTATAAAATGTAACAAATTAAGAAGGAATTGAAACAGGTTGTAGAAATCCACTTGATTTTTGCCAAAATGAATATAAAGATAGCTTTGCAGCACCTGGAGGGTTCAAATTCAAACTTTTTGAACTGTTAGGGTCCAAATACACAAATAAATTTACCAAAGACTAATAAAGGTGGGTTTAACAAAATATGACCCCTTTAAATGATTTATCACCATTGATTGTAATATTACCCTCCTTATTTTGCATTTTCTCAGGGTACGTTTACACGGCAACACTCCGCAAAGATTTCTCCTTTGCGTTATAAAATCATTCCGCGTTAAGACGAAGCTGCTATGATAACGATCTGCGTTAACATGAGTCCGCGAGAACGGCTGAATACGCTGTAGTGGCCATGCCAGACCAGTAGCTGGCGATGTAGAGCTGTAGTGAAACAGTGGCGGTAAAACACACGCCTGCGCACAAACGATTTCCGGTTTAGACAGCCTTTAAATGAGGAGAAGAAGAAGAAGAAGAAGAGGTGGACAACACTATTTACAAACAACAATGGCGAGTGGTCGTACAAAGACGCAGGACTTCTTTGTCTGGACAGACGAGCTGAGCACAGTTAGCAGCACATATGTTGTTCTGAAACCGGCCATTGTTGTTGTGGTTGTTCCTTCTTTTTCTGCAGCTTTATTGTGTCATAGAGGCTGGCAAACCAGCTTGGAGGCGCATTACCGCCACCAACTGGCCTGGAGTGGGTTAACTGGCGGTTCTTGGCTGTGCGCGCATGCAGTGACGTCATATTTTACCCCGGAACGCTCCGATTCGCGTTAACACGGAGCTGAAATGCGGAGCGTATCGATAACATTCCACCCTGGACCCTGGTATCAAAAGTTTCCAGATTCAGGCACTCTAGGCACCGTTTCCATGTTAACAGAAGGCTAATCCGCGATGAAATCTTCCCGGAGTCGACTGAATCCTACGCCGTGTAATCGGCCCCTCAGTGTAAATCCTGTATTTTCCTATAATTGATATACTGATCATGTACATGTTCACTGAACCTCAGATTCCACGTTCACTACGGAGCCTCTGAACGTCCAAATGGGTCACATCTGATGACCATGAAAAGAAAACAAACTGCATTTCACAGCAGTTATTTACATGTATTGATAGAATTAGTGGATCAACAGGTATGAAACACTTTAGATCAGTAGATGATTTTGGTCACTAGTGGCTGTTTGGGTCTTTATGGGTTAATTTCAGTTAGTGTGTTCTAGACTTTTTTCCTCTTTCATTCCACTTTATTGCACATAACTTTATTTATATATGGACTTTAATGTTTAGATTTGTTGTGCTGATTTTTAGATAATACCAAAGTCTGGTGAAATTTTCACTCAAATAGGCACATTGGAAATACATTTACTCAACAAAATGTATATGTGTTCAGTACTTTTTTCCCCTATTGCATAGCTTGCATTTACTGTATGCATTTATACTGAGAAACGATCAAATCTATCTAAATGTATCGTTTCACACTGTCAGGAACTCTAAAAGCTACTGGGTCTGACATCTTCTGCGGTGCACCCTGTAGACAGTTTTGACCTTTATCCTAACATTTCTTCATACAGGCCCTCAACCACTATTTAGGCCATGAGTATATAGTAAGAGTACAGTCGAAATACTAAAAAAACTCCACTAACCCCCATCAATTCAAGTAAGGCTAATGCACCTCTATTCTATTGCTTTTATGGGTATTCCTTGATTTTACTGGGTATTTTAGAATTTCATATTTTATATTTTTGCACTTTGTATTCTTTTTGTGTGTTGCTGTTTTATGTTTTTTTAATCTGTTTAGCATTTTGTTTGTTTGTTTGTTTTTTTGAGTGTGTGTTACTGTTTTGTATCCTTTTAATCTGCAAAGTATTTTGTGAGGTTTCTCTGATAGGAGCTACATAAATAAACTTTACTTACTTTACCTACACTAAGGCTAAAATTTTGAATTTCAGAGTATTTCTGAGTGCCCTAAAAAGGGATAACCCAGCAATGTTAACGATTAGCTCAGTGCAATGCTGACCACTTTAAAAAGCAGATCATATTCCAAGACAAGATCGATCACAATCCAAGATCATGACAAATAAACTGGGCATTTAGAGCACAGGTGTCAAACATGCAGCCCGGGAGCCAAATCCGGCCCACCAAAGGGTCCAGGATGAATTTATGAAATGCAAAAATTACACTAAGATATTAACAATCCCTTTAGTTCAGGTTCCACATTCAGACCAATTCAATCTCAAGTGAGCAGGATTCAGTAAAATTTCACGACAACTCCAAATTTTTCTCTTTGTAAACGTAAATATTTTCATGTATTTACACTAAAACAAAGTATAATTTCACAAAAAATCTGAATAACCTGAACAAATATGAGCATTTTGAAACATCTGAAGTGCAACTTTACCAATATTCTGCCTGTTATCAAATATTTTACGTATTTGTAGATCCACTGTGATCTGTCGGTTGTAATGTACATGTGTAAATGATAAACTGAAGCATTATATTGTTAAAATTACACTTATTTATTCAGTTTGTTCATGTTATTCACATCTTTTGAAAGGATAGTTTGTAGATGTAAATCTTTTCATAATGTAAATTTACTTTTTTCACTCTAAAACATAGAGAAAAGTTTGGAGTTGACATTATTTATGTATTATTATGTTATTATTTTACGGGTTCGGCCCACTGCAGATCAAATTTAGCTGAATGTGGCCCCTGAACTTAAATGAGTTTGACATCCCTGCTTTAGAGTATATATTTGCTCAGACAGCATTTTGATTTAAATGTGTAGCAAGTACCCATTTACTTAAACCGTAAAGAATGGAATAATGAGATTTATGCTGGTCTCCACACAGGTCATTTATATTTGGCTCAAGATAACCAAAGTCACGAAGCCACATAATAATAAGGACATACTTTTGTGTTCCTGTTTTTTTTTTTTTTTTTTTTTTTACAGACTGTCAATTTACACAGAACACAATAAATTAACACCAAGTTAAAATGACAATGTGACATGTAAGAGTGAATGTTGTAGAGACTCTCATTGTGAGGGGACAGTTTGTACAGTTTGTTCAGGCCCTCAGAGTTTATGAGTAATTCTGAACTGTACATCAGGGTCATAAAATCAGTGTTTATTTGAGATATTCAGCCAGGAAACATGTAAAATATCAAGAATTATAAACAGAGTGTGTAGCATTTAACGAGATGTCAGGACTGTGAGTGAATGATTCAAAACACATTCTTGTAGTTTGTTTCATAATAAAAGCCTTGTTCATAAATGTTTTCTATTCACTCTAACGGCAGCAGTGGCCTAGATAGCTGGAGAGTCGGCTTGTGAGCAATGGGTCGCTGATTCAATTCCCTGGACTGGCAGAGAGTTGCTGGCTGATGTGCCCTTGAGCAAAGCACATAACCCCCCCCCCCCCCATTTGCTCCCTGGGTGCCTGATATGGTGAGTTGTTGCATGTTTATGTGTGTGAGCCTACCGACAAAATAAAGACTCTTCTAAGGCTGGATGGACTTTAATTTGAAAGTTACAGTGTTCTTTGTATTAACAGGCTATCTTAGGTTAGTCAGATTTATTACAAACAAATGAGTCCCAGGTATTTATAAGGTATGCACAAGATTGATGTATTTGTTGATGAGTTATGCTTCCTGTGCTAACATACAGATGGACATTAGAGAAAACAAAATTGCAGTTTAAGTAAGATAAATACCATACCATCAAGACCACTGGGGGCACGACGAATAAACAAAAATCCAAAATACTCACATCTCATATCTTGCATTAACACTCTTTCTTTATTAACACAAGGGTGGAAGCTGTTTGCTGATGCTGCTCCATGCCTCTTTACATTTGGTGTCTTTATTGCTTTTGTGACCCCTTCATTCCAAATACTGTGGCCAGAAATCAACAGGATCATCACTGTTCTCAAGCTATGTCCTTTGTATACAAAAATAATGCTTTATGGCATGTAATAATCACATTCTGGTTGAATGTACGCAAGCCATAAACAGCAGTTCAAGAAAATATGATCACATGCAAATTGGAAAACATGTATTTTAGATGTAGATTCAGGCATAAACATTAAGAAACAATAGGACGTGTAGAGATAGTAAATGAAGTTCTCCCATAAAGGAACTGGGTAACTCTTCCTTTTACAGTTCTGCTAAATATTTATCCATTAAATTCTACTGTTGGGTAGTTACCATTGGGTAACAACTAGGTAATAATCTAGAAACAATCTAGAAATAGAAAACATCTACTTTTACCCATGATGCTGCTAAGTGCTGTGTAGTTGGGACAGGTTTTAGTTGCAGACATTTAACATAATAGCTTTGTGGAGTGCATGGCTGATAGTGGGGGTGTGGAAAGGAATTATTCGCCTGCTTTTGTAACAAATATTCCAATGTAAACTGGTCGCATAGGACATAACAAGGTTTTATTACTTTTGTGAAAATTTTCAAAATGTTTCATTGTCATGTAGAAAATCAAAGTCAATGAAGTTACCATATTTTTTAAAAATTAAAAAAAAAATTAAAAAATCCAAGAAAAACATGTAAGGTGAAAGGAACTGATACACACAGCTGTCAACATACACATTATCACTTTGAACATCATTATTTATAGAATAGAAAAGAAAAGAAAAGAATACGTTTATTGTCATTATACATATGTACAAAGAAACTGAATTGCAGAGTACAAGTATGGAAGGCAAGCAGATAAAAAGAAAAAAGTATAAATATGTATACAGTAAGGGAAAAAAGCATGACAACCAACAAATGGTAGAGATAAATATAATGCATTATATATACATTTGTTAAATATATATCCTTATTCGAGGTATTGACATTCAGTTTCAGTTTCTTTATGTGTTCAGTACCCATATTGCACTTGGATAAAACCTGTTATGGAATCTGGAGGTGCGGGCCCTGTAGACCCTGCAGACCACATCTGATCTGAGGTTGCTGCCTCACTGTCCTCACTGTAAATGTTACTGCCACTGTCTTGTAATGTGCGTGGAAATGACCAAAAATAGTCACTTGCCCAATAAAGGGTTAAGATGTTTATTTAAGTCCATGTTTTGTTTTGTTTTTTTCCCACATATATGTGTTTGGGGTTTAGTGTGCATTAACTTGCAGAGTTTGTGTAACATTTTATTTTGCTGCTGCTGAAGAAATAAAGAGGAAGAATTAGTGCTAAGTCTGTGAGTCTCTGATCTAAACTACTGAACTCCAACGTGCAGTGAGTTTACACAGATTTACAAAGATGCTATAGAGTTTTATTTTAGTGTTAAATCATTTTCAGTTCACCATAAATTTCCAACCAGACAAATTAGGCTACCGCAGTTTATGTACTTAATGAAACACTGCAGTGTCACAGATGTTTGTACAGTTGTGAAAATGGAAGTCATCCACATTCTGTAAGAACTAAGAAAATTGTGATTAAGATTATGGCTTGTGATTCAACCTCAACAGATCATCATATGATCTTTGGGCCAGATCACGCAGTTCTAATTTTGGTGCATCTAGTTTAAGAATCAATGAAATGGCAAGCAATAAAATGTTTTATGAGAGATTAGTCTTTTGTCTGTGCAGAGAGTTTGTATCTGGGCTTGAATGCTTTTTTTCCTATTTACACTGAACTCCTTTCTTACCACTTTTCATTGCCAGAATAAATGGAGATCACCTGTAAAGACATCCCTCTGTGTCATGGCATCTTTCATGTTAATAAACAACAGAGTACCATGGGTTAAACTCAAAGTTTGGTGGTACAATATTAACTAATACATTTGAGCAAAACAAATTACTAACTTTTGTATGGTGAAATAATAATAAATATTGTATAATTGGATTTATGTGTTGTGCACTGAAATGCAATTCTTCTGAGAATGAATAAATCTATTGTTAATCTAATCTATTGTACTTGAACATCTAATAGTAGACTAAACACAATTTAATGATTAACCCAGGATTCTCTGTTGAAGTTCAAAAACTTTTTTTCCCAAAGGAAGAGAGTGCTACTCCCCGGATGTAATAATTTCTAAATGACACAAACGCCCACTAGCAGAATAAGGACAGCTGTGACATATGCAATATAAAACTGACCACATATTATCTGCTTCACGAGGCAAAAACTAAACTGGATACATATGCAGTAAAACCAAAGATAAAATCCTTCTATTATTCTGAGAATCGTATGCCAGTCACTTTGTTCGTTTTTTAGTCACAAGATAAGCATTTTGATGCAAGAGTCTAATATTGTGTTATAGAATAATTCAATTCAGTATCAAAGTATTGTGCCTCATTAGCATGTATATCATGATGAATATGATGAATACTGCCAAAGCACCAAGGACGGTATAATATGATGCATCATAATAAGGAGGATAACATAATCCAATAAAGGCATGAGAAGAAAAAAAAACATACTCAATATACTAGATTTCTATGTGTAATGCAGTAAAACCATTTCTTGAAAACTTAAAAAACATTGAGTCAGGTGCCGCCATCTTTCCAACTCTTGCAACTACAATGTCTTTTTTTTCTTTTTTGGTTTTAATACAATCCCATAAACAAAAGCCTCCTCATAACTCATAAGCATAAATAGCACCGCTGCTGTTATTCTCACTCAAAGCTTACATTTATGACTATGCAATTAATTTCCTCGAAGCAGATTTTCCCTCGGCTTTGAAGTGGGAAACAATATAATTTTTTGTACATTCTTAATACCATCACTTCTAGTTTGGTGACTTTACATAAAAGGCGTTTGTGTAAACAGTGCTGTGCGGCAGGAGGCCCTTTTTTACGGTGGAATAAAACAGCTTTGGCCTTCATGTTTTTTTACAGCTGAGGAGGCTGATCCTGAACCCCTGTGTTTCAAAGCTTCTTGAGCCCTGCACAATCCTCTACCCCACAAACCCCACCCCCACTCCTCCACTCGCAGAGCTGCTTACAATAGGCCCTCATTCACCCTATCTTCTTTTAAGCACCAATAAAATCTTTTACATTTCCTCGGCAGGTTGTTAAAATTCGGCTGACTACTGTGCATTCCCACTTCTGCACAATTTCTTCATGTCAAGTTTTCGATGGTTGTTTTTCAGGTTTGTTGTCCCTGCATTAACTTGACCTAACCTTAAGGAGATAAAAACAAGAGAAGGGGCTTATTTTTACGAGTAGAGGTTTGGGTGCTTTGTTTGTTTTCCCAGGTCACCTTTTGGCGCTAGGGGGGATTTTTTTTGGACATATGAGAAGGGTGCCAGGCCTTAAATATTTCACAGCTTAGCAGCCATTTGTACAAGCTGTTACGAGCACACTTCCCCACTGCCTGAAGTTCTCTGATACACCAGTGGAGGCTCGTCAATAGAGGGTGCTAGGCCGCTGCCCCACCTGTCTCACATGAAGAAGAAGAAGATAAGAATTACCTAAAATAATTTTACAAAAACATTAATATGTAAATAAATAAGTTATAGATGATACAGCCTGTGAGTACTGTGTATAATCTGCATTCAAGTGTAGTTTAAAAATGTTTTCAATCATTTAATGAGTAGCCAAGTCATGTCTTTCCTGTTTGGGATGGCGGCCAAGATCTCCATAGACTCTTGTTATAAATGACGCTTGCGCAGTGGATGCCTCTCCAATATTAGCGATAGGAGAGCCTCGGAACAGAAAAAATTGCGCCCGAGCAACACCCACAGGAGTAAACATCACATCCTGAAAATAATCAAGACCTTCCTCAAAATGAAATCAGAGAATTGGTCTGTAATACTACTAATTACAGATTACTACTAGGTAAGTAATACTACTGAGCTGTGAGTAAACAGCTGGATAGTTCAGTGGTTAACACAATGGACTTTGGTGCGGAGATACATGAGATGAATTCATGGTATGAGTGAAATGTTTGAACCCTTATGTTGATTTTCTCTTTTTTTTTTTAATGCCATGTGATCTACCTGTACTATCTTCAGCCCGGGTCTAAATGCATTGTTCATAATATCAGTGGAAAAGACACTTAACAGGGACATGCCTGACTTTGACAACAGAGTCATGGAAAAATGTGCATGTTTAAAGGATAGATGGGTGAATATTACATATAAAAAATAACTGACTGAAAACACATAGTGTGTATTTTTATTTTTATTTAAATTTATATTTTTAAAATAGTGGTACATGTATTTTGGTGTATCCTAGTGGTGATACGTGGTTAAAGTGCGGCAGAAAAATGACTTGGATACTGTGCTCCATTTCACCAGCTGCCACTGTAATACACACTGATCCCATCCTTTATTCATCTTCAGATATCAGTTGTAATCATCTGCCAGCCCCTTTGCCCTTTTTCTGCAGTGCATCTTTCCATGTTGTGCACGTTCTCCTCTCTTACATTTCCAGCCAACCTCTCCTTTCTTGTTTCCATCCTGTGTAGAACTGGGTACCAACATACAGAATGCTGGCTTCAGTCCTGGCTGCTGAACTCAAGTGTTCTATTAGTCCACAAAAATGTATAGGTATTCCTGCCACTGAGGACATGACATAAACAAGGCTAGATAAGTTCAGATCAACTCCATACATTAACTAAGCTAATAATGGCTGCAGATGGGATCTTTTTAAGAACTATGAAAATATGTTTGATCATTATGGGATGGTGGTGGGACATTTTCGACTATGCAATCTTGGCAATTGGGGGTAGCAATGTTCTGGTGTAACATAAAGTTAGGCAGTCAATAACCACTATTATTAGATTTTTATGCTTTCAGATTTACTCTAATTAGCAAAGTTTGGTAGTACAGGTCAAGCCATTTTTCAACACTGAAGAACAAGAGGGAGTAAGGAAATTTGGTGCGGAAATAAAGGCATTGAACTTTGGTACCTGCTCATTCCTCCTTACCATCTCTAGTCTAACTCATTTTCCTTGCCTACATGCCATCTTCACTTTCTCCACTTTCTCATTCCCCACATTCTTCCCTCCACTTATTCCCAGCCTTGTGTACATTTTTCAAAAAATGTTCAATGTCTAGATCCCCCTCTAAGATCTCTACTCCTGTCTTTCCTAAATCCCCAATTCTGCTGCCTTAATTCGGGCTTCCATAACCACATGACGAACATCATGAGAAAACCCTCATGACAGTAAACTTTGCCAGCTCTGCCATGCGAGCACTTACAAGCCAGCAGCAAGAAACTGTTTTTGTACAGAGCTCCCCAGGCAGGCTTTGTCTCCTAACATCACTTAACACAGAAAAGTTTATAGCCCTTTACCACTGCTGGAACTTTCCCAGGAAGCTAAGACTTTAGGAACGTTGGCTGCAGTTTGACCAGAACCAGGATCTGAAGTAAACTGCCTGCCAAAGCTACTTCCTCCCCAAGTAGTTCCCATTTTAGGGGTTGCCCTTTGTAATGGGACAAGTAAAATTACGTGTACTACAGCAAGAATTAGCAGTCTTGGTCTTGGCAAGTCTTGGTATTTTGCGTATTGGAGTGAAGCGTGTCAGTTTTTTTCCTTGTGAATGTGCAATGTCAGAGTTGTGTAACAGTAAAACTACTTGTGTCGAAATCACAAAGTTCTATTTGTTTGTCATTTGGTTTGTCAAAGGTTTCTTCCAATAAAGTGCTTGCCAAAGGACAATTTATTGGTTTTCTGACTTTCTAGGATTGTTAGGTCTTGACCTTGCTATGCGTAGAGCTTTTAGAAGATTTTGTTATGATTCGGTGCTGACTAACTGTCATACATGTGATACATTGCAGTTAAAAGCATCTTTTTAAAAAACCTAGTACTTCAAAGTATCTCTGTTAAAGTTGCATTATCTAGGGGGTTGAAGAATGCCAAATTAACTTGAGTGGCCTTAAATGGAGGTACATGTGGCCAAGCTATTTTGCTCAGGTACAGATAGAGATTGCACCTTAAGTTTGTTTTTCTATGTAAAAGAAGGAAGCATAGTGCAGTAATGACATGATGGAGTGGGTAAGAGTTCAGGGTTTGAGTATCAGTGACAGCAAATAAGAGGCTTGCCTTATTTGCTGTTTCAGAGATGCAACAACTAGTCAGTTAATTGAGTACCTGTCAACTACTAAACTAATATCAAACTTTTTGGATAACTGTTTAATCTGTGAATAAGTAAAATGAGTATATTGAGTAGTTAATCCATAACGACCATAACTGTAAGTTACAGCGCTTTTATTTTTATAAGCAATCTCAGACTCAAAATCCATTTATAAGGTCCAAGTTATAGATGTGAAGTTTGTTTTAGATTAGATTAGATTAGATTAGATTAGATTAGATTAGATTAGATTAGATTAGATTAAATTAGATTAGATTGATCCCACAACTGGGATATTCAACGGTCAAGGCAGCAACAAAATAAAGTGCAAGAAAAAAAAAGTGTACATGCATAAAGACAGTCCAAAAAACCCCCAATATGAAATAAAAAAAGTAATTTAGAAAAAAAAAAAAAATATATATATATATATATATATATATATATATATATATATATATATATATATATATATATAATGTATTAGATTTATATAACGCTTTTCTATGAACGCATACTCAAAGCGCACAGTGGATCCATTATTCATTCACTCTCACATTCACACTCTGGTGGTGGTAAACTACATCTGTAGCCACAGCTGCCCTGGGGCAGACTGATGGAAGCGTGGCTGCCAATCTGCACCAACTGCCCCTCTGACCACCACTGAACATTCATACACATTCATACACCAGCGTGAGTAGTAGCACTGGAGGCAAGGAGGGTGAAGTGTCTTGCCCAAGGACACAACAGCACATGACTGGGACTCAAGCGGGATTCGAACTATCTGAGCCATGGCTCAGATGGTTTTAATACCTGTTTAATAGCAGGTATTAAAAAAACATACAGATTATAAACATATTTACAACAGAGAGAAAACTGCAAAAAGTCAGACAGCCTTCATGGTCACAGCAGTTAACCTGATGTTCAGTTTCCTGCCACCTGCATTCTGCCTTTCTACACTTTGTAGCTTATATCTTTTTTGTATTCCCCATCATGAGGAGGAACGCCACATGCCGGTAAACACAAAAAAAAATTAATGCTGCTCATCTGGCAACGCAGTGGGGCTTCCAGCACAGGGGGCTACAACAATACCAACACAAGGTTTTCCAACAGAAAACCTTTCAACACAGTGCACCATCCCATCATCAGGCAAAGGTACTACATTTGTTGAAACACATGTAAGCACACATTCCTGGGGAATTACTTCACAATCTTAACATCGTACTTTTATAACCATAGCTGGTAAAGGTAAATTAATTACTTTCCAGAGTCCTTGTCTCAAAATGTCAAACTCTGTGGAGAATCCATAAATTAACTGATCTGCCAAATGGAACTGATGTGGGTTATATTTCATGAACATGAAGCAACAAATCCCAGCCAACACAGTTACTTGTTTAATTAAATAATAATTTTAATATGAACATGACTTTAAGGACTTTTCTAAATCACATCTGAAACTGTAGGTCAATATTTTAGCCATTCTGTTGGTGAATACATCCTGAATTTTAAACTTTTCTGCAAAGGCAATTGTAATACAGTACTTACACTGTTCTAATACTGAAGATTGCCACAAAAGTAAAAAAAATTACACATTTTAAAGTATGACGCAACCTTTCAGTATGTCACAAACGCATGCTTTTATAGTGCCCATAATAATAATCTAACACTTACCGATTGACACTTACCGATTTAATTATTTATCATTATTAAGAGTTTATGTATTAGATATCATGCAGGTTTGGACAATAATTTCCAAAACATTTAGCTGAAACTGATACAGCATAGCTAAGATGTATGGGTGTTAACCACTGCACACCGTGACGCATTTCTTACATGAATACAGCCTACCATTAGCCTAGCAGGGAAGATAATACAACTTCCTCTCTACACATGTTAGAACCTGACAGCCAATTGGAGCCATAAAAGTCCAGAAGGTTCCCATAGCCAGCAGTTCACACCAGGCAGACTGTTGTTAATGTTAATGAGGTGTGATGGCAGGCTGCTTGGTTGTCAAGTTCAAGGCTACAGCACAGCTAACAACACAAAGTGGAAGTGAGGTATGGAGACAAGTGGAAGTGCACCTAAAGGCCCACATTAAAGCACACAAGGAGGAAGAGCCTCTGTCATTGGAATCAGCCTGGTTATATAAGAGTTATCTGTAATTACATCCACATGTTGCACTTCTTATGTTTCCCTCTAACTTATGTTATAATTGGTCACAGCAGCCTGAATAAAAAAAAAAATGACCCGTATAAAAAATGGGGCAAGAGCTTTTCAGAACCTTGACAGTGTTTTACGTGTTTTTGGATTCACTTTACTGATGCACGTTATGTATGTTGGACGTACTGTATGTTGTCGTATGTGGAAAACAGGTCTGGTTTTTAGCTTGGTGAAATTTCATTTTCAAGGTATTCCTGGGATTTTAAAGAGTTTATTTAGCTTAAGAAGGAAGACATTTGGAAACTAAGCCAAATAAAGGAACACTGATTTCTTCAGTTTACTAAAAACATTTAAAAAATATGTGGATGGATGGAGATGGAGATGTCCATAACACCTCAATTGGCTCCTCTTGATGTGGAGGATCAGTGGCTAAACTCCTTACCCAATCTCTAAGGGGGACCCCAGCCACATTTCTGCTGCTTGCACCTATGATCTCATTCTTTTGGTCACTACTCATTTGGATCGACCAGTAAACTGAGAGCTTTGCTTTCTAGCTCTGCTTCCATTTAGCCATTCCACCTGTCGACCTCCAGCTCCATCCTTCTCTCACTTGTGAACAAGACCCCAAGATACTTAAACTCCTCCACTTGGGACAGCAACTCTGCCCTGAACCAGAGGGGTCTTCCAACCTTTTCCTACTACAAACCATAGCCTCAGACTTGGAGGTGCTCAATTTTATCCTTGCTGCTTCATACTTGGCTGCAACCCGTCCCAGTGTAAGCTGGAGTTCACAGCTTGATGACGGCAAAAAGACCACATCATCTGCAAAAAGCAGCGATGTGACCCTGAGGATACCCAAGTGGACAAACTCCACCTCCTGGTTGTACCAAGAAATTCTATCCATGAAAAATATGAACAGAATCCCCCTGCTGCTAAAACAGGCCTTCTGGTCCTCCTCAAACCAAAGGAAACACCACCCCCATGGAAAAGGTGTGCCAGATGTTGAAGAGGCATGTCGACCAAGATCATCAGAAGATCCAGAGCCTTAAGGAACTGAGATACAAAAAACAAAACAAAACAATATTTTCCTCTGAATTGTAGTGAAGTATAGGTTATTATTTGCATTTTATTTGCCAAAGTCTCAAGTTCAAGATGTTTACTTTGGACAGACCATTTATACAACAATCTTGATATCTAAGACATGAAATCTTCTGTTACGTACAAAAATTGGTCATTGGGTATAACACACACAGAACATAAGATATAAAAAAGCAGCTCCTTCTCAGGTGACTGAGTGTCAGTGCAGATGTAATCAGACTGTCAGCCAAAACAGTCCAACCACAGTCACATACAGAGGAACATTATACAACAGCTAGTGTGCATAAACTCCTCTTTTCAAAGATGAATGCACATTTGAGACTTCAGTGGTGCAAAAATCATCCAATGCTCTATAAAAACATGGAAAAAAGAGATCTGCTGAAAGATGAGTCATCTTTCTCCACAAGTGGGTGAACGCGTGTGTAGGCCTCAATGCTTGACCCCTACACTGAAGTCAACCATTCACTTATGCAGAGGGAGTGTTTTTATGGCACGGTTTAGACAACCGAGTCACCAGAATAAGATGTTTCCATTGTATGTTTCTGCAAACCATGGGCTACTTTTAGTCTTTTCCTCAATTGATACAAGACGGCTGAGATGAATGGAGAGAAGATTCAAGATTTTGCTATCACAGATTGGAGTTTGCATGGCAGCTGCACTAAAATGTTTAGGTTTAAACAACAAAAGTGTTTTTTATGAGTATCATGTTATACTTCACATTATAACTAATACTGGTTCATTCACACTCACCATTATATTTTACATCTGTACAATGGACTCTATGCACAGCCCCACTACTTCCTGAACGTCAGGTGGGTTCTTTATTTCCTGTCTTTCATTATTGCACACACTGACTTATCCAGGTGTGTCTGCTACTTCTTGTTGTGACCACTGATTAATTAGGCACACCTAGATTAATCAGTGTGTCCAATAATGAAAGACAGGAAATAAAGGACCCACCTGAAGTTCAGGAAGTAGTGGGGCTGTGCATAGAGTCCATTATCCTCTAAATCAGAGGAGAATATTTTGCTTTTCATTGCTAAAGCATCGTCAGGTAAACAATTGACTCGTATCTCATGGCCATGGAATGAATTTCACACCAGAATTTCACTTGAAACAGTCCCTTCTTCAAATACCTTTAAAGTTATTTTAATTACTGTTGAAAAATGTTGCTGTTTTGCATAACCTCTAGAGGGGAGTGAGTTATGAATACAGCTGATGTGGTCTATTGGCCTGTTTCTTACTGTATATATCTCTCTTTTATTCTTCTTTTTCCAACCTTTCTTATATTGCATTCATATATTTAGCGTGTTTTATATGTGAAGCTGTTGGTGTTATTTTGACAGGGAATCTCATAAAGAAGACGTGTTGTACTGTACCTCAACAACACCTTCCAGCATAAATAAAGGATGAGTAAAATGAATTAAAGTTAGAAGAATGCCATGGTTTGGTTAATACACTTGGTGATATTTTTCATCACATTTTTGCATACAGTTTCTGCACTCAACATGAGGTTTCATAATATAATAAATATAGATAATAACAATAAATAATAATTGCTTTTCCATTGGACATATGCGCAAAACTTCACCGTTATTTACAAAATGTTGAAAAAACAGAAGCGTGTAATGTTGGTTTTTCCATTAAATCACAAATACGATGACATGTTTATTTATTATCGCAAGATGACATGAGAAGTCATTCTATAAACATGGCAACAAATGTAAATATTGTGTTGATTTACAGATATATTCATTATTATTATGTTTCTTTTAAAACTCTTCTTCTTCGCTTGTTGTAATGTCTGTCAACATCCATTTTTTACCTCCGCCAGGGAGGTTAGGTTTTGTCCGGCATTAGTTTGTCGGTTTGTCTGTCTGTCCGTGTGCAAGATAAGTCAAAAAGTTATGGACGGATTTGGATGAAAATTTCAGGAAATGTTGATACTGGCACAAGGAACAAATGATTCAATTTTGGTAGTGATCGGGGGTAGGGGGGCCATGGGGGCCCACTTATCTTCCTTGGCGGAGGTCTGTGCTCTCCGAGTGCTTCTAGTTTAATTCATGTGACTCTACTTAGAAAAAGGTCCTTCCATTGCAGTTTTGCGTGATATACCAATTGCATTAGGCCTGAAAAAACCACCTCTTGCCAGAACAAAACCTTTTAATTGAAAAACGAGTTTTGGAAAAATCATTGTATTTCCATTAGGTAAATTTTTATGTGCAAACTATATTTGAGCAATTTGAGGGTCAATGGAAAAGTGACTACTTTCTGCAGTCAACATGAGGTTTCATAATGCAGTAGCAAATTGATATTGTATATTAGATTTTGTTAGATGAAAACAAACAAAATACTGCAGATCTCTATGTTTTGTTTTGTTTTTTTAAAGTAAATGGGTCTCCACATTGTGTAGCAACATCAGCCTCTTGAATTCTGTCACAATTTTCTTTTGTAATGGCACGAACAGAATCTTTAATTTTTGCTGAAGAAACTTAGAATGGAATTGCATTAAAAAAGGAAAAAAAAAAAACAACTGGAAATCACCCTAAAATTCCAAAAACATTGATATCGATATAAGACTTAAAGTCCCCACGAGAGCCATGTGTGGGCAGAATTTTAACCTTCGGAGTGAACACATCTTAACTTATTGATCATGGGGCTCCACAGTCTCAAGTGGAGAAGGGATAGAAACACAGAGAGAGAAGGATATGAACCATATAGGGGAAGTATTTCAATTGCTGTTTACACAAATTCCAATGTACTACCTCTGCATGCGAGGACATGATACACACACTATCTATATATACACTGTGTAGAGATAAATAGTGTGTGGGTGCTACACAGCAGGCAGATTGTATGTATATAAATACTTACACAGGCAACACAGTCCAGTCGGTACGTGATGGACAGAAAATTAGAGGTACCCAGCAGGGGGGGAGGGTCTATATGTTCGTCACAGTGACCCCCCCACCCCCCACCCCACCCCCAGCAGATCCTGACAAGGGCAGGTCACATATTTGACCTCTGACCCAGCAACACTGCTTGGGAAGCAACTAGTAAGGGGAGAGAACCATAGGCAGAGCAGGAGCCACAGAGGGGATAACAGGGGGAGAGTGCATGTGTTTATGTCAGACTGAGTCCAATGTAAACAGCTTGGATGGTGTCTGTCACCACATCCCAGTAACGCGGTTGTCCTGTTTTCACTGTCCCATTTACAGCTGTTATGAAACTGCTTTTAGGGGCTGGGGTTATGAAAGCGAGCATACCATAGTCAAACTGCGCCCAACGGTTTTATAGAGCTCTAAGGAGACTGAGGTGCCTTACCTCTGTTTGTAAAAAAGGGAATAGACTCTGCATGTCCATGCTAAGGTTTGCCAAACATCTACAGGTCTTGTGGCTCACTGAGGGACCACCTCAAATTATGTATTTTGTGGATGCAGTATTGTCGGTCTCCACTCGGTTCTCAAATCACGTAAGCCAGCTTTGTCAAGGATGTTTGATGTTCATTGTACAAAAATATGTTGCATTATGGGTCATTAGCATTACTGTTCTTCATCTTGTATGTTCTATTTATTGAGATTCTTTAGAGACTGTCAGCACTAAACATCTTCGGTTAGCCCACTATTACCTGGCAGACCTTCTTTGTAAAGTATTGTAAAGTCGTAACAGTGGAAGTTTCGATCATGTTCAGCAGGTACTGCAGGTGTAGTACAGTAAGTATGGAGGCCAAGTAGTGTAATCCAAGAACTTCTAGTTTATGTATTAAAAAGTTACAGACATTAACAAAGCTGTTAGGTTGTTGTTTAGTAGTTGCATGCTCTGCTTTATAATATTTACCACTTTACAGTTTAACAGGATATACAGTCGCAGAAAAAATTATTAGACCATCAAAAGTCATCAAAAACAATGGTTATGCAATCAAGTACTAACTCCTGTGTGTATCATGTGACTAAAACAGACAGAAAAGAAAACATGGAATGCCTAAAAGCACTGTTTTTGTCAGTATAATGCCATAGCTTTTGATGTAACAACTTTAGTGATTTTGGTTATTATTAAGAAAAATTGGAAAATGGCTAGATATCAGCTCTGAAATTAAACTCTTATGAGCTATTTTTGTTGTTATCATTATATTTTTGTCCAAACAAATGTACCTTTAGTTGTACCAGGCATTAAAATGAACAAGAAATTGAAGAAAACAAGGGTGGTCTAATTATTTTTTCCGTAACTGTATGTTATTCACCTTTATGTGAATTAACAAGTGAAAATTGAGCAGAGTTACTAATACCCCCGCCCCTCCTGCTCACTGATACCCTACCTAGTCATGGATTCATTTTGAATTTTAAATGAAAGATAATTGTAAACTAGATAAAACTAAATTACTGCCCTTTTTGGGTAGTTCAATCAAACCAAGACAAACATTATTCTGCCCAAGTTTTAACTTTTAACCTTATCAAAAAATGTTCAGAAATTTATAAAAAATCCAAAAATTAAAAGTTAGCTATTAAACTGTATGGTGTACCTCCCCTGGTAATAAAGAACATAACGTGCAAATGCACTTGAAAATCCTCTGCCTTCAGTCCACACCAAAGTTTTTGCTCATACAGACGGACGGAAGGGCATACGATTTGCTATACAACCACCGAGGTAAAACATTTCTCATGTCACATCATACAGGTAGGAATCTGTAATCGTGTGTTCTGTTATTCATTTTTGCATTTTTATTATGTTTCATGCAGGAAAGCGAAAATGGGAGCGGGACCATGTTTATTTCCCTTTTAATCTCAAAGCACCTTGTTTTTTTGCACCTTTTGTGTTTCAATTTTTTATTAAAAAAAAATCTAACCTAATATTGTCTGTTCATTTATAAGGCATCAAAATATTAGAACATAAGTAGCTACTTATGTACTTAAGTAATACACAGTCAAATTAAATGCAGGCATTTGAGTAAATCTGTATGACTTTAGGGTTGAACCTGGACTATATCTATAAAACAATAGAAATGAAAAAGAACCATCCATCACACTTTAAGTTAGACGTCATTTAGATAATAACTTAGAAGTTGAAAATACATGTTCTACCATTTTTAAATACAAATTAATGATATGTAATGATAGTTTAACTTCACTTAAAATGTATTCCAGAAGGATAAAGTGATTCAACAACCAGCAAAATGTTAAACCCAAACTGTCCACTTAAAGTACTGTGTCATTTTATTGTGCTAGAGCTTAGTTGTGAATGTACATGAACTGTACTGCAGTTTCTTTTACCGCTCCCCCATACGTCATCAGCCTCATTTGAATAAATTACCCTGAACTTTGGGTGTGATGGAAACGCAAAGCACACAGACTACCAGGAACTTTTTTACCTGGGTAAAAATGTTCCTGGTAATAAAAGTTCCTGGTATTTTGATGGAAAAGGGCTTATTGTTGTTGTTGCCTATCTGCTGCCACCCGCAGCTGAGAACCACTGATGCGTGCCAAAGTTTTTGCACTATATGGACAGGCGGATGGACAGATGGACAGACTGACAGACGGATGGACGACCAATTGAGGACAGTACCCTGCAGCCAGTGTGGCCAAGGGTAAGAATGTGTGTCAAATTTGAAAAGAATTGGATGAATAGTCTTCGACACAAATCTCAGATGGATGGATGGACTTCCTGGTATGTACTATATACTATAGCCCAGGGGTCAGCAACCCTGGTCCTGGAGAGCCACTATCCTGCATGTTTTAGATGTATTCCTCTTCCAACACACCTGATTCAAATGATAAGCCTATCATCAAGCTCGGCAGAAGCCTGATAATGGCCGTCAGGTGTGCTGGAAGAGGGATACATCTCAAACATGCAGGATAGTGGCTCTCTAGGGACAGGGTTGCTGACCCCTGCTATAGCATATATATAATAATAAAGTTAATAAAGCAGCTAAAGAATGAATCTCACAATTTAACAAATGTGAATGTAATGTAAAAGCTCTATACAAAGCCATCCAAGTTGTTTTGCTATTTCTGTGAAAAGTAATTTGTACTTGCTCCAATATTTTTGGTTTATTAGGAAACTATGGCAGGTGAAATTAGATGACAGTGAGCAAGACAAAAATCTGCTTGGTAGAGACGAAAGAAAATTCTAAAATGACTCACAAATTGTGCTCTAGTGGCTATTACTATACCTGTGTGGCCCCTACACACAGCCTATGTGTGGGAAACCATGCGTGCTGAGCAGTCAGACCACAGTTCATTGTAATATCTATACTACCTTAATAAATAGTATACCCAGATAAGATAGTTTGTCCCACTTCACAACATATCTAATGCAGCACTTAGGATGTTCCACATAAGCAGTTTGCAAACCAGCAAGGTTTTCTGGCTACACCTACCCACTAGGGCTGCACAATATTGGAAAAAACTGACATTGCGATTTTTTTAACCCTGCGATATATATTGCGATATGAAAAATACTCTGGAGTATTTAATAGCTGTGGTGCCGAGGTAAATAGTCAAACAAATTAGTTGTGTTACCTCTTGTTGGGGCAACAGGTGCAAAGCACTATCAACACAGAACACATGTTTCAATATCATCCTTCTTGTAGCCAAAATAATTCCAGATAACTGACATTGCTTTTCTTTCTGACACAAAGTCTTCATTTATGGTGATTTTCTCTTGTTTGTTGCTCTTTTTTCAATATTGTTACCAGCGACTCACGCCAAACTAATTTAGAATGATTGTGATTGGTGGATCGCTGCGTGCAGTGTGTGTCACATATCCTTGAAATTAAATGAGAACATGTTGAGTTCATTTGCCTCCTACATTGCAGGACCTGCGATGTGACTATTGTGCACATGTACATCACTATGTTGATGCTCAAACGATACATTGTGTAGCTCTTCTACCTACAGTCCTTTACATCTGAGCGTGAAGTTATTATATTCCAGTAACAGGGTCAAAGTTCAAATTGTTTGTATGCAGCATACCAGGGCAGCTGCGGTATATACTACAAGTAAAAACAAAAAGCACATTCAACCCCTTTGCAAACAGAGATGACATATCATTAGCCTCATAGCATAATCGAATAAGTCAAATTGCGATATCTGAATAACTTTACTCTCCTAACACTACTGCTTCATTTTATGCAGATATCTCACTTTGGCTAAAAATACAACTAAGGCAATTATGCTATGAGGCTAAAAAACTATGTACTTATTTGCAGAAAGAGCAGGGAAGTGAGGTGTGACCATAAGTAAAAAGTAGATAATTATTTAGAGATCAGATAAGAAATGGGTAAAATAACGTACTTGGAGTTGTCCACATCTGGGATCAAGACTGGTCTTGAGCATAGTCACAGTTTTACAGTGGGATTACACACAACACTATAAGCATAAAGTGTCACACAAATATAGCTTTAGGTGTACTCCACAGGAAAATCAATGATATTCTGAATATGACCACACAGGTCAGAGACAATAGCACTGACTACTAGACTAAGTATAATTTTGCTGGCAGCAAGAAATGAGTCGATGGGAATAAAAAAGAAAAGCCATCACAACCCAACAAAAATCCTGTCAGTCATTCGGGCAGTCACCTCTAGTGTACCTCTACTCTCACACATATTTAATTCAACATATTCAAAGCCTTTTTATTTATGGCGACATGGCCCCCACCACACTGCTCGCCTGAAAGCACAGCATACATTGATTTGCTGATGACTTTCTCAGACTTGACAAAGCCCCTCCAGAGCCACGGAAGACAAGAAATAACTGCTTTTACAGACTGAGGGACCCTCCCGTTGACAAGAAAATGGATCTTTACCTGTAAAATAACTATAAAAATGTCTTAGGTGAGTAGTTTAAATTACAGACACTCTCTCTGTTCATTGCATTTTGGTGTTCATCTTGAGCATAGGCTTCTTTCTTTTTTTTGCCCTGCATTTGATAAAATATTGACTTGGATCTTGCCTGATCTGTTGTTTCTGCTTCATTAGGGCGAACAGCTGGCTACTTATGTTGCCTTATATTCTGCTTGTTGACTCTTGAACTCTTGAGTAGATGTGAAGAATAATCTAGTTTAAAGGCTCTACTCCAATTATTGTAAATGCTCCTACAGACTGTAAGATTTCAAGCAATCCTATAAGTTTACTGTAAGCCACGGTATGTGAAATGGATCTCATAAACTTGGGTACAATGTGTATGCAGGTCTGTGTGATGCTAACACATGTTGAATCCAGAGGTGGGAAGTAACGAAATATAAGTACTTTGTTACCATACTTAAGTAGATTTTTTTAGGTATCTGTGCTTTACTTGAGTATTTGTTTTTCTGGTAACATTTTACTTTTACTCCCTACATTTTAGCATAAATATCTGTACTTTATACTCCTTACATTCTCTAGAATAGGCTCGTTAGTTTTTCAAACTAAACAGATGTGACAGTACGTAAAATACATCACTTCAGAGGGAAAATCAGTGGAGGAGAGAAGGAGCACAGGCTGTGACCAGGGTCAGTACCAGAGTCCTGCATGGGGTCAGTACCAGAGTCCTGTACGGGGTCAGTACCAGAGTCCTGCACAGGGTCAGTACCAGAGTCCTGCACGGGTTCAGTACCAGAGTCCTGCACGGGGTCAGTACCAGAATCCTGTACAGGGTCAGTACCAGAGTCCTGCACAGGTCCACTGTTTCCAAACTTTTCTGCCCGTACCCGCAAAGCTGAGTACCACGACCCGACCCGTGATTAAACACATTGTCTACACAGTAACTCACTTTTAAGGGCTTTATTTTTGGCTAAAACACACCATCAATAAATCTCCAATATGTGCTGCTCAGTAACATCTTTGGCCAGATGTAAACAAAGGTGAAGCTCATTTCAAAATGAAATAAACTGGCTGTGGATCAACCACAGTGAAATTAGATGATGATCATCATTAAATGTCCTTCAAATTACTTCCATCCATGAATCTTCTTTTATTTTTTCACTTCCTTACCTGCTACTGTTTAATTTTACCCGTGCCCATGCCCATACCCACAAAAATTTTTAGAATTTTTTTTTTTTTACCCGTCCCTGCATGTTTTTGTGGGTTACATGTCGGATATCAGACCCCGTGCAGGACTCTGGTCAGTACCATTCACTGTGGGATTAAAAAACGGAAACTTTTATGATTTTGTCTGGTTAAATAGGTATTGTTTTATTCATGGCAAAAAATGTAGTTTTACTTTCTTCTTTTGTACTTTATTACAATTGGGAAGCTGTACTTTTTTACTTTTACTTAAATAAAGGAGAATCAGTACTTCTACTTTTCTGAGAGTATTTTTTTCAAACAAGTAGCTGTACTTCTACTTAAGTACAGAATGTGAGTACTTTTGCCACCTCTGGTTGAATCTAAGTTTATGTACACAAGTAGACATCATCAGTGCATGTCATCTATCTGAACCAATATAATTGCAAAGAATGAGGCTAACAACATCCATTTCTTCCAAAAAAGAGCTGGAATACCAATTCATGTGACCACAAGCCACCCTTCCAACTCAGCGATGGTCCATCCCAGATACCTTCAAGCCAAGAGATCTCAACAAAACTTTCAGTTAACATAATGATTCCTTTTGGCTTAGTAAAGTTTTAACTGGGACTTATTTAGTGCTTTACAAAGGTTTGCTACTGTATTCCTTGGCTCATTGTTTTTCTATGAGCTCTACATGAACAATTATTCTTGGTGTGGCATCATCTGATGGATCAGAGATCACCATAATGTTCAGCTCAGGCTGTGATTCTTGCTCTTTATGTACTCAAAACTATATTCCTTGAATCTTTTACTTGTGTTGAGCACCATAGATGATGAAATATCCAGACCTCCTCCCATCTTTGTTGCCTCCCAGCCTTGATAAGCACCAGTTCGCATACAGAGCCAACAGGTCCACAGGTGATGCCATCAACACAGCCCTTCACACAGTGTGTAAACATCTGGAACAACCTGGCACTTATGCAGGATGTTGTTTGTGGACTTCAGTTCTGCTTTCAATACAGTCATTCCAAGCAGACTGTTGTCCAAACTGCACAGTCTGGGTATTGGCGAGCACACCTGCAGATGGATCGGAGATTTTCTCTCCAACTGTCTGCAGTCAGTCAGGATGGGGCCTCATCACTCTTCTGTCCGGACAGTGAGTACTGGGGCCCTCCAGGGCTGTGTGCTCAGCCTCATGCTGTACACCTTGTATACCCATGACTGTGCACCAATCCACAACAGCAACATCCTTGTCAAATTTGTGGATGACACTACTGTGGTGGGGCTGATCCACAACAATGACGAAACGGCCTACAGAGAGGAGGTCCTGAACCTCACTACCTGGTGTTCCCTTAATAATCTGGCACTCAGCTCCTGCGAAAACAAAGGAGTTGGTGCTGGACGTCAGGAGGAAGAGGGAGGACCCCCCCCCCTTCTCATTCGAGGGGACACCGTGGAGAGGGTCAGTGACTTCAGATTCCTGGGTACATACATTTCTCAGGACCTCACATGGGGCACTAACACCAGTGCCCTTGTGAAAAAAGCACAGCAGCGCCTGTACTTTTTAAGGTCACTGAGAAGGGTCAACTTGTCCAAGGAACTGCTGCTGTCCTTCTATAGATGTTCTGTGGAGAGCATCCTTACCCACATCTTGGTGTGGTATAGGAGTAGCTCTCAGGCTGACAAGAAGGCTCTGGAAAGAGTCAGGAAGTCAGCCCAGAGCATCATAGGAGTCCAGCTGTCCTCTCTGTCAGACATCTATAACACCAGGTGTCTGCGCAGGGCCAGAAACATCACCCTCAGCAGTTCACATCCCGGACACAGCCTGTTCTCACTGTTGCCCTCAGGGAGGAGGTACCGGTCCATCCAAGCCCGCACCTCCAGATTTAGCAGTAAGTTTTATCCAAGTGCAATATGGGTACTGAACACACTGCAATGACAATACCTCACTAAAAGACATATATTTAACATATATTCATAGTGTTCAGCCAGGGTCAAAGTGCAATATATACTTATCTCTACTGTTTCTTGGTTGGTGACATGCCTGTTTTTATTCTGTATACATATTTACTCTTTTCTTTCTTCTTCTTTAAACTGTTTGCACTACGCACCATTAGAGAGTTGTCTCTTACAATTTCGTTGTACATATGTATAATGACAATAAAGGCATTCTATTCTATTCTATTCTTTCCTAGAAGAACGTTATTTTTTAAATATTTCATTAATTTCCCCAGAATTTTTTTTTTTTAACAAACTGGCAACTGTCAGCCCATCTTTGCACCTAAAGAACTAGCCTATACCTTTCCTGGATGTTGCTTATACACTAAACCACCTTTTCACATCACTTCCTCTTTCATTCCTTCATTCTTTTATCTTTGAATGAATATAAATCCAAACATAAATATTTATGAAAAAATCCTCTAATGCAAAAACAACAGATTCATTTCAGGCACTGGTGAAAAGAAATTTTATATGTGGATACCGATATTGGCCGATATCTGCTGATACCCATGTCTAGGTGAAATATTGGTGTATTCCTTACATTTAACAAATCAATACCAAATAACATACAAAGTTTTTTGGCACTTAGAGAGAGTACATGTGGCATAAGAGGCTTTGGAAATTTTGTACTACCTAAAGTCTGGGGCGCTCTAAAGGGGGGGGGTAAACATGACAAATTCATGGGGCCCAGCATTTCCAGGGGGCCCAGTGGCTAAATAGGTTAGAAGTTGTGAAAATTTCATAGAAGCTCCGCAGTAAAAGAGAGGCATAGAAGCCTGGAGTCAGATGTTCAAAGTTAAGTTTTACTTTCATTTTCTCACCCCTTGTGGTTACAGCACTTATGAAATGCACCCCTATACCTCCAGTTGTTACAGTACGTTCATAACCCCCGCTCCGATGACAGATTTACAGATAATGTATTTCCTGAAGGGTTGAAGGGTCCACAACGTTTACCTTCCATGGGGTCCACAATTGGTAGTGGCGCCCCAGCCTAAGGTTTGAACTACCAGGAAGAGCTTTTGTTTGTCTGTATGTGGGGTGAAACTGTGGAACAGTCTGGGTCTTCATCTCAAGAAATGCCAAAATAGCCACAGTTTTAAAGCACTTTACAAACGCATGGTCTGGTCACAGAACAGGGAGGGCAGGGCTTATTGTTAATTGCTGGGCCATTACATCCTTAGCTCTTAATGTGCTTGTCATTGTTTACCATTGGTGGTATGTAATTATTGTTGTTAATATATTGTATTATAAGTTATGCAAAATATCAATTAGTTACTGTGTGTAATATACATCAGTTTTCCTAATCTGTTTACTATCTGTTATTTACATTATTAGGACTCTAAACAGATGTAACTATATCATTAAGGAAGCAAAAGTAATGTGTTATGTTGTATAAATGAGAGGTGAGGGTGAGATTTAATAAGTTTTCTTCTTCCCACTCCTTTTCGAGCAATACTTGTTGAGTTTATTTTGTTATTACTAGTGTGCATGGCAATTGTTATATTGTCTTGATCACCTCTACTTATTAATGTATTTGCTCTGCTATTAGTTCCTTGTGCACATAAAAGTTTAGTTTTTCTTCAGCTCGAAACAAATAAAAAAATAAAATGAATATCTACTGAACAACAAAAGAAACACAAGTTTTGGTCGTTAATTTAGGCAAGAGTTCAGCTGTCCTGTTGAGTTGTCAGCTGAGATACACATTACAAAAAGTGAGTTGTAACCATTGGAGCGTGTGTTTGCAGGCAAACATGACCACGAGTGGTGTTGAGCACGTGTACAAAGTATCGGAGGTGCGGTACGTTTTGAGTGATATGGTAGTGGGAGCAACAAATGGGAGTGGCAATTCCCTTTGTTTATCCGGGGGCTATAAAAAGAAATGGTAAGATTCAAAAGTTACTGCATTACCACGATGCCTCGCCTTAACGATAATCTGAGAGAACGCGCCATTGGTATGCTTGATGCTGGTTTAACGGCTCGCAACGTTGCCAGACGTCTGCAAGTGCACGAGTCCACCATCAGTAGGCTGAGGACACGATTCTGTGACACAGGGACCACTCGGGACAGACCAAGATCCGGAAGACCACGTGTGACCACTCGTAATCAGGATCGCCATATTCGCTTGGCCCATCTCCGTGACCGTCAACTCAGTGCTACAAGGACAGCAAGAGAGACCCAATGTAAATTTCACAGCTGGATATAAATATCTCATATGAAACCAATATTCATAATAAAACTCCCATATAAACCAATGCTGAAACATACTTGCGTTTCTTTTGTTGTTCAGTATATTAGTCCTAAATTGGGCCTGTTCCCACTTTTTCTTGAACATATTGCAGCCTAAATGTCAGGATGAACTGTAGTGAGAAAGGATAAAACACAGAATGAAACGTATCCCTGAATCATTGAGAACACGTAAAAATACTGTTCATTTTTTGTTTATGCTTGGCCAAAAGGCTGTTATGACCAAATGGGTGGGAGAAGAACCTCCTTCGATACATCTGTGGAAGTCTTTGATATCAGACTATATTTCTCTGGAAAGATTAAGATTTTATATTAACGATCAGAAGGACGTCTTTACAGCAAAGCTTGGCAAAGTGTTGGAGTATCTGGGAACTTAGACTGCAACTGCCTGAAATAGACTTAATAAGGACTTTTGAGATCATTGCTGTGGACGTATTTTGGATTTGCTATATATTTCATACAACCTGTATGTACTGCGCTGGACTGTATAATTTTGAAAATGTTCAATAAAAAGAATGTTAAAATATGTTAATATCACTGTTCTATTTTTTTCATATGCATTTTCCTGTGGTGTTCCAACAATTTCTTTTTTGTGGTTGTAGCAAAAGCTTCACAATGTAACTGTGGAAAAAAAAAAAAATGATGAGATCAACTTAAGATGTGCAGATGTGAACCCCAATGGAAACCTCTGGCATGTGATTGAAAAAGGAAGATTGCTTGCATTTGGCATAAAGCACCCAACAGCAATGTGATCGCCTGGTAGAGAGGATTATGAGATGCATAAAAGCTGTGACTGAAATTCAGGGGAATTCCAAATGTTGATTTCTCAGCTCCTCCTGGCTTAAATCATTACAATTGAATTGTTTAAGGTTGAAAATGACATTGAGTAGTTTGTCATTTTCATGTTCAGTATCACAATGTGTATAATGGAATTTGTAAGAAACATTGTTTGCAGTAACTACAGTAAATGTTCTTTGTCATTACACCTATAATCAGTGATCTTCTGGAGCAGAAATGGGACTATTTCACCAACACTTGATCTCAAAATATATGTTTTATTTATAAAACCGTAACTATAACCATAATAAGACTGAGTGGAATTAAATGGTTGACAAGGTTCCTATACATCATTCATCTGAACTGGGTGTGAAAATAGTCAGTATCTCTCTTCATCATCTCAAATATCACCCTGGTCACGTTGCCAAGGAATGTTGGCTGGTTTAAATGATCCATCATTTCAAAGTGATGAAACTTGTAAACTGAAACACATTCTTTGGCAGCATGGTCAGTTTCAGATGCAATATGAAAAGAGATATATTTCCGTACAATTAACAGTCACATGTCTGATGAGATAAAGTAAAGAAAACATTTTACGAACAAGTACTATAAGTAAAAAAATATTACCTTTTAACCCCTTAATACCAGAGGGCGTCTGTGTTTGTGTGCTGCATTTCTTTCAGTAGCAGCTAATGCTTTATGATGTGTTGCTTGACAAATAAAATCCCTGTGGTATGCTACATGGTTTATGCCTCACATTTCCAGTATTATGCAATTTTATATAGAAAGTTCTGTATAAATATTTAAAGCAAACTAGAGCACTGGTTAAACATGAGCCCCACCCTGCAATATTGTGGATACTCAGATCTGCACATCCTTGTCTTGAACCCTGCCATAGCATTTCTTTGATTCTTGCATTTACTCTGAGACCAAGCTTAATGTCAACACAATGCTTTCCCACTGCACATTCCAGCTTTAAGTCCAGGCAACGGTCAAAGGAACCGGGAAATTACAGTGCACCAGCCTGCGTCACTTTTCTGTTTACTTCCTAAATGTTCAGACCTCTCTCGGTCTTTTGAAGTTCGTTCTTTAGCCATGAGCAATGTGCACAACTCCAACTGTGTGCCATATTTCCAGCTCTGTCCCAGATGGGTTTCAACCAGTGTTATTTTCACATGTACAGAAGCAGCACACACATGCTGCGTGAATACTTGTAGAAAGACCTTTACACACTGGGGGCGTTGTTTTCATGAAATTCTTTCACACATCAATATATTTTTTCGAACTGTTGTTTTGGTCTTTGAGTACTTTGGCACAATACAGATATTATGCAGTGAACATGTGATGTTATTTTCTCAACAAGGTACATTTCTCTGAGCTATTGTGAAGAAAAGCAATCGTGTTGTGCAGAATGTTCATCACATGACAGCACTAGCAGATGTTGCCACCCTCTGTTACATGACAACGGGCACAGAAATGATAAAGACAATGAAGGACAACATCTGGAGCAGCACTGACAAACAACTGGTGACTCACTTACGAATGCAGCACAGATGGCAGTAAAGCAACAATGTCATCGCCGTATGTGACGTAAAATTCCTCAGCTAAAGTCTGCCCATTGTAGTCACCGGAGATGCTGACTTTAAAAGACTTTCATCCTGATATTAAGTGCCATTACATTTTCCAAGAGGACATATGTTGCTGCTCTCTAACTCATACTGTAAAAATCTTTGCTTGCGGCCATCGTCTTACAAGTGCCAGATAAGTACTGCACATGAATTCTCAGCAGAGATGAGATGCAAGTAAGATAGCTCGCTCGATAATTACTTCCACGATCAGCACCAGAAAAACATAATATCGCTTTTATAGAATTCTTTTCATATTTAGTGATATGATTTGGTATTTCACTTGCCTGCTTGGCATCATACGAAACAATTTAAAAGACAATCTGAAGGGATAGCTGGGAGAAAATACAACTAGACTAGACTAGAATACAATACAATATAATATAATACAATACCCTTTATTGACATTGTGTAAACAATTAAATTACAAGTACTACTCCAGCAAGGTTATTATTGTTAACGAAAACTAACGAACTGACAAAAACCAGAATTGAAAAAACATTTTCGTTAACTGAAATAAATAAAAACTAAAATTAAAAGAAAAAAACAATAACTAATTGAAACTGTATTGTGTGCTTACAAAACTAACTAACACGTATAAAAATTACGGCTAAAATTCCCTTAGGTTTCATCTTTGTCAATGTCTGATTGATACGAAATCAATTTATTTCGCTCGAGCAATTTTAGCCGGCAGCCCCATACGGCACTTCACGGTCCGTCACTTCTGGTCACTTGTGGTTTAGAGTCCTCTTCTGGTCCCCACTCTACCCGGAAACATGGAGTCTAAAGTTGGGAGAAAGCAGCAGAGTCTTGTCTGGGATTTATTTGAATACGACAGTGAAAAAGACAAAATATATGATGAAACTAAAACTAAACTAAAACTAAGCCTTTAGAAAAAAATGAAAACTAATAAAAACTAGCAAACCTGCTCTAACAACAAATTAAAGCTAACTGAATTACAGAAAAAAAGTCAAAACTAAATAAAACTAAACTATAATGAAAAATCCAAAACTATTATAACCTTGTACTCCAGTCAGTGCAACAATATTAACAAAATACTAGTACTACAGAAAATAAGAATAGAGCAAATATAAAATGACAAAAAAGTAAAAACTAAGATAATAAAATAAAACACAATACAATTTTAAAAAGTAACATAATAGTAGGGCTTAAAAAAAAAAAACTTAAAATAGACTAAATATGTATAGATGCTGCTAATGTCCAAAAGATCCAGGACCAGCATTTTAATAAAAACATTTCAGATGAGATGCAACAAAAACTACTGCAAGTTACTAAAATACATGTCGGGTGCTTTTGTTCCCAAGAAGTTAAACAGGTGCTACATTAAAAGTGATGACTATATAGTATACTTGACGTACTTACAGTATGGCTACTGTAATGAAATTTAATGTCAAACAGCGTTACATAAATTAGTGAGTGATGTAAATATTATTTCTTGTCCAACTAGGACTTATGTGCTTTGTTAAACTGATGAATAAATGCTATGTTAACAGTCACTTCTCCTTCATCACTGGGTCTGTGCTGTTGCAGTCCCAGCAATATTTCTGCCAAAGTCTATCAGCACCACGTGAGAAATAGAGCAGCATTTTTCACGCAAAGCAGGTTATGTAATCTCATGTTTTGCTCCTGTATAGTGTTATGTAGTACTTTCCCAAAGTTAAATAATACATTTTGCATCTGTAAAGTCACCTACAGACCCTCATTTCAATAAGAAGACAGTCTAACAAAGCCAAAAATCTGTTCTTTCTTTTCACATTGAAGCATCCTTATCAGTTTCCTGTTGCTTATCCAGGTTCAGGTCACCATGGCAGAAGGCTATGGTAGCTCAGATGCTCAACCCCCCTACTCCTACCGTCCTTCTGGGGTATCCCAGTTCATTCCCCGGCCAGATGGGAGATATAATCCAGCCAACACGCACTGAGTCTGTTCCAGAATACCTTTAGAAGCAGGCATCGAGGACGTATCCTGTGATTACTTCTATAAATTTTATGTTGAATCAAAGTAAAAAAAAAAAAAGATCTGCAGCAAGTTAGTACATATAAAATCAAACATCAGCAGTCAAAAGTCAGGTCTTTGTTCTTCCGATAAACACCCTTCTGACTAAAACTGAAGTCATATTTAAAATGGATCTATAACAAACACACAAAGGCCTTCCTCTGCTCATGGATCTCTGCTGGAGGAATAATTTTGTGCCATGATAATTCGCCTTCTTTCTCTTTTGCAGCGACTGAAACTGCCTCTGTCATAAAAGCTTTGTTGGGTTTAAGGCCTATAGGAAGCCCCGGGCCCCCAGCCAAATCAACTGCTCTGAGCAAGTGAAACCAGAGAAATGGCAATGCTCATGGGAGCAGGGATAGTTACTCAAAGACACCCATTCACTGAGAAAACACTGTTCCCAGGGGTGTAAGCCATGCAAACAGGACTATACAAGGATCGCACATTCTCTGTTGATACCTAAATAGAGCCATTAATCCATAATTTTTTATTAAGAATTTTAGCAAGCTTAGTAAATTGCTTACACAATCTCTGACCTTTACAAACTTTGGAGAGGTCTGAGACTACTCTAACTCTATTCATTACTATTCATATCATCAACCACTGACCTATAAATACACTAAGTTTCATCATGTGCTTTCAGGTCATTAAAAATCCTCTGAAAACAAACAATGAATACTAGTTTTGCAGGAAAATGTCATCAGTCATTGAATTAGTAGTTAGAAGAAAATCTTGATAGTGGCCTGAAGGTATAAAGTAAATCCTTGGGGGGGTCACATCAGGACAAACTAGTCCATGAAAAGAGAGAAAACTTTATTTATACAACTTCTTTCAGAGTATGGAAATCCTCATGCATTTTTGTATGGTTTTTATTAAAAACCATGCTGCAGGTGATCTGTCTGTGGCAGCGCCCCAATCATTGAATATTCATTAGACACATGTTTGAACAAACAAGGAACAATTCTGAAACTTATGAAAGAAGAACATTTTCATTTTAAAACATGAAGGTATTAGTGTGGATGTAGACTTACATAACATGGCTACATACTCCATATAAATACATACATTGCACTTGGCAGGTATATATCATTTACAGCAACATAGGTGAGATGTTGATCCCACCTTTTTTCCACTATAGACCAATTTGCACAGTCAGGCCAAGGGAGTAACAGAGGTGAGACAGGCCGGACTTTTACACAGTGGATCTGCATTCCAGAATCAAAGGGGTGGTGACACTACACAGCGTAAAGTGCGACGTATAACTTTCGCCTCGAAAATACCCCGAGCATAGCAGTGTTACTAACCTCTCTAGAGGCAGCCCATTTTCACCATTCCACAAACATTAGCATGGATAGAGTCATCCGCCCAAAGCGACAACAGCTTGCAGATCTCGGCATCTCTCCAGTTTGACATCTTTCTGGTTGCGTTGATATGTTTTATTGTACACAGCTTGCTCTCATTTTTAAATCCTCCGAGCGCAGGGGTCACACACGCAATACATCATCAAAACGTCACACCTTGGTTGCGGAACGAGAGGTGTTCCTTTTAAATAGTGTTCCGTAATCACGATTTCACCTTCATCACAGCTCTGTTACTACCTCCAGGGGCGTTACAGAGCCACAATAAAGGTGGGACTAAATTATCCCATCATTTCGTTTACATAGACATTGTTCCAGAATAAAGGCGAAATATTCTCGGAAAAGAAGTGCTGTGTAAAAGGGGCTAATGACTCACACACTGTCTGTTGAAGAGGATCATCAAAATGGCTTTACATAAGGAAAAGCCAAAGAATGATAACTTTAAGGTTATTTGTTGAGGCTTCATCCCTCAGTTTGACTATTATAATGTACTGTCAGTCCTCAGTGTGCCCCTATGGGTACCAACTACAACACTGTCCCAGTCACTGTGAGAAATGTTAAAGCCTTCATCTAACTATTACCATAATCTGGATTTTCACACTAATTGAGTTGTTTGGGAATGTTCCTTATGAATATTGCTCTCAAGTATAACATGACTCCAATTAATTGAAATAACCTCCACGCTGGGTTCTTGTCCCCAAATCGCCCCTTGCACAAACATCACACACTAATCAATATGAACGTAAAGCTGGCACCTTATGTGTGAATGTGTGCAAGCGAAGAAAAGGGGAAAGTGGGAACAGGCGACTGTTGCGGGCATGAGGCGGGGTGATGATTTGGGGTTTGGTGTGGGGCGAGGGTTAAGCAGCAGCTGCCTAAAGAGTGTCAACTGTATAAGGAGGAGGAGGAGAAAGGGAAACCTGTATTGAACAAGGGGAAAGAACGAGGACGAGAGTTAGCTGGCAATCAGAAGTGTCTGAGTAGATGAAGAGGGAGGAGGAAGGGGCTGTGGTGGTGGGGTGGCATTCTCTAAAAATACCAGACTGAGATTTGAATGATTACAAGATTGCTTTAAAAAGTAAAAAGTTAAAAAAAACAATAATCCCCTAGAGCCGTGGTTCTGTAAAACCACTGTAAACCTCAGCTTCATGAGGCTTATCAAAATGTTATAAAACTGCCCACTAAGTTTCACAACTAAACTCACGTCACAAAATATGAAGCATTGTGTCCTGTATCAGCTGTAAATAAGCAACAGAGATCCAGAAAAAAAACATTATCATTATCACCAGTCACCTAGATTTCACCATTAGTCTGATGGTGTAGTTGCTGACGTAGTGTTCAGTTGTGTTATCACTGCTTTTTGCTACCACAGGGCACTTTGACTCAGCTGCAGTTTAACTTTGTGATACCAGAAGTAAAGACAGTACTCCAGAATCTCCTCTCGTCACAATATTGAATTATTCACGTTACTGTCCAATTGCTGATTAGAGTTTTAAGCCTCTGAGCCACATCTGAACACAGTGAACAATTTACTTTAATAGTCACATCTTTGTGTCTTCATTTGAGTCAATGCTGTATTTTATCAAGGTTTCAAGAACTGGAGCTGTTTAATAATCAACCAGGGCCATTGGAGGTATATCCCCTTGATCCCCAAAAGACTGAAAAATGGCACTTGAAATGATGCTTAGTTTCACGGACGCCTTGACAGCAGAGGATTTGGGTAATTTACTGGAAAAACACTAGGTCTGTTCCAGCATCACAGAACAACACAGATGAACAGGAGGCAAAACAGCAAAAGCCAACTCATAGCTGATAGAATAGAATAGAATAGAATAGAATAGAATAGAATAGAATAGAATAGAATAGAATAGAATAGAATAGAATAGAATAGCCTTTATTGTCATTGTGTGTACAATGATACTAGGAAAAACTATAAGAAGAGATACTGAATGGTCTGGAAATAACATGTCCGATGGAAAAATATCCCAATTACTGAAGCGTTTTAAATATGACATGTCTTTCTAGCAGTGTGGATCAGGGTAAAACGAGAAGCGAAACACAACTTTTTCAAATGACTTAAAAAAAAAATCATACAAACTACAATGAAAAATATAAGTGTGGAAATTTCCCTATTCAAAGACACATGAGGCCAGTGAATATTCACACCTCACCATGTAATGTTTTTACATGTGAGGTGTGAATGTTCCATTTTTATGATAAATTTTATATTTATATGCTGAAATGAGTCCTGCAGATATTGATACTGAAAAGCAGTAGCTGCTTATATTATAGATGGTTCTATAATCTGATTTTTGAAAGCATCTTCTAAATAAAAAGGAATTCTGAGTTCTGCTTGTGTTAATTAATGAAAGTAGACATGCGCATGAGGTAAATTAAGAATCACTGACATGGGACGGTTCACACCTCTAACGAACAATACAGTAGTAAGTATGGAAGCAAATAAGATGGAGAATGATGTACAAGGATAACCAGGTTTTGAGAAATATCCTCCTGAGTCCTGGTAAGTAAAAGTTTTGGCTATTTTACATTAAATAATTGCATTGATTGGAAACAGCATGATGCAACAGTTTTTTAGGTACTTTTTTTTTTTTTTTTTTTTTAAATAAAGCTGTGAAACTCCTGTCCACTACAGAGGACAAAAATGCTGGGTCTCAAGAGGATATGGGATCTTAAAAAAAAAAAAAAAGCTTAATGTCATCTACTATTTCTACCTTTTTAAAACCTTTTTACTATTTCTAATTTTTTAAAGTTTCCTCATTATACCTGAAGAACAAATCTAAACAAAACAAACTCACAAAAAGTTCTACTTACGCAACACTAAAGCCAAGTTGAAACTAAGAGCTAAATTGAAATGAAACTACAAAATGTCCAAACTCTATAAACTCTGGTGTGGATGGATCTGCAGCTCCTGGTCCCACCAGCTGCCGAAGTGTCACAGGGTTAGTAGGGCCTTGAGCCACACAGATAATCAGCTTTATTAGTGCTGCCGCTAAAACCAATTTAAGAGCAGACTAGAGGGATCAGACGGGCCAGCTGTCCACACCAGCCCCTCGGCAGGCACCCCGGCCCCGTCCCTCACGAAACACCAAAACAACAACGAGCCAACTGTGAGTGCTGCCAATTCAGCTGTGTGAGCTTATTACCATATCTCAAATACTGGCTGAGAGAATGAAAACAGACCACCACGAGTACAAAACCTGTGAAAAACCACAGATACATCAAATATAAACACTATCAAAATACAGCGTACGTCAATATTTCAACTATTTTATGGTTGATTCTGAATTTTGATACATGCTCAAGCTCGTTTATTGTGTTTTTTTTTTCCTGTGTTGAGGCCAAATCACCCCACCTACAATACTTTCCACAAACCACCCAACTCATCAGTGCAGTCAAAACATCCGCGCCTCATTAACAAGTCACTGACCCTGACAGTGACCCACCACCAGCCTCATGACCTGATGGCGTTTCCTCTCGGCATACAGTCCGTCTTCCAACTCGCCTCAACTGCTAATTACAGAGCGGCGAAAGGAGGCTAACTCCATATTAGCCAGAGCGAGCGTCCGGCACTCCAGCTCCAGGCGTAAAACTTCCACCTTACGTCACGTTTCTGTCTGGAGTGAAAACGAGACAGAGGAGAAGACCTAGCCAACTTAATCTAGCCTGGCCGTCCTTTATGGAGTGCCAAGTCTCGTCCTCTCAGACAGTGGTTTTGAGGGCCAGATTAAACAGGAAAGGGCGAGTGAAAAACAGGACATGGTAATTTATTCACCCCCCGTTTCAGGGCACCGGGGCATACAAAACATGCGATCAAGAGCGAATGAGCACTGACCTTTTATAGAATTAACACTAAGAAGCTGATGAATAACTGCCCTAATATTGAGGTCAAATCGCCCCTAAAATCTCCCTTATGGTCTGTGTTGTCTAAATCTGATGAAAATAAACCTCAAACTGAACCCCAAAGAGGAGAAGAACTCAGATTATTCAAGTAAAAGTACTGCTAACACACAAAATATTGATCCATACATTCAAAAGCTTTTTGAGAGAATTAGCAAAATGTACTCCAAGTATGAAAAACGGTAGAACTATTTTATATGAGGTTTTTGGATTCATATTACTGATGTACATGCTATATATAAGATCATCATGTTTGTATTATTATTACACTTCTTCTCACTCCTTTTCGAATATGTATTATATGTCTTATGTCATATGTTTAAGTGTTTTGTTTATTTATTTTCTTCTGTTTTGACATTCATATTTGAAATAAATACATCAATCAATCAATCATCCTGTGAAAAATATGCATTTCTAAAAGCCAACTTTTCATGAATTCAGAAAACCAGATCTCTTCTCATCTTTGTGATGAGGCATTTTCCAACAAATCTAAGCAGGTTTTGCCAGACTTTATTTATCTTAAGAACAAAAATAATTTTCTCAAATCATACAAATGAATGGTTTTCATGTGGTTTTTGAATGGGTAGGAAAAAGATGAAAAGATGTAATCTGAAAATGAAAGCTAAGTAAAGCTGTTAAACAATTGTAGTGGAGTAAGCAGCGCAATATTTGTCTTGCAGATGAAGTGGAGTCAAAGTTGAAAGTTGAATTAAATGGAAATAAGTAAAAGTACATTCAATTCTTGGTTACAAAACTTGAGAAAAACTTACATTCATTTTATCCATTAGATGTAAAATAGCAAAATAAAGAGGTCCAATCCAAATATTTCCCCCATTTGGATGTCATATTATAACAAGTGGTGCCAGGCACAACAAACCCCACCACTCGCATATATTGTAGCTTATTTTGGCATTGATCCAACTGATGTCATCATGTCTACGCATGTGCAAGTAAATGGAGAAAAAAAAGATTTAAAAAAATTCATAAAAAATTTAAACTTTGAGCTACTTTTCCCAAAATGTAATCACATCTATTCTGGGTCACTGGCAATCTACAAACCCAATTTGGTATGAATTCAACCAATAGTTTTGTTGCTAACAAACACACAAAGAAGCAAACAGAACCAAAAACAATAGCCTACCCCTTCCCTCCCCTTCAGTAAATACTACTGAGTCCTCTACACTACTATCTACAATACCACTAGGATCTAGTCTATATACTCAGCTTTACCTCCTCCCACAGGTCATAGTCATATTTCACCGTTATGTGACCTACTGATCTATAAATGCGTCTACTTGTTGGTCTGTGTTGATGTTGGTCAAACAATGTGAGCTTCCCGTATCTATAAAGTAAATATACCAATACTACTATTTTTCAACTCACAATGCTGGTGACCATTTTACCAATACTCTGTATATCTGAATGAAACTTACAGTATATAAATATTTAAATGATTTACTTGCTAATCATCTGCACATAGGGATGGTCCCTAATTTTCCAATTGTCAAACATTTGTTATATATATTTTTTAAAATAACAAATAGTGACTCTTCTCCTGTCTAATAAATATATTTTGCCTTGTTTTTAGTGGTTCCTAATCTCAGATCGATCATTGGTACAGTTCCCGGTGGCTATGAGTGTCTGTCATATGATATATACATGACACAGAACTTGACCCACCAGCAATTTTTCATTTCCAACTTGTTTTTAGGGAGTTACACTGTTCTCAGGACTGCTCGGTTAATATAATGCAGAACATGGATCTGTGAATGTCAAAAGCAGTAAGGTTAAGTCTGGTTTCGTACTGCAGACAGTCACCGTTCAGCCTGTTATGACTCCATGTAGCCCACTCTGCTATATGTGCTAAACAGTACGCACTAAAACTGAGGCACAATTGGCTTATTTTCTGTGTTTTTAGACAACTGAATGATTACAATAAGGTTATTTTTTTGGAGCATACTCACTCCAAATATTCATTATGTAACTGTGAAGATAGCTGATTAAAAAAAAAAACAAAAAAAACGGATAGTAATAAACTAAATAAATAAATTTTTTAAAAGTCGCAACTAATTAAGAGCAATTACCAATTGGTATCAGTTTGATGATGATTGGAATCGCAAAGGCCTTGATAGTCTCCATATCTGAACACCTATGGGAGATTTTTGGAGCAACATCGTAGACAATGCCCTCCAACTCAATACCAAATTCAGTCATACATTTAATTTGTCAAACTGACTACATGATATGTTGTACTGTTGTCATATAGTGGGGTAAGCTGTTGCCATCCTGAGACTGTAGAGCCAGCCAACTTCACTTGAGAAACTGTAGAAGGAGTCAGTTAAAAGGTTAAAGGTCACCCATCCTCATGAACACACAGTACCTCACATTAGCATTAGCAGATAGCATTAGGAGCAGTGAGCTGCCAGTGAAGGTACTCGAGGACCAATCCGAAACACGATCAGGAGAATTAACCTATATGTACCTGTTTTTAATCATGGGGGAAACTGGAGAACCCAAAGGAAACATGGGCAATGCAGAGAGAAAAAATAAACTCAACGCAGAAAGACTTCACTCCAAGCGAGTGTCGTGAAAACCACTATGACACCGTGCTGTTCGGAACAGATGTGGCAGAATGAACCAATCTATTTTAAAGCTAAACCTCATCAAACATTCATCATGGTGTTGTCACAGCCTAATTGCAACAGTTATAAACTAATTTTTATTTCTATCAGTGGTATTTTGTGTCAGCAAATTATATGTCATTTTGGGAGTGATAGGTACATGTCCTATTCTATCGTTCAGGTATGAGGATGTGGGATCAACTCGCTCTCACATTAAAATTAATGGAAAAATCCAAAGTCTGATTAAATTATGAGGCTTCGGATGTGTTTTCTTAAAAACTAGTGACTGTTTTTGCTTTCTAAAAAAAAAACATGTCACCCAGTGCACCAATGAGGGATGGGATTTTCTGACAATGAGAAAGGTATTAAAAAAAAAAAAAAAAAAAATATCACTGGACTTTCATTCAGTTGTTCATTATCAAATGAACCATAAAAAAGTCTTTATTCCTTTTTCATAGAGCAACATACTATATTCTCAAAAAATCATAGGAAGGAATGTGTCTAGGACCCAAAAAAGACTTTGTTGGAGATGTTCTTTGGAAAAAGGGATTCATAAAGTAGATGACAAACAGGAAGAAAACTCCAAGGCATTCTCTTTAAGCATTAAAATGCCTTTATTCTCATGGCACAGTCATGTATAGACCTTAAAAAACACTTCAACGCGTTTCGCTTCAAGCCTTCATCAGGAAGTCAAACAAAAAAGACTATAATATATATATACTATGTACACTATACTATATTCTCAGACAGACTTTAGGCTCAGTCTCCCTCCTAGTAATTGCAGTGTAGTTTAGGATTAGATTATAGATAAGATGAAAGAACATATTTGTGTCAATATTCATTCATTTCTAAATTTCATGTCAATTTTTTTGTCATACAAATGTACAACTGTAAATCTCAGAAGATTTGAGAATTTCTTTTGTTTCTTGAAAATTTCTTTTTCTAGGGCTTTTCTCAGAATACCCCCCCCCCCCCCCCAGCTACATTTTGTTTTTTTCCCACAATGGCCTTATTTCGCCATTGTATGCATGACAGCAGCAATGCCTACCAGGAATGTGGGGTGCAAAGCATCATGTGAATGACATGTGTGTGTGAGTGTGTGTGTGTGTTCACAGACACACACGGAAGCTTGTTTTTCAGCCAGCCGTGTGTATGCTTATGCATGTACATATTATAGTTGTGTGAGGGACTGTTTTTGTCATTCATTTCCTTTGCCTGTGTGTTTGTGTGTGTGTGCAGGATGTGAACGGCAGATTCTTCAGAGCCAGGAGCGCAGATCTCACTTAATCTGCAGTTAACGGCTGTTTAAACAACCTCCATAAATGTTTAACGGTGCTGCCCATGCCCTATTGAATGGGAGGCATTTTACTTCATGCAAAAACAGGCCGCCAGGGGCCTCAAGGGCCCCCCTGACTTGCATTTAATGTGTGTAAGAAGGCTGCCATTATCAGCCTTACAATGACACAATTCAGTCAGCCAGTGTGTCTGCTATTCCATTTGGTTCGTATCAGGGCCCCACTCTACTGATGGCTCTCTAATTGGAAGAGTTAATCAAGAGCTAAAGTCTGAAGAATTGATGCCTTCACGCTTTTTGGTTCGACTGTATACAGCGTATTTTCTGCTGTAATGCTTCTAATAAAAGACGTGACGGACAACAATCAGATGCAAGACTGTATGCAGACTGAATGCTTTCACTGCAAGAATGAGTGGGGTTTTTTATTCCCTCATTCACATTTTAATGCCAGGTCTGCCTCCCGGGATTAATTTAATTGGTTTCATTTCCAGAGGTCAAAGAAACACTCAAATCCAATACAAAAGTAGAAGTATAAATACTCTGATATAAGATGTTAGGGAAAATTTTAAGTAAGCAAAAGTACAAAAGCATTATGCTAAGTACAAGTATTAAAAGAATGGCAGAGAAGTGTTATGTCATATTCTGGTTTTACCTCTGTCAAACATGTGAAGGGACATTTTATTACTGCAGTCTGTTAATCAGAGCTATTTTTAGATACTTTACAGACTATTACAGACTACAGAGGAAATCAGCAGCATCAAAAATAAAACAGGCCTATGTGTTTGTACAAGTTTAGAATAAATCTAAGGTTAAAAAAGTGCTATATTTTAATGTGAAATTCAATGAAAGTAACATAAAATGTAAAGTAAAAACACAAAAGTGAAGGTAGAGTGATCACTGTGAAGACTAGACTGCATGTAGAAAGTTTTGGCTTTTTTATATTAAAAAATTGTCAGTTTTTCTGATACACTTTTTCGTTTTTTTATGGAATGTCCTTTGCAGTGGATTTTTTTTTTTTTTTCTTTAGTTTTTTTTAAGTTAAGCTGTGAAACTTGTTCCCTACAGAGGACAAAAACACAATGCTGTGTCTCAAGAGGATCTGAAACAAACACAAATATTTTAACTAGCATTTTCCTACATTATAAAACATTCATAATCTCAACGCTCTAATCTTTAGATTTTTAATTCTTTAAGAGACCTTTTGACATAAGAGCAAGGGGCATCTGCTGCCTCGACTGCAGAGTACACACACACACACACACCACTCACTGTGCGTTTGTGTGTGTGGGTGTGTGTGGACAAGTGACCAGTGCTTTTAACAGGGCAGGACTCCCTTCACTCAGCGCTCTAGGGGAGCACAGTGATTTACTGTTCCTCTCAGCAGTGTTATAAACGCTGCTCGGCTCCTTAATGAGCCTCTGACATGCTGCATGTTTCCAGCGTGTTTTCCTTTGGCTCAGTGGCGACGGCTGCCTGATTGCTGCCCCCATTAAGAGGGCATTCTAACTGACACCAGCGCACGCCTTCAGCCATACGCACTCAGGCATTACAAGCAATCAGCTAAGGCAAGGTAATAAGGGGAGGTGGGGGGGTCTGTAGCACCTGCTGAACTACTGTTTTAAAATAAACACAAAGCATATCATCATATAACATATTCAGGCCACGATAAACTTTTTTTTTTTTTCATGTGCAATCATATGCCATTTCTCCAACAGTATGCACACATTCTGTTTCATCCATGAGACATACTGAACAGTAGGCCAATCACAGATATCCCAGCAGTCACTTTGCATCATACTGAAAAGCATCTCCATTCCTGTATACAAAATGATGGATGAAACCAACAGAAACCTCAATTTCAGAACTATTTTCACATCATTTTTCACCCTTTGGTATGTGAGTTATGCTCTTTAAATGACATCTTCTCAATGCACCTCCTTCATCTCGAGGCACTTCTATTGGAAACACTGGTCATTACCAACAAACTGTGGATTAATCTGAATCATTAATGTGAAATCTGTCTAGTGTGATGTTTGTTTACACAGACTAAAAGCCTATTTATCTTTTTAAATGTCTAAGTTTGTTCTTCTGATGCCATTTTATTTCTTGAAAAATTATTACATAAGTGTCATATGAGAGATTATGTCTTGAAACCACATGATATTTTAGAATAGAATAGAATAGAATAGAATAGAATAGAATAGAATAGAATAGAATAGAATAGAATGCCCTTTATTGTCATTACACCGAATGTACAAGATTGGAGAGCTTCTTCTATTCTTCTATATTTTAACATAGTGTTTAAGGATAAATTTAGTAATGTTCCTAAACTTTGTTGTATAGGCCGAGGTATGGGTCATGTCTGGGGTGTTTTTGGATTTTAACTTATGCATCTTGTGTAACTTGGCTGTGGTCAGGTCCAAACAGAGATGCAACTTTTTTTGTGTTCAGGCTGATAAATGGATCTTCTTGTGTAGCGTAAGTGTATAAATGAACTATTGTTAGGTTTATACTACACTAGTGGCAAAAAAATGAACAGAATTATTTGTAACAAAATTATATAACACAATTAATTAATACGATAATAAATCCTATCCAGGTCATATCCGGGTGTAACGCGTCTTTTACTCCAGATTTTTATATTTTCCCGCATTACGGCAGTCATAAGAGCCCATACTTAAAACAGACTACTTCACCAAGAAACAGTCATATTTCAACCTCTTCAAGATAAAATGCATTATTTTCATCCATATGAAACACAAAACTTTAAGTACTGATGCCAAAAGAGTTGTACTCACCCCAGGTGTCTGTTCCACATGTACATGATGGTTCTCCAGTGATTCTCCTAATCCATGGAAGTTAAAAAAACGCATAAAAAATTATCCGCATGGAGTCATGTTGACATAAGCTACACCCAAACATACACACATAGTCCAAAGACCTGCAACACAGTCAGTCTAGAAGCCAATCCAGCGCAAAAGCAGGTGGTGTCTGACTGACAGCTGCCAGCACAACAGCTGACACCCAATATCTGCACACCACCAGTTGCAGCTGGACCAATGGGACGTAGCAGCAACCGTTGCTGGGTCGGCCCCGGCTAACTCAGTAAAACCGAGTCTCGGACGGCCACAGATCCCAGTGTGTCCCAGTTTCCCACTCCTGCGTGACCAAATCCCCTCACTAGGTCTGTCTGGACCTGCCGTGCAGAGCCGCCAGTCCCAAGGATGCTGTCCAGACACCATACGACACTCGCACTCTCTCTCCTCACAAGGCTGGATTACTCCTCTACCACCTGGACCTCGCAAGGAAGTCAAAACGATGAAGTTTGGAAAGTGATGGCTTTGAATGCATATCATTTTAAAAGTAGGTTTTGCTTTACGTTTTAAAGCTGGATACAAGAACAGGCTGTTTTAGGATTGACATGATGTGAGTGATGAATAAAAGTTATATAGAGAGGACCGTTGTATGGAGCAGTTTGTGGTATGTATGACACTTGTATGTGCATTTTGATTGTCTTTATTTACTTGTTTTTGTTACATCATACACAAATGAATATTACTGTTATTTAACTCAACTTGTTGCTGCTACTAGTCAAAAGGAAGACAGCCCAGATAACATGTGTCCACAGCACACACATGCAAAGTACATATACATGTAAAGTGCATAATGTGTGTGAGTGCTATAGGAGGAGCTGATGAGAGACAGGGACACTTAATAAGCATTAAAGGAGGGACAGTGGAGGGATCTTTGCCATGGCTTGCACAACACGCAAGCTAATCCCCCTTTTAGCTTTGGCTTGACCTCGGGTTTTTAGTGAGAAACAACAGCAAACCACTGCTGCTGCAACCTACTGTATAGAGGAGACAGGACTGGCCTAATGTATGGATATTTAAGTGATAGGGGATTAGGGGACATTTACAATATTAATATTATCTTCAAATGCAAAAACTGACCAATTATAGCTTTATCTTCTCTCTACATCTACTACATTACTCAACAATCAAACAGCTCAGGGCTCAGGCTTAGTCTATTCCAAGGGTTTTTAGATTTCTTTTTTATTTATTATTATAAGGCCTATATTTATTACTGTACCCTGATGTAATGTGCTGGCTGTATCTTTTTTCTTATCGTGTCCTCATACAGTACTGTACTGTGTGGCTGTATCATACTGTGTAGTTTTATTTTGGCCAGTGTCAGTGCATGTAGCAAAACTTCCCTGAGGAAATGATAAAAGATAGCATATCTTCAGATGTAATACTTGACTGATAATAAAATAAAATACACTTTGTAGAAGGATTGCTTTACAAAAAATATATAAAAAAAAAAAAAACTGTTTCTCAACTACCTCCCAAGGGTAGTTTTTGGATTACTAGGCCAAGATTTGGCAGTAAAAGGAAACGGATCTCCCTCATGTCTGTACAGATTGATTTCTCAATTGAGACAGTTGACTGTTGGTTGTCATGTACATAAGCTGTCCAACTCTTATAGGTTAGCAAGGCATCAGAAAAAACTGCAGCAGTCAAAACTCTTCTTACACTTCATTAAATATACTGCCTTATCAGCTCAGTCCCAAACAAAATCTTCTGCCGTTTCTCCCGAACTTGGCAAGCAACTAAAAGGTTCCCTTCCTGATATATCAACAAATCTTTTTTCTCTACTCGTGTGAAACTTTTTGCTCCTAATCTCCCCTAAATCACAAGGTAACCTGCTCTGGAAAATAAAAAGACAAACTTCATATAAACTCCTTCGCCCATAACCCAAATATCTCAGATATCTCCGCAAATCTATTCCAAAACCAACGCATTTGACATTTATGTGTAAAGTGTTAAATCATGGCAATTCTGAAATAGAAAAAAAGAGAATACACTGTCAACATTACTGTGTTATTCATTACTCTTGTCCATGAAACTTATTTCTTACCAACTTATTTCTTCAATGTAAAGCAATTCCAATAAAGAGGAATACTTTAGGGAAATGTGTTTCTTAAATTCTTTACATTTCCAAGCTTACCTTTAGGAGTTCAGTATAATTTGTCAGGAAAAGTTTCTATGCTGTTCATTTTAACTTTAATAAATCTGATTCACTTTTATTTTAAACCACAAGAAAGAGCAGGAGCGAGATGGTGTGTCTGTGTACATGTATGTGGTGTGGCAAAGAGGTATAGTCTATATGTGCATACAATAAATGTGCGTATGTATGAGTGTCTTTGTGTGTAAACTTATACCTGCATGTCCTCGGGGGGGTAACACACACTACCATGACACATCTCTCTGAGGAGTTGCTGTATATTGAAATCTGAAATATGTGTCGCATCATGACCAAAACACAGAACAATGCCTTTATAATTCACATGTTATTGATACTACAGTGATACACAAAGGAACAAGAAGGCAAATAATCACATTATAGGACGTATAAGCTGGGCACTGTTTCAAAACAGAGACCTTTCTGGCCTCTCACACGATTGGAACAAAGACACAGAATGTATCGCTATTGGTTAAAACTAGGAGTTGACTGATTTGCTTTTTTATGTGTAAAAATGACTATTAGTTATGAAGAGGACAGGAAACTGATATTGGAACTGACATATTTGTAGTAAATTTGAAATCCTTCTGTCTAAATTCAGAGTAATACAAACTGACAGAAAACTACGTTAAACTGCCTTCAAACATGTTTAATTGAAAGATTTTTTAACACAAAGTACAGGGAGCTCTTAGCAATATTAGTGAAGTTAAGCTCCTCAAAGATTTATTAAGTAGTGACATTAAAGTTGAGCTGAACTGTCACTTAGCAGTACTAACTGTACTGAAAGCAAGCCACTAAAGATAGAGAAGATATCTAATTTTTAAATGAATTTAGCACACTAAATAAAACACCACATAATAACAATAACAATAATTCTAGAGCTGCAACCGATTAATCGACTAGGTGCTTGAGGCCAATGCAAAAATTCCCGATTCAATTAATCGACTCGAATTGATTTAAGGGAAATATTCTATTGCAGTTTTCCTGAATTGAAGCTGTTTGTGCGTCACAATAAGTGTTCGTGTGAAACACAACAGTGGAACCAATGCTTAACAGTAGAGAAATGAAGGAAATGAAGCTTTGATTCAGGAGAATTGTGGTTGAATGATTTTTTTGGATCACTTCGAGTCGATTAATCAGTTGCAGCTCTAAATAATTCAAAAATGAATTATGTAGATTAGCCAGGCTTAAACTACCATCAGCATCCTTTGGTTAAAACCTCTGCATTCTGCATTATATAATGGATAAAGTAAAATCCTGTTAAATGGACATCTGAATAATTTAGGTTTGATTTTCACTCTTCAACATTTCTTCGAATTAGTCTGACTTGAAAATGTAGCACTACACAATGCAATATAGACTAAAAAAATCAGAAAATACTTTAAATCTAAAGTAAAGACCACTCTACTTGATAAGTACAGTGCTATTTTATTTTTTACTCATTGCATCTGTTTCAATTAAAGGACGTCTCATAAAATCTCAGCGGTACCCCAACTGCAGTTAATGGATTTTTCCATGATACCAGTGACATTGTACACGGGGGTCCCTGTGCTAACATTAGCTAAACCTTTCAGGGTCCGCAGAGGTGAAACTGGCCCAGGACAAAAAGAGCTCTGGTGGAGAAACAATGTAGCGTTGCCGAGTATCACCAGCACAGAGCTAATAGATAGCAGGTGAAGGATGAGAACGCGCAATGTCAACAGTGCAATCGGAGCTCCCCATTGGCAGGCCTCCAGACCTGCTTAGCTCTTCAAATCAAGTGGTGATACTTCAGTGCTATGTAATGCCAACATGTGCATGTAGGGAGGGGCTGTTGGACGTCCAATCTCATCATTCAGTTTTCAGTCGGTCAGATATACAACAGATTACTGCGTGAGTGCAGAATATGTACAGATATTTCACATCTAAGCTTGTCACTCCCTAAAAGGATGCACGAGGCTTAAAACAGCCGAGAGTAGGGAGTGGTGGTAATAAATTAGAGATTATTTGAACAATCAGCAGCAGTGGCAGCATGTGATTACAGCGGTTTTCAGGTGGTAGTGCAGTATGGCATGTTAACAAAGCACTGACATCTTAGATATACTATGCTATTGCAAATATTGGGTGTATAATAGGGTGTGTTGAAATGGGTTTTTGCAGTAAGAACTATTATGACACATAGGCTTGAAAAATCCTTATGAAAATATCCAACAGGACTGCACTGTCAGAGATAACTACATGTGTCAGTAGTTTAAACAGCTACAGATCAGTCCAGGTTTAAATCTGGAAGTTGGCAGTTTTGGGGAAAATAAACCTTAAACAGGAATTAATTGCTGGAACAAAAATGTATATATTTTAGATTTATTTAAATTAGGACTGGAACAGATTCATTGACCATGTTAACAGTGAAACATGGCAGAATCCTGGTATGTTGTGTATTTAGATGTCAAAGAAAAAAAAAAGAAAAAAAAAACTCTTCTTTACCAAGTGAAGGAGCCGATCCCAAATAACAAACAAGTGTTCAGAGAATGCAAACCTCCGCCAAGCACCCCGAACGGTGTGCACGTGTGGATCAACTATTTCTTTTTAAATTAAACAGTTTCAAGGTTGTTCCATACAGCAGAAAAAGTTGAAGCTTGGTATCAGTCATGTGTATGTCAAATTATATTAAACTCCAATCAATATTTGTTGAGTTATACTGAAAAATGTGTCGTAAACGGGATTTTCAATGTTAAATTGAAATGTCCACAGAGTCCACATTCCACAGTGGATGTGGAAAATTTTGTGCCAGATAGAAGATATTGTTATAAGCTACGGGTGTATCAAATTGGAGGCTAATCGGAGTCGATTTGAATATTTATGAATTTTCGAAAATTGCTCAATGATGAGAGACAGGAAAATTTGAGATTTTGTGACCTTGCTGTGACCTTGAACTTTGGCCTACTTGGCCCAAAATTTAATGGGTTTGTCCCAGGGCCTTGGCCTATCTGTGGATAAAATTTGGTAAAGATGGTTTTAATAGTTTTCCTGTAAAGTTGCTAACAAACAAACAAATAAACAAACAAACATGCAAACAAACAAACACAAAGCAAAGTGATCACAATACCTCCTGGCAGCGGTAACAACAAATAACTTTATTAAGGTACACAAGGTAGAAGGATTGTTGTGTGGAAAGGACTCTAGAGGTATTCAGCTTCACCGGAGGTTGCCATCCCCGATGACCTTGCTTTAGGACACCTGTGTTACAGATTGACAGTGAATACTCCCACCTCTACTTGTACTGTTTAGTTTTTGTAGTTTTTATGTATTGAGCCAGGTCACATAAATATTAGTCATGGAAGAATATAGTTGCACTTCACATTGGGCAATTAAACCATGACTATTGTCATCTATCATTATATTATGATGACACTGCCATCATATGCCTACAGTACATTCTTCTCATGTTTTTTAGGGGTTCATTTTTATATGTTTTTTTTATCTAGACTATATGTGTCAATGACTTTCCATGCCTAATGAAAATGAATATCCCATTAATATTCTTGTGTACATGCAGGCATGCATACTTGCGATGCATTGATGGCAAAATTCTTGGCCAATAAATATGAAAGTGTTTATTATATTAAAGTCTTTCAGCTCCTCTTTACATTATCTTTGAATGAATACAAATTCAAACATGCAAATTATGACAAAACCTTGAAAATAACACAACAGATAAATATCTACCACTGCCACTGGTAAAAAGACATCTTATATGTCGATGCACATATTGGCCAATAACTGCAAATATCAGTCAGTACCGTTATGTTGGCACATCCCTAGTACAAAGTATAGTATATCACATTAAAAAAATACTTTTTTTGTTGCTCAGTGTTTTCCACTGGTGGCAGATGTTCCACTGTGTCAACTCAACCTCCCTCTTTCATTCCCTTAAAACAGCTTCTGGAAAAGATCATTTTTCAATATTTGTTTGTATCAATAAACCTGTTAATATGCTCTGTCATAATGTTTCATAATAGACGTGTCATTTTTTTTCTTTGGAGCATCTATCTCTACCAGAGAGGATCTTCATCTTTACTGTAGCTGAGCATACACTGCAATAAAACCAGGGTTCCCACTCTTTCCCTGAAATTATCTTCCAGGACTTTTCCAGGACATTTTCAGCCGCTACAGAGACAAGTTATCAAGTCATAATAAACTAATTCATTCCCCTGTCCCCTTGATTCTTTGGAAATGTTCTTTTCTACAGTTGTACCCTGCATTTACCCAGATTGTTTCTATGTTTATCACTCAAACATTTGATGTGCAGTCTATGGCAATAATTTATCTATGAAAAATAATTATGACAAATGCATCATAGAATAATGCAAACACACCCACAGATTACAGCGTACTACTTCATAAGCCTGATAAACTGGAGTTATAATGTTCAACTGCACAATTCCTAACTCAACTTTCTCTTCTCTCTTATTTTCTCTCCTGCACTTCCTCTAAAAATATTCATATATCTTCAATAAATCACTGAAAAACAATTTCCTTTGTTTCATCTCAGTTTAGACACACAAGGTCACAAGGCAGGGGGAGGATAAATAATTTTCCAGGATAACTTAACAGTTTCCAGGACATTTGACCTTTTTTCTCATTTTCCATATGTTTTCCATGACTGGAAAATTGGTCAATCATTTTACAGGTTTTCTAGGACGTGTGGGAAGCCTGAAAACATGCAAATTAAATACATATTCCAAATTCAATGCGTACATGTCTAAAAAATCCTCAAAAACACTCAAATAGAGACAAACCAAAAAATCACTGCATTTGACTTGTTGACTTACGAACTGTAATCAAACTGAATAGTCCAACCAGTGAAAGTTAACAACTCAAATTCTAATTCTAACAGCTGAGTCCCTGCACCTGCCACTGTCCTCCTGTTTATTCTTCAGATGAGCTCTGCTACTATATGAGTTAAGATCACACTACAGAAGTAAACAGGGATATGTGTGAAACAGTGACAAACATAGTACTTTAACAGATTTGTCCTCAGCATCGGCCTAGAGTAAGACCACATGGTCAAGAAATCTAAGTGCTAAGTCTGAAAATAAAACATATGAATCTACAGAATGGACAGATTTTGATGAAATTTTCAGGGTTTGTTGGAAATGGGATAAGGAAGAAATGATTAAATTTTGGTGGTGATCGGGGGTGGGGGGGTCCACGGGGGGGCCCATTTCCAACAAACCCTGAAAATTTCATCAAAATCTGTCCATAATTTTTTGAGTTATGTTGCACACTAATGGACAGACAAACAGACAGACAAACAAACAAACAAACCCTGACAAAAACATAACCTCCTTGGCGTGGGGGGGCCCACGGGGGGGGGGCACTGATCAGCCTTGGAAGAGGTCTGCGCTCTCCGAGTGCTTCTAGTTTTAAATGCCATGAGATATTTTGACTAGATATGAGTAAAATACACTTGGTAAGATTTTGATTTTTTTCAGTGTATCCTCTGTATTTTGCATTTTCCAGTGTAATCATGTATTTTCCTATATTTAATTCACTGATCATGTAAATGTTCATTAAGGCTCAGAGTAAATTCAAAGGTTATTATATTAATAAAGAGAAAGCTAAAAAGAAAAAAGTGACTTTTTCAGTCAAATATATCATTAACTTAACATCGAGCAAGCATCTCCATCCACTGTTGTTGATCCACCTCCATGGGTTTTACTGGTGAATCAACGTTGTAGAAGATGGCGGTGTTTCCACATTCACTACGGGGCCTCTGAATGCCCAAATGGGTCATATCTGATGACCATGAAAAGATGGCAAACTGTATTTTACACCAATTATTTATATGTATTGATAAGATTGGTGGATCAACAGGTATTAAACATTTTATATCAGTAGATGCTTTTGATCACTGATGGATGTTTGGGTCTTTATGGGTTAAGGGCAGCATCATCATCATCATTAGCAAACACTCAACTTCATCTTGGCAGAGAAAATCCGGACCATTTTCATCTACTTGGGCTTCATTTACAATGTGTCCTCGTGCTCTCTAATCCATGTTTGTCTGGAACATGTCCTGCCTCGTAAAGCAGACAATTCAATCTACTTTGGTGAGAAAACAGAGGGCACAGCGATAGGAGATGGAGGTTGGAAAGTTGAAAAACAAAACAGAGCTACAGAATGAATACAAAGCATGTGCATAGACAAACATCTAATACAGCTTAGGGAAATGGATTCCAGTCAATCATCTTTTAGTCCGTATTTTTAGAAAGATCACAAATCCCTGTGCCCTCTCTCTGGTATCAAACAAGGTTATGCTGAGGTTGTCCTGGGTGGATTATTGCATCGGGGTTGGCTGTGTGTGTGGAGGCAAGCTGCTGGCTCTTATTTGTGTGTAATGGTATAAAAATCACTGGTGTCATTTATTTGTGCACTACAGAGATCAGGCTGTCTAGACTCTGGTAGTGCTATAATGGGATTCAGCCAGATTATTGTGATTACACTTGTAGTTGTAATACAGGCAGATTTCTGGATAGCTGGAAAGCATTGGTTTCATTCAGTGATGTGCCAGGCTGAATTCCTCAATGGCTCAGACCCACAGCACATTCATACAATCATGCGCAGCAGTGGAATCTAAGTACTTTTCCTAGATGTTTCGTACTTAATGCAGTAGTTCCCAGCCTTTTTTGGCTCATGACCCTATTTTAACATCACAAAGACAGACATTCAAAACTGAGACAGTTTTTTGCTAAAATTAATTTGTTTTTGATCATGTAATAGTTTGCTATACTATGTTGCACATAAACATTATTTTTAGACGATATTTAGGCTATATAATGTATATTATTATGGACGGAGGCAGAAAAGCCAGGTTGAGATTACTGCACTAAGTGAGAATTTTATTTTCCTTGGTCAGGATGTGTACAGTCAGTCCAGTTTGTATTTACAAGGCTGACAATTAATATTGAACAAACAATAACTCAAACTATGAATTATGAAAGAGCTGCAGCATCTGAAACCGACCACAATGAACATTTGAAAGATAAACAGTACCACAGTGCTTCAGTTTTAGCTTCAGAGTTTGTCATGTCTTTTATGTATTGTGGTTGTCTCTCTCAAATCACCATATATCTTTTATCAGTCATTTTTTTAAAATTTTTATCAATTACTAGAGATTTCAGGCGACCCCATTTGAATTCCAGGTGACCCCACGTGGGGTCCTGACCCCAAGGTTGAAAAACACTGACTTAATCCAATTTTGACGTACATGTACTATACCAGGGGTGGGCAATCCTGGTCCTCGAGGGCCGGTATCCTGCATGTTTTAGATATTTCCCTCTTCCATCACACCTGGTTCACATGATAAGCTTATAATCAAGCTCTGCAGAAGCCTGATAACGACCTTCTGGTGTGCTGGAAGAGGGAAACATCTAAAATATGCAGGATACCAGCCCTCGAGGACCAGGATTGCTCACCCCTGTACTATACTATAAAGTTTAATGCAACTTTAGACATCTGCTTTCCCAAGTCTGAGCAGAATGTACTCTGCTATAACTGTCTGACAGCTTTGCTCTCCATTCTTACAATGTTTCATCCCCATCTTGTTCAATGAAATGCACTTATCTTTAAATGTGTTGATTTTGAATATTTGTGATAAACTGAAGAATGAAGTGTGTCTTTACGTCTTGAAAATTCTCCCACTTCTTAGGCTAAATACACTCTTCACAATCCCTCTTGGATTTACAACAAAATGCACGTCAAAAAGCAGGTCTGTTTTTTCTAATCTTATGCAAAGTTATAGTATATAGTATAGTTATGTAAATAAAGACATTTTTAATTCAGCTGAATTAAATCTTTAAGTTCAATTACCCTAAGAGTTCAACAAACTAACAAACCTGTCTCCAAAAAATTAAGACAGAGTTACAGAGAACAAGGGATATTTCACTGAGACAATGTTGTTGTTGTTGTTGTTGTTGTTGTTGTTGTTGTATATTAACAGAAACAATTGTGCTTGTTCATGTGATGTAAAAATTTAAGGCAGTCCTTTCACTCATATTAAGTTGAAACAACCTGTTACATTTTACAGTGTAGCATTCAGTGCTGGATCATAGTAAGGTGAGTGGAAATTATGTTTAGTAGGCCAAATGAAGTCAGCATGAAATAGTTACTATTTTCTGTGAAAAGCCAGTGAGTCAAATGATCCAAACTACTCCATTCATTCCTAAAATGTGGCATTCACAAAAATTAACAGACCTTGACCATTGACCCCAAAGACAAATGAACTCAACCTTAAACATTTACAACAATAAACTGTCACATATGCATTAATGCAGCTGTATAATGAATCCACCAACATAATTTATTACACACTGACTATTTGTACTCATTATAATTATAAATACATCTTATCAACAATAACACTTAAATGTTTTACTTAGGTAAGGTTTGAATGCAGAACTTTTACTTTTATTTATGAAGTTTTAACTGCTGGAATCACATTTAGTGCTCATTTAGAAGCAGCCATGTTTGCACTTTCTACATTCATTTCATTGGATTTTTGGTAGAATTAAAATGAGACAGTAATGTCGCTGTACATAGGGACATGTTTGTTGCTTTCAGTGAGTCTTTTAAAAAACATCTTAAGACATTCCTGTTCAAGCAGGCATTTTAAAGCCAACCTGACTCAGGGCTGCTACAACTGATTGCATTTAATGTATTTATTGTATTGTACTGTATTGTATTGTATTGTATTTTAATCGTATTCTATACTGTGAAGCAGTTTGTGACTCTGTCTGTGAAAAGCACTCTAAAAATAAAATTTACTTACTTATCTAATGCCAATATCTCTACCAATATCATCTAATTGCAGAAGATGTGCCATTTGTCAGTCACTGTAAAACAAAAAAGACCCAAAAAATTCAATCACATGGGTTAACTATTTTTGCTACAAAAACTGCTTATATCATTCTCTAAAATACTAGCAGTTAGGGCCAAAAAAACAATGTTAAATGTGTTAAAATATTTTTTTTACTATTGACTTTGACAGTTAGTTGTCATGAAAATAATTGCAATTAACTGTATCATTATGAAAAAATTATAATAAACCAGCAGAAAGGCATTTTTAAAAGAGTAAAATGGGCAGGTGTAACTTATCCAAAGTACATTACTGTAATATTAGACCAAGGTACAAAATCAAAATAAATACACATTAACTTACAGCAGACAGAGATGTAACATGAATGCCAGTCAATCAAAAGGAAATAATGTGGAAAAAAAGGATAAAGTTTTATTTCTGTTGGTTTCATCAAACTGTGTTCATATTATATTAAATAGGGACAATATGTAAATTGGGAATAATCCGGATTGTTTCAAATAACTGCAAGACACTGTTTATATTTTCTGTGACAAGCCAGTGAGTCAAATCATGAAAAAACACACGTTCCTGAAATGTGACAGACATGAGGTCATGACAACCTTGACCTTTGAGCCCTGAGATCAACCATCAACTGTTCTTTACTTAAATTACCTGGTACCTGTTGAATTTGTTAATAGTTTTCATTGCTGTCACTTTTGTAATAGTTATTTTCACAGAACTGTACCTCCAACACCTCAGAGGGAGATCCTGTATGTGTTTTTAGACTTGAACTGACCCCGTCAGGCTATAAATATCACTGAACTGAGACTGTCATTAAGTCACTTCTACATATAGTAGACAGTCAGGTGAGCGACTTAAAGAGAACCCTGCCAAGTAAAAGTCTTAAGACTCTTAAACAAGGGCATCCAACTTCCCGTGTCACTTGCACGCTCACTGGACAACCAGACAAGGTAAACAAGGTTAAGACTGTCGAGACGCTCACTTGGGAAATAAGAAAGTACCAGACAATGTGCCCCAGTCTGGCTACTTCACCTTAAAGACGTCTATGGCCTATATGTCATGTTTTGGTGATGTCATGTTTACTTCGATGTAAATACATACAGTAAACCTCCACAACAGAGTTATGCTTTAAGGGGAATAATATAGCTTTGCTCTCAAAAAGCAACTGCTGTGGGACAATGAAAATCTTTTGTTCTCGGTTTTTGTCCTTAAAATACCCAGTTGCACACAACATGGGATGGGTAATGTGATAGCGGGCTTGTGTATGCTTTGTGGTCATGTATCAGATACCAGTAGGGAATGTTGCAGTCACTCTAGGCTGATTTCTCATTTATTCTTCACAGCTAGCCCTAGAGATGTTGTTTTTTTTCCCACATACGTACTGGATGCATGTAAAATATATAAGTTCTTCAAACAACATACGCTGACATGTCCCCACAGGCACGAAGACGCCGAGTGAGATGAAGCGTGGTCATCTGGGATCTCGACTTAGGTGGTTTTAAGTGCACTCTTGAAGCAAATCCCCTTTGTTACTTGTTCAGATACTAAAAGGTGTTTTTACAGTAGGTCTGAGACTGTTGACAACACAATGGCTGTTGTCTTTCATCATCACTCACCTGTCTGAGAATAACATCCCCCATCCCTCGCCTATCATCTTGTCACTTGTAAGCTTGTCTAATAGTACATCAAAGCACCTTAACCTAATCACCAAAGCTGCAGTAAGAGACCACAACAAAAGCAAGAAACAGTAGGGAAACTCCCTAACCTTTGACCTTTTCCCTTACAAGGCTCCCCATGAGGAATCAAAGCTCTCAGATGTGGCACTCATGAACCCTTATTTTAATATCCTGCCCCCTTTCTGCCCCCATAAGCTTTGGTTGCGTTTAACTGTCCAATGAGAGAAGCTGCAGTATGAACCAGTTATGGCAACTGGATCATGTCAGAGAGAGAGAGAAAAATCGGATCCTCTGGAGACCGCAAAACTCAGATTTTCATTGGGGAATAAGAGGCAGAGAGTCTAAGTCCAATTTCCTTGTCTGTCTCGGTATGTGAGGTTCCCAGACGGTTTGGTCATATGGGAAAAACAGCCAGGAAGCATCAAACTGGCCAATCACAGCGGTTACAGCGCAATATATCACAGGCTGACTTTAATAAAACAGGGAGGAAGACATGTCAAAAAGGAATGGCCTTGATCTCATACATCTGTATAATGTTTCGGTACCACCATTTGGACAGGTGTCTGAAAGCTCTCAGGGAAAGTCTGGATTGAAATCACTTGGAAGTTTAGCTCTCCATGTAGCGGTGACAATTTAATGCAAATAATGAAAATAAGATAAAGCTAGCACCACACTGTTTCCACACTCTTAACCTGTACATACAGTTGAAGAGCTTATATACTTCGTACAGGTACTTGATTACATTTCAGAGGCAAAATACTGTACTTTCAATCCACTATTATCCTATGCCATCTACATTATAAAAAGTATATACCATATACAGTGTTGGGAGTAACATGTTATAAAAGTAATGCATTACAGTGACAAATTACTTTTTGCTATAACACAGTAGTGTCAGGCATTACTAATCAATTTTCAGTGATATTTTACTCAGCACAGTTTCAATAGGACTTGCGTTACAACACACTTTTCACCCATAATTTAATTACTCAAAAAAAAAACAGCAAGACTGAGAGACCTTAACCCATATACAGTCACAGAAAAAATTATTAGACCACCCTTGTTTTCTTCAATTTCTTGTTCATTTTAATGCCTGGTACAACTAAAGGTACATTTGTTTGGACAAATATAATGACAGCAAAAATAGCTCACAAGAGTTTAATTTCAGAGCTGATATCTAGCCATTTTCCATTTTTTCTTGATAATAACCAAAATCCCTTCAGTTCTTACATCAATAGCTATGGCACTGTACTGCCAAAAACAGTGCTTTTAGGCATTCCATGTTTTCTTTTCTGTCTGTTTTAGTCACATGATACACACAGGAGTTAGTACTTGATTGCATAACCATTGTTTCTGATGACTTTTGATGGTCTAATAATTTTTTCCATGACTGTAGACCCAAACATCCACCACTGACCAAAACCATCTACTGATTTACAATGTTTAATACCTGTTGATTCACTAATCCTATCAATACATATAAATAACTGGTGTAAAATACAGTTTGTCATCTTTTCATGGTCATCAGATATGACCCATCTGGACGCCCAGAGGCTCCGTAGTTACTGTGGAAACACCAGTAAAACCCATGGAGTTGAATTAATGACAGTGGATGGAGACACATGGTTTATGTTCAGTTAATGATATATTTTGCTGAAAAAGTCACTTCAGCTTCAGTTTTCTCTATTTCTGATATAATAACCTTTGATTTTACTTTGACATTTTATGAACATTTACATGATCATTGAATTAAATATAGAAAAAATAAACGAAAAAATAAACAGGACAATATTATAATAAATGGCAATAAATCACTTAAGAAAGGGTAAATATAGAGAAAAATTCATTTGTGAACTGCCACAAAAGTGTATGGGGGGGCATTTATGATGACAGTCTGTATGTAACTCAAAAGTAATACAGGAGTCATGTAACACATTACACTTCTGAGACAGTAATAATGTAAGGTAAGGAATTATTTTTAAATAACAGTAACAAGTAATCTGTAATGTATAACAGTTTGGAAGTAAAATGCACAACACTGATCGTATATAGACACTACTATAGTATATGCTGATTACATAAGCCTTATCTTAACCATACATGATATTAAAATACTGTTTAAATATTAATGCATCAAACATAACAATCCAATAATGCAGCTGTACACATTATCCTTTCATTTACTGTCATTTTTGCATTATGTACCTTCTTTTACTTTGGATCAGATTACTTTTTTACAGTACTCTTTGGGCTGCAAGAGATATTTTACACATAATAACTGCTGTAACAATATTTAGTTTTAAGAGGGTGATTTTAGCTCCTCAGATACACCATCGTAGTCTTTGGAGTCACTTATACTTGACAATGTAAAGATGTCACTCTAGGCAGAAGATTTTTGCTATCTGGCAATTTCTTTTACTATTTATTAACCTTTACTATTTATTTTTCATTTTTTTAGACTGTTTCAATTTTGTCAAATAAATTGAAAATACAAACCACTTTGAAGCTGGACTACATGATCAGCATCCCCTGTGAAGCTAAACATTCTGACACTATTTACAATAGAATTAACAACTGAATGATGAATGGAAAACTACCCAATCAACACTAATTATCAATACCAGTGGCAGGGTTAAACCTGATGGGCTATGTGCTAGAATGGGGCCTCAGACTAGGGAGATGAACTGCATGAAAAGTCACCGGATAAATGGAAAAACCAAAAGAGTTACATAAAGGAGTGTACACGCAAGCAACATGGGAGAAAGATAGGAAAGATGAGGGAGAGTTTATTCCTCTCCCCTCATCTGTTCTCCTTTTATTCTCTGAGGTTCAGACCAGTGATACGTATCTAGATCTGGCCTGCATATTTTGGACTGATCCCTCCCCGGGGTTCCTCAAACTGCCCCTCTATGTTTGGGCAAGCTTGAAAGAGAGTTGATAGTATTCAAAGTACCATGACAAGAGAGTGACGCACACAGTCGCTGAGTTTTTATCTCCACATCGGCAGCTGGGAGCGCAGCTTCAACACATGCCCATCGTCTCACGTTTCTGCAGCAGCGGTCCCAGATGCAAAACGGGCCATGAGAGGCGCTTCATAGGTCAATGGCTTGGTGATTTATGAGACAGTGCCACACAATGACTATACACTGCACAGTGCATTTCAGCATCACATGAAGAGATGCACTGAGGGTCATGAAATTTTATCAGGTGTATCTCTGTCAAACCTCCCTCCAAGCAGCGGATAGATGGAAAAAAAAAAAAAAGCTATAAATTGCTAACTCTTGCAGAAAGCCTTGAGGACCAGTCAGCTGATAAGTTATGTATGCTAATGTGGCAAAGTGGTTTGTCTAATTCTAAACAGACTTTTTCTAGTCAGAGAACAACAGGATGTTTGCCCTAATCTAGATGTTTTAATGCTTTACTGTCTGGGAAACTGGCTAAAAAACACCGCAAAGAACTGAGCGGATGTCACTGAGAGGCCTTAGGTGAAGATGTGTGTATCTGCTGTTCATATCACAACCACAGATCACTGACGATCGCTGGGAGGTCTTTCCCATATGACCCATTTCACTGCTCCACTTGCTGCGCCTTGGGTAAACAATGATTGTGTTTGTTAGATAGGCACATGTACAGTAATAAGACCATTTATCTTCTTAGATGTGTTCGTAATTTGTTTCAAGAAGATCGAAAGATCAATATCACTGATCGACTATGTATGCAAGGGTCATGTAAACCTCCTGGATGTTCCGAAGTGGCTTATATTCTCAAACTGTCATTATTCTAATTGAGATATGTGCGACATGCTGATATTGAGTTTATAGTAGCATTATCTGGAACATTTAACATATGCACTTTGAGGGGTGGGGGGTTTACATTAGTTTCCAAACAAGGCCTTTCACATTCTCCAGATCACAATTTAATTTTAAGATAACTGTGATGATTTTACACAATCTCAGTAATCGTCTCCATTTACCTGCATAAAAACAGTAAGTGAAACAGAACATATTTCCACTGTTTCACTGGCATTCTTTAATGCCATTTTGATGCATCTCATTCATCAACTATCCAGCATATTCTCACTGTAAACATAAATATCAGCAAAGAATTTCATTATCAATGCATTACTACTTATATCAGGGTTTTCCATTGGTTTTCAGAGGATTTGGGCTCTTTATACAAATCTTATGATTGTAATGAAAACATTCTATTTTGAAACAAATGGCACAACCGCTTAAGTTTTACATTAAACAAAGTATGCTGCATGTAAATGGAAACATTAACGGAATATTAATTTTCATGAGCCGTGTAAACACTTCAGTGGGTGTATTGTCTGTTTCTGAATAGACGACAATCAGGCCCAGACTTTACAGTGATGAGGGGGAGTCACAACATCAGCCTGGGTCGTTCTAGAAAACTGGTCAAACAGCAAAGTGCAGGTGCTCATCACTGCAACATAAGGTTGTTTACACCAGCACCAAGGAGAACTGTGTCACTCCTCCACAGTCTGTCACTGCAGTGGAATGGAAAAACAATTTCACCTTCCACTCAGTTGGCATCACCGCTTGTGACTTTTTGTGGGGAAAACCCCTAATTGATTTATGACAAATGAATGGGTAATAGGTTTTCTATAAAGGCAATCTGACTTAGCAATAAAAACAGAGGCGTTACTAGTAAAATAAATGATGGTTCTATTGTCTTCAGTGAGTCAGCACGAACAGAGCCATAACGTAAGCAAACACGAGTGGAAGACAGTATGAGGAACAAGGGTCTATCAAGTCAATAAACCTACAATTAACAAACATTGAGCTGCTCTTTCACACTGTACACAGGATGTCCTACCACAGTGACACAGAGGAGCATTACTATTAAAAGTTTTGCACTAAATAAGAACTCAATTCTCACTGTCATTTCAGAAGTGTTTAGATCCCATTTGTAACACTGACAGTGAATTTTCCCCTATCTTTTGTTTTAAAGAGATGTTCAGTATAGTGACACAGGAATTAATATGAGTTGTGTTGTATTGAAAAGGCTTAACACAAAAAAAATACTATCTAATAGTAGCTTATTCAGCCAAACATATTGAATCAGATGAATACATTTATCTTTTTTTTTTTGCATATTTCTTAATTCAGAGATTTTTTAGTAAAGGAAAAAAGCAAGACAAAAGTTACTTCCAAATAAAATACATAAATTGTTCTCAGTGAGAGGAGGAGGAGGAAATAATCTAAAATAGATAATGAATTTGAAAATGCATCGCGTTAGAACAACTCTAAAAAGGATGTGTGTTTCAATCACAGGAGTTAAATTATGGAGCAGATTAATTAAAGCAATGTAAAAACATCACTAAGTTTAAAGGAAAATATAAAATACAATACAACTAAATACAAGGATGAAGAAAAGCAGTTTAATCCAGGATGTTAATGTCAGTGTTTAAAGAAAGAAAATAGCTGTTGTGTTTTGTGCTGTTTTATTCTTTATTTAAACAGATTCATTTGAGTTGTGTGTAGGAATATAAGTATAAGTTTTGCCTACTGCTTTTCAAACATGGCAAGAAAAGCAAATGTAAATGTACCTTGTAAGAACTCTGAATGTCTAACAAAACGAAAATCTATCTATCTAAAAACAGATTACATATTAGTTCTGTAACATGTTGTGTTTAAGTACGTTTCTGTAACACTGAAGGCGTCACTGCTTTTTCAGCTTCTACAAATCAATGTTGTCATTATGCTAGTACTTAAAAGCTAAATTAAGTACATAAATTAAAATGACTAACACTAGACTATTCCTCAACATAAAAATAAACCTACTTATGCACTAACAAAAACTACAGTGGAAAAAAAATATCTTATAGTCTAAATAAAAACTAGTGTGTCATAATCTAGAACCACTGAACAATCATAGCAACTCCTAAAAGACTCTCCAGCTCTTTAAGCACATCACCACTTCCTCCTAGTGGTCATTACAGGTAAGGCACCTACAGCTTTCACACAAATCTGAGTAAGAATCTAAACTGAGCACAAACAGTAAAAGCACATTTACAACTTCTATAAAAAAAACGCTGTCTCCAGCTATAAACCTGTCTCTAATGTGTGATTCTGTTATTTCTCTTTACCGTAACAGCAGGGGACTTTTTACTGGATCATTTCGAGACATCACAGAGCCCTCTCACTGATTCCTCCCAGGAGAGACTGTTAATGTGTGATTAGTGGTCGGGTGTGTGTTGACGTCTGATGCTCTTCCATGGGCTCCGCGCTGCACGCTACCGTGACTGGCAGAGGAAGACTGGCCCGTGAGTCAGAGCACTTGCGGCCTGCTGCTGCCGGCTCAGTCCTGCAGCTGGGTCTGCGGCAGTGACGCTTGGGCTGCTCAGAGCCTGACAGCTACTGTATCTGCAGCAATCTGTGGTCGGGAGTCTGGACCTCAACTGACCAGGGTTTGGTTCTCATGGTCCTCAGAGGGAAGGTGGAGGAAAGTCCCTGAAAGACTCATATCTGAGGGAAGCAGCCTTGTAATTCTCAGTTGTGGGTAGAGTATTCACATGGGAGACGGGTTCATTTAGAAGTGTTAGTTTACTATAGTTTGTAAGAACAGATGACGTGTTGCTAAGGCAGGGCATCAAAACTCTTCAGTAGTGGTACCAGTACCTTGGCTTCAGCACTGGTTCCTAAACAGTAATTATAATACACATTACGGTACATGGATATGGTCTTTAATTTCAGGTTTTAACTCAGTTTATAACAGCAATTTTACAACATAAAACTAAAACCTTTTTTACCACAAGTGGTGGTCTGTTGATAAAATATCATTCATTAAAATGTAATATATGTGAGTCTCCTGTATGCACTGATTTACTCCGTAAGCAGGGTTCTTGCTCTTTATCCAAATAAAAATTCTAGACTTTTTCAAAACTGCAATTTTTTTTCCCCAAAACCTTGACTTTATGTATATTTGTGTTCCTACTTTTTTGGTTGAGATTGTACCTGTTGTGTGTTGTAGAAAAGTTCACTTTAATAAATGTATGAGTATATGAATGCATAATTTGCAGTAAAACATACACATTTACACATAGACATAAACATTTTCAAAACCTACACAGGAAATTTTCCTGAGTGAAATTTACTCAAATTGAAGAAAATTTTACTCTACTCAGATAACATTTGGTCCCTCTCTAAAAAGAGTAAAAGTTACTCTTTGGGTACAGCTCTCCAAACTCAATATAGAGCCAAATTTACTGTTTTTGAAGAAAATACTTTTGACTCTGGAAAAAATGCTCAGTAATTTTTCCTGTGTATGAAAATCATAAAAGTGAATGGATATCACACAAGTTTCACTAGAATCATTCCAGTACCAACCGGTTAGTGAAATCATATCCAGTTTTATGTCTTCCTTGTGTATTTCTTATCTTATAAGATTATGTGCCCTTGACATGTTGTGAAATGTTGGTCCCGTATAAACCATCTCAGAACCTGAGAACCTCAGGGACTGGTCTTTTGCTGCTGCCCAGAGTCAGGACTAAACACGGTGAAGCTGTGTTTCAGTTCTATGCAGCTAAACTCTGGAACAGTCTTCCTGATGACGTGAGACAGGCCTCTACTCTGACAAAGTTTAAGTCCAGGCTGAAAACAGCTCTGTTCAACTGTGCATAGAAAAACAGAAAGGGTTCTATCTGCACTCTTCTCTTTTACTTTGTTTTAATTGATTATTATTTATGTTTTATTGATTATGTTTTAATTGTAATTGTGTGTTTTTAACCTGTCTCTTTTCCATTTCTATAAAGCACTGTGAATTGCCCTGTGTATGAATTGTACTATACAAATAAATCTGCCTTGCCTTGCCTTGAGCATACTCTGAATTCAACTATGAGAGAAACTTTTTTCCATAGTTTATCAAAACTTTCACACAAAATTCCAGATTTTTCAAGGTCTAGAAAACAGCGTTTTAAGACCTGCACAAGCACCCTGCTTAAGTACTGATTTAGCATCAAACAACAGTTCTCGATAGTTGATTATTTGGAATCTCTTAACATTCCCATTAAAAAAATTTTAAAAAATCACAAATGAAAAAAAGAAAAATGGATCTGACCAGTGGTGGAAGAAGTATTTTCCTACCAATGTCCTGCATTCAAAACCTTATGTAAGTACAATGTAGCTAACTAAAGTCATTATGCAGTAAAATGATCCCCATCAGCATTTTATAATTACATGGTGTGTACATGAATGTGTTTCATTTTACTGCTGTACATGTTTGAGCCTATTTTGAAATGTTTTACATGCACTTGGCTGGTTTATCATATAAAGACACAAACAGCCATTGGCAACCAAAGCCATCTACTGATGTAAACTGTTGTTGATCCACTAATCCTATCAATACATGTAAATAATTGGTGTAAAATACAGTTTGTCATCTTTCCATGGTCATCAGATATGACCCATTTGGACGTTCTGAGGTTCCGTAGTGAACACGGAAACACAGTCATCTTCTACAACTTTGATTCACCAGTAATTTGGATAAATAACAGTGAATGGAGACACTTGGTTTTTATTCAGTTAATGATATATTTTACTGAAAAAGTCACTTTTTCTTCAGTTTTCTCTGTTTTAATCTAATAACCTTTAAATTTACTCTAAGTTTTCATGAGCGTCTAAATTAAGTATAGGGAATCAAATATAGGAAAATACATGATTTACACTAAAAACTGCAAAATGCGGAAGATAATATTATAATAAATTAGGATAAATCACTTAAGAAAGTGGGGAACTGACACAAAAGAAGCACTAGGTCTTTATGGGTTAATCTAGGTCTATTTCCTAAGTCACATTTTTTCAGGTCATAGCTAATGATGAAAAATGAAGCAGCAATTTTAGTAGAGTAAAGTTACACAGATATCAGAATTTGGCCAAAAATATGACACTGAACTATGAAATATGACCGGCTACTGATATGTTTGTAGCATCGCTGTCCTGGGAGAACCACTTCTCTCTAAAAAAAAATCTACTTTTTATGAGCTCTGAAAAACAGGCTTGTTTATTAGCTCTGTGAAAAAGTATTATCAAGTGTATCCCAGGTTTTTGAAAGGTTTATTTGGTTTAAGAAGATGGAGAATTTTGATTTCCCATAAGGAAAAACATTTACATTTACATGTGAAAAGACACATGCACCACAATGGACAGAAAATGGATGAAAAACGGTGGTCAGACAAAAAATACAGTATAGAGTATGTAAAGCAGTGTTTTTCAACCTTGGGGTTGCCTGGGATTCAATGGGGTTGCCTGAAATTTCTAGTAATTGATAAAAATTAAAAAAAAAAAAAAAAAAAAAAAAAATTACTAATAAAAATTATATGGTGAGTTGAGAGAGACAATCACAATACATAAAAGACATGGCAAACTGTGAAGCTGAAACTGAAGCACTGTGGTACTGTTTATCTTTCAAATGTTCATTGTGGTCAGTTTAAGATGCTGCAGCTCTTTCATAATTCATAGTTTGAGTTATTGTTGTCTTGTAAATCCAAGCTGGACTGACTGTACATATCCTGACCAAGGAAAATAAAATTCTCTCTTTGTGCAGTAATCTACACCTGGCTTTTCTGCCTCCGTCCATAATAATATACATTATATAGACTAAATGTCGTCTAAAATGAACATTTATTTGCAACATAGTATAGCAAACTATTACATGATCAAAAACAAATTAATTTTAGCAAAAAAAAAAAAAGTCTCTGTTTTGAATGTCTGGATTCGCCAGAAATTTGTGATGTTAAAATGGGATCACGAGCCAAAAAAGGTTGGGAACCACTGATGTAAAGTATAAGAAGTATAAAGCAACACAAAATGGAAAACACAAATGCAGTACCTAAAATGTACAGGTATAGCACATGAAAAAAAAAAAAAAAAAATCAATCACCTGGACCTGACAAACAGTCCAGTGCCACATATCACTACTGTCCATCAGCTAAACAACTACTCAATTACTGTTTGCAGCTCTATTGAAAAGTAACTACAGTTTCAAGTGCTAAAAAGGTGTCAGTAAAAAGAACATAATTTACTACAGTACTCAGGTAATTGTAAAAGTAAGACAGACTAGAGACAGAGGCAGCTCATTTGAAAACTTCGAAATGAAACACTCCCACCTGCTGAATGCTTTGAGTGTCAAACAATGACAACCTCTTGACCAACTCTCCCAGTTAAGCCAACAAAATGCCTGGACCGGATGTTATAGCGCGGCTCCTTTGAGGTTGACCATGAGTCACTGAAAGGGGACAACACCCTCCTTCCCCCTCCCTCCATCCCCTCCCACAGCTTTGAAGTGGTGGCAGATTGTGCACAAACAACATAAACCTCCCTGCGACAAACGCTGTGATTTACCACCCAAGGCAAGGAAATGGCCACTAAGACAGTTCTATTCAGTTTATAGGGCTGTTTTGTAGTTTTTGTACCTCCGGACGGACACTCTTTTGTGATAGCCACTTTGAGAATGCTGGAAATGAGGATTCCCAAAGCGGAGCCAGAACAAATGCCCGGCCAGGCACCTAACTGAGTCTTACAAGCTGAGGACAGTTTTGTCACAACAAATCTCACACTCTCACTCCTGTGGTAAACACATTCAAATGCCAATTTCCAGTGAAATCAGCAGTCTAATGATGCTCTTTTACACTTCACATGTCACTTCAGATGCAATTTAAGCAATGAATTTATAAAAAATGCAAAAATGGAAATGAAAAGTACCATTTTGAGGTGAGTTGTTTGGTTGAAAATAAACATAAATGCATAAATTTCACTTAATTTCACATATCTTACGCACAAGTCTCACCACGCCTACATCTAAAATTGTACAAGAAATAATGTATTTGTTGATATATGGCTCCCTAATGTACAGTGCACTTCAGGATATGGTCACAAATCTTTCAACTGAGGATATAACAAAACAAAAGCATCCCCCTGTCATTATTATAGAGTAGTTCAGATAAAAAAAAGTGCGAAAATGCATCTCTATATGCAGTCAGAGGATGATGAAACACATCAAATATATGACAAAGTAGTGCCTTATGTCCAAAATTCAAATGGGACTTAAATGTCATCTTTCACATGTCTGTTGGCACAAATATAAACAATTAAAGTCACAAAATTATTTTCTTTATCTTTTACTTTACTGTTTTCCTTAATCATTTTACCCTTTATATTACCTTTTCATTGCCTCTGTGCTGCTGTAATATGACTGTTATATTGGTTTGGCATCAATAAAGCCTGACTGAACATTTATTGACAAATAAGATGTAATGCTTTTAAATACCACAAGAGGGAACCATTTTCTAAAAAAAATCCACAACTCTGTTACCTTATGTTACCTTTTGGCACTGACTCTGAATGTGTTTGTCTACTGCTTTAAGTGGGAACAAATAAGTGGTAATTCACACAATGCATGGTGTATCAGCAAGTCATTAAATACTACATCAAATATTAGTGATCAAAAGATAGTAAAGGGCCTGAGGGGGGGAATCCAGTTGTTTTCAGAGTGGGACTTTGCCACATATGTGTTGACAATATCTAGTTTAAATATGGATATATGAATATGTTATTACTATAGTACCTTATATGGGATAATATAGAATATTATATGTATTTATATCACATATGTATATGTGTTTTGATTTTTGTTTGTTTTTTAGTTTTTATTCATATCTGAGATTGCTGATACTAGTATGATAATTTGTGAATGGATATTATATTTGTGTATATAGGAATAAGGCTGTGTTATATTGTTGTATTGTTGTTGTTGTTGTTGTTGTTGTTGTTGTTGTTGTTAGGGTTATTGTTGTTATTGATATTATTATTATTATTATTATTATTATTATTATTATTATATTGATAGTCACATAAAACAATAATTGCTTCTATTTATTTAGAGATCATAAGGAACAGATATTGGGGGTAGGAGTATATAAGTTTTTACTTCCTCCTACTCCTTTTCGAGCATGTTTAATTTTATTTATTTTTTTATTCTATTTTATTTTATTTTTCTCTTTTGTTTACTTATCAACCTTTTATGTATCATTACTGATATTTTGATGGTTGGTTTTGTTTTGATTTCACTGTCTACCTGTTCAAAATAAAGATCTGAAATCAAATCAAATTTAACAAGAAAAGCACTTGGAGACCAAAGACCTCCGCTAAGACAGATCTCCCCCCCGATCACCACCAAAATTTAATCATTTGTTCCTTGTGCCAGTATCAACATTTCCTGAAAATTTCAAGAAAATCCATCCATAACTTTTTGAGTTATCTTGCTAACAAACAAACAAACAAACAAACACACAAACACACAAAGCAAAGTGATCACAATACCTCCTGGCGGAGGTAAAAATACTGAGATACATTGCTGAAGTTCACAAAGTAAATAAATCAAATCACATGAACACTGAAATTTGCATTTGCACCGGCTGCAGTATTATCAGACCCTTAGTTGATGGCAGTCCCAGTGAAATCGCTGGATACTTTATCTGTCTTCTCTACGTTTAGTGTTTCACACAAATGAAACCCTTCTGCAGCATCACTATTCTCTATGCCCAGGTGAAACCCAAGCTCCCTGAGGCTACTTAGAGCAGCCACAGACCGAGAAGCCAAGACTGATAAGAGTGGGAGGGGATGAGCATCACATAGTGTGTAAATCACTTTATTTAGGGACATTATCAATTGGTCAGAGATCCTGATATGGAGAGAAAGAAGTCCTGGAAGCTTGTGAGAACAGAAAGAAATAGAAAGAAAAGCTCTTGTTACACTGAAGAGTAAATGGGCTGGTACTACAGACGACCAGATCATTTTAAGCACTGTTATTAAACTTTGGAACAGTCTAGACATCCAACACAAGCAATGCCAAAATATCCACCGATTTAAACTGCTATATAAACATATGGTCTGGTCCCAGTATAAAGATAGAGGGTCTTAATACTTATGTTACATGTTGATATGTGCTTGTTGCTCCTCATCTAGTTGGTATGTGTTGTCCATTACCTTCTGGTATTGTTCTTACCATTGCTGTTATGTGCTGCCCTTTACCATTAGTGATATTGTAGTTTTCTTACCATTGTTGGTATGTAATTATCTTAATGTAAATTAACGGTTAACTGTTATCCGTGGTAACACCACCATGAATGCACCATGAGTTTATTCTAATTTGATATAGGCCTATTTTATTCATTGTTCTGGCTTGAAGTCTAAAGACAGGAGTAAGTATTTAAAATGTTATTATGTTAAGTTATCTGATAATGAGAATGGGGGTGGGATTAAATAAGTTTTTCTTCTTCGCACTCCTGTTCGAGTGTAAATGAATGTTTTTGGAATTTTGAACTTGCATGTATTCTGTAAATACTTGAAATAAACAAATAAATGAAATATATATATGTGTGTGCGTGTGTGTGTGCGTGTGCGTGTGTGTACTCCACCAGTCAAAAGTTTGGACTCCCCTTCTCATTTAAATGGCATGAGATGGACCACAGATGGCCAACAAGTGCTCAGCATCACTGGGAACTCCTTCAAGATTGTTGGAAAACATTTCAGGTGACTACCTCATGAAGTTCATCGAGCGAATGCCAAGAATGTGCAAAGCAGTAATAAAAGCAAAATGTGGCTATTTTGAAGAATCTAAAATATAAAACATGCTTTGAGTTATGTCACACTTTTTAACTACATAATTCCATATGTGTTCATTCATAGTTTTGATACCTTCAGTGAGAGTCCACAATGTTGACAGTCATGAAAATAAAGAAAACCAGGTGAGTCCAAACTTTTTTTTAACATGAACTAGAAGTGCACTGCTGACAGTGCACATAATACATCCTGTTTATCAAATACATTGTTAAATCAATGCTAACTAAAGGTTCAGTATGTAACATTAAAAGAAATTGAGAATATAATTGCAGAAATAGAATATAATATTTATAATTATGTTTTCATTAGTGTAAAGTTCGTCACCATGCATTTTTACAGTAGCAAAGAAATGACCCCCTGTTTTTTTATCCAGGTGGCATCTGGTGTTAAGCTACATGAGCATCACCAACCAGGTTTGAGTGTGGATCAGAGTTGATATCCCCTGAATGGGCTTTATGCACAGCTCAACTACTTCCTGAACTTCTGGTGGCTCCTTTATTTCCTGTCTTTCATTAATGGACACACTGATTAATCCAGGTGTGCCTAATTAATCAGTAGTCACAACAAGAAGTAGCAGACACACCTGGATTAATCAGTGTGTTCAATATTGAAAGACAGGAAATAAAAGAGCCACCTGAAGTTCAGGAAGTAGTGGGGCTGTGCATAAAGCCCATTAAAATCAATAAAAAGGTTCTGATGTGAGGCTATTTGTGTGGTGACTGTACACTGAGTGTTTGTTTGGATCCAATCATCACCTTTACTGTTAAATGTGACTTAGGCTACGTTCAGACAACAGGTCTTCATGCACAAGTTGGATTTGTTGGTGAAATCTGATTTTTTTTTTTGTGTGCTCATCCATATTACACATTAAATGCGACTTCTATCAGTTTTGAGTATGAACCGAATACGACCCTGAAGTGACCCACATGCGCAAAAGAGGTCCTGATGTAATACGTGACCATGCAGGTACACACTGTGTTTATGGAAGTAAGTATGTTTTTCACACCGCTCCTCCTCCTGGGAAGCAGAATTGTGATATTTGTCATATTTCAATTCTGTAAATGTCAGATAAATGCAACCTGGTCGTTAAAACTGAAGTTGCATTGCAAGGTATCGGATACGTATCAGATTTAGGACCACATATGAAAGTGGCCTGGGTCAGATTTGAAAAATTCAGATTTGTGCTGTTCAAACTGTCTTTAACAGATCGGATACAGGTCACATAGGGGCAAAAAAATTGGATTTGGGCCACATTTACCTGCAGTCTAAACATAGCCTAAATATCATTCACTGAACATTTAAATATCAAGTTTTGTTTGTTATTATATTATAATTAATTACATATTGTTATAATGCTTCACCCTGCTGTCTCAAAAATCAATTTCAGCCATTGAAAAACTCAATAACAAAATAACTTCAAGCTTGTTACTGAGTTTAACTACTGTAACATATAAAAGCCTAAAAGGTGACTTTAAAATATTTTGCCCTCTATCATTCACTGCTCTCTGAATATCCATCTATTATCACCTGGACCCTGACTGAGTCTAGTTTGCTGCTCTGAAAAAACACTGCCATACTCTCTGGTTGAATAGCCCATTAGGAGTCCAGTGATCTGAAGATAACAGGACAAAGTGGCTACTATACTCCAGCAGATGGCTGCCTCACCACTTTAACATCCACCTCTCTGCGTGCATGCAAGCACGGAGTTAGAATGCAGAGGCCCCAGTGAACAAAACAAAATCATCCCCTTCTCCAAATCCAAACACATGCAATTCAGGTTTTTGTATTGTAGGTTCAGATTACTAGTAATTAGAAACACCATACTGACAAACCCTAACATATGATCACAAGCCAAAGGTCAATATCAAGACCTGCAGGATCTACAACACATGACCGCAATGATTCTTTAATGGGCTGTACATGGGAAAATACCCGATGTTCACTGAAGAATGTGAAACATAGAAGACAATATTAAAATGAAAACATAACCTCCGCCATTTCACTTGGCGGAGGTAATAAATTATGATAAACCACTTTGGAAAGGTTAAAAGTAAGGAAAATGCATTTGGACGTAAGAAAGTCCTAATGTTGTTGTTTTGCTTTCTGATGTCATTGCATGGTTAACTTTAGAACTGAAACAATTAATCAACTAATTGACTCGAGTTAGTTAAGAAACTATTCAATTGAAGCTTCCTTTCCTTAAATTCACTTAACACTTAACATACAACTTTGTGGTGATCCTGGCATCAATTAGTTACATCTTAAATGGTTAGTAAGTTGTATAGAAGTTTGTTGAAGACTGCAGTGCACATATTGTTTTATGTTGTTTTTATTATTTCTAATATATCTATAAATATGTGTACTTTTATACTGTTGTTATTGTTGTTAATTCTTTATAGATATTTTTATATATGCTTTGACTTTTATATCTTTTGTAGTTGTTGTTTCAGCTGGTACTGCAATACAAAGCAAGTTGTTTGTCATTTCCATGCATGTTTTCTTCACATTTTTACAACTTTATTTTCATCTATTCAAATTAACTTGAATTAAGGAAATAATTAATAGCTGCAGCTGTAATTAATTAACTTAACAAAAAGCCTCGTCAGTCATTTTATTCAGGCCTGAACATAGTTAGACAAAATATATAAAGTTCATGAATCTGGTATTCTACCTGTCCTGTTGTGTTCGGTGGAGGTGATGGTGATGGTGGCCGCCATGTTGACTGTCCGGGCCTCCTGGATGTGGGTCGGACTCGGTAACTCTTGTTTACAGGGTTATTACACTCCTCCACATTAACTTACAGGTCCGGTTCTTTGCTAGCATACAACAGCAAAATATATTTGCTATGTTTATCCTTGTTAGGCGTGTCTTTTGCTGCTTCACCTTTCCTGTAGCTAACTTTTATGCTAACTGAGGGGCAGACATCAGGCCATTATACTCTGTTCTGATTGGTTGTTTCACTACGCGGCTTTGATTGGGTCATTCATCATGACTATTTATGTCAATCAAACGAGTATGTTGACTTCCTGATCACACAAAAATAGACACATGCAGTTCATTTATTTTTTTTTTTTCTCATGTTAGCAAATAGAAACGACCTGAAATGTCTTTATAGAAATATATTCAATTTTAACAATATAATGTCTGTTAATAAATGTTTTGTGCATTTGTGCACTGTGATCTGTATGTTGTGTTAATAGTGAGCTGAGACATCATATTGTTGAAACTGCACTTTTTCTGATGACATTTCTGGTTGTACGTAGTTGTTCAGGTTATTCACATTTTCATAATGTATTACTTTTTTCACCCTAAAACAAAGAGAAGATTTTGGATTATTATTTATAGGTTATAATGCATATTATTTTACTGGTCCAGCCCGCTTGACATCACATTGGCTTGTATGTGGTCCCAGAAAAAAAATCAGTTTTACCCCCCTGTTGTAGATGGTGGTCTATTATCTGTCTTTTCTGTGGCATTTGCCACTTGATTGATGTACAACACGTCCAGTCTGAAGTCACTGCACATGCATGGTGTGAGCTCCTGCAAAACTCCAACAATTTCTACCTACTACAGAAGGGCTATAAAAATACCTGTGAGTCCTGGACCAAGAATATAATATTTGAAGTGTGCTTGTCTGATCTGATATATCATTGCTATTCCAAAGAACGGAAATATGGAGAGAAACTATGAAAGTGTTCATAAAAACTATCACACTGACTTCCCTCTGAAAAGTAAGATGAGAAATGGGAAGGCGAGGGGACTAAAATGAAGTCACTTATTTTTCCCCACATGAAGATTATTAAAGGAGCGTATGACTTTCATCACAATTTTTTTCAAATGTGTAAAACCCCAGTGATATCCTAATTATTACTAATCCATTAGTCTTTCTATGCTTATGCACCTGAATCACTTCCCTCATGGTGAACAACATCAAAGATGACTCCATCATAAACACAGTCCACTTGTTTGCATAACAAACCAAAATGTTACTCAGGCCTTTTCGGAAATTTTGGCACAAAGTGCATTGTGGGAATGGGAATTCCATGCAGCAGCAATTTTGCTGTCTCTTCATGAGTGCTGAACCCAAATGTGGCCTTTACCTCCAGCAACCTACTCATTCTATAAAATAACCCTGGTGGAAAGTGTAATTTTACATTAATAATCTGGCTCATTTTCTTGCCAAATCTGTGAGAAACTGCTTTCGCTTCCCACAATTGATTTTGTGGCAAAATTTCTGAAAAGGCCTGAGTGATGTTTTGGTTTGTTATGTAAACAAACGGACTGTGTTTATGATGGAGTCATCTTCGAAGTTGTTCACAAAGAAGGAAGTGATTCAGGCGCATAAGCATGGAAAGACTAATGGATAAGTGATAATTGGCTATCACTGGGGTTTCAAACATTTGAAAAAAAATTGTGATGAAAGTCATATGATGCTTTAAGTCCAAACATATTCCACCATGACTGATGATGATATACAACTCTGCCTAAGACTTAAGGTACCAGCACCTGCTGTCCAGACTATGCAGCCCTGGCTGATTCCATCCACTGATGTGTTTCAACGAGCATTATCTTACCGAAAAATCCAGTTTTGACCTCAACAGAACAGTGCATATGCACAGGGGAACATGAGGGTTTTGAGAATGGAACAATACTTGGCAGAGTTCAGTGACTTAATGCAATATAATGCAATATATCACAAACGCATGAGGTGTCCAAAAACCTTTTTCCACCATCGCATAAGAAGTGAGTTAGATACTTAACAGGTACCAGACATGTGTCAGCACTTCTTTTGAGCATAGTCTAGTTCTCTATGCTTTTCTTTTCTTCCACTTCCTACTTAACCCAGGTAGTCGAGTCAGATGACCACCTACCCACAATACAATTCCATCAGACGTTTTTTTCTTCTTCCATAAAAGCTTTCTGAGGTTTTGTTCAGTTTCTTCTTGTTTAGTCTTAATTTGTGAAGTGGCTTAAGATAATTGTGAATTGCGGTTACTGCTATATAAACATTACTGTATTGAATTTAATTTCAGAGTATGGGTCTTAATTTTTATGCTAGTGATTATATTTTCATATTTATATACCTATTACATACCAGTAAGAGTTGCTTTGTGGAGAAAAAGCAGCAGGTGTCATAATTTAACTGTCCATTTGAGTGAAAAAGCCGAGACTAAGAATAAAACAGTAATTAGTTGTGATAAAGCTCCATTCACTAATTCATTATTATCTAACATTTTACAAAATAAAACAACTAATTCACACATAAGGTCAGTTTAAAGTGGATTACACATTTTATGGAGATGGAAAAGTCACTATCTGGTGGAGCTGCTAATTGTTCTCAGATATCTGAAATGTTTCATCTATACGAACCCAAAAGCATCATACAGTATACTCTATTAAAAACACAGAGAGACAGGTTTCAGGTGGTATTTTAACAGTATGGTATTAGTATGGTACCTTTACATAAGTCTGAGATCAGAATGCTAGTAGGCAAAAGAACTACACCTAGTGGTCAGTCTGTATCATTACATTAAAGGGGGTTGAGGTCATAGGTTTAGTGAATCATGATGTACTGTTGTGTTTCCTCTGATACAGATCTTAATATTTAAGGGTTGTGTTTTAGCCTACATTAGACTAGGATCTGATGATGATAGAGTTTGTTTTACCTCAGTTTGTTGAATTTCATATTGTGTGTTTGCTTTAATCTCAAGAGTTGGTGTGTGAATCATTGTCTGATCTCATGATATCCTTAATCTGGGCTTCTGGAAAAACCATGATCAACATGATTATTCTAACCAGGTGTTTAACCCATAAAGACCCAAACAGCCACTGGAAACCAAAATCATCAACCGATCTAAAATGTTTAACACCTGTTGATCCACTAATCCTATCAATCCATGTAAATAATTGGTGTAAAATACAGTTTGTCATCTTTTCATGGTCATCAGATACGACCCATTTGGATGTTCAGAGGCTCCGTAGTGAATGTGGAAACACCGTCATCTTCTACAACATTGATTCATCAGTAAAACCCATGGAGTTGGATCAATGACAATGGAGACACTTGTTTTATGTTCAGTTAATGATAGATTTGTTGATAAAGTCACTTATTTCTCAGTTTTCTCTGTTTTTGATATAATAACCATTGATCATCTACATGATCAGTGAATTAAATATAGAAAAATACCTGTTTTTTTTACTGAAGAAACACAAAATAATAGAATAAAAGAGTAACCCTCAACTTGAATCTGAGTTTTCATGAACATCTACATGATCAGTAAACTAAATATAGGAAAATACCTGATTGCAAAATGTAGAAGATAATACTCTAATAAATAGTGATAAAACACTTAAGAAAGATTAAATAGAGAGAAAAATTCATTTTTGTTACAGAAGTCACAAAAGTACCCCTGGGTTATTATTGTTAATCTAACATTGCATAATTAAAATGCAGCTTTCTTCGGTCAGAAGGTCACAACTTCAACAACTGCACAATTATCCCAATGGCTCTGGTTAAATGTTAATAATGAGCTCTGTCTCAAAGTATGGGTCTGCACCAAAGATAATCACATGTCCTCGGGTCATCGGAAGGAGACAAGAAGCTTTTCTTTTAAAAAAAGAGAAGTGGCTCCGTGTCCTGAACAAACAACAGTTGGTTTCATGACAGCAGACAACTTCTGTGACTGTCTTTAACATCTTATCCAATGGTCAGTAAACTGTACCGCCACCTGATAGGATCTTACGCAAACAAAATGACTGTGTCACTGCGTCTGAGGTGATTCGAGGCAGGTTTACAGTCTGTCATGGAGCTGACAACACAAGCACCAAAGCCAAATTCAGCAAACATATCACTAATCTCCACCACCATGGCTAAGAAACCCACTCTGACCGCCCATGAGACTGTTGTAAACCTTACCAGAGCATTGGGTGAAAATGGCACCAGGTTTCATTCAGCACATGTTAAATATTTGTTATTGTTTTAGCTACTTTTTTTTTTTTTTTTAATAAGAATGGACATCGCAGTACAACTACTTTTAGCTTGTAGAAGCAATTTAGTTCGGGTTTTATGTGTGTTTTTAATAGTTTTTAAGTTGTAGCAGAAGAAAAGAAATTGAGAACCAAATATATTTGCCCAGTACAACCTTGTAAAGACAATAAAGGTAAAGCTGGACTAAGATTTTTGCATATTACTGTATATTTAGTAAACATTTTATGTAAAAGAATAAAATAAAATAAGCTTCTTGAGGTGCTGGACGACTGACATGTGGGAAAAAAAGTGAGTTCACTAATCAGCTGATATCATCCCCATTCCTATTTCTAACACTAAATGGACATTATGCATACCTGTTTTAACTGAAAATTAATCTGTAAAGCTGTTATGAACTCAAAGAAATAAAGTAATAAATGATTAAAACAAACCATCAACAATAATGCATAAATGTAAATCTATCATAATTTTTGATCATTTATGCGATTATTATTATTACTGTCACAGTATTTTCAGTTTAGAAGCCTATTATTAACTATAAGTTATTAGAATCTTAAATTTTTCAGATACTGACACTGATTTACAGTGAAGAGCATTTTTAGGCATGACCATGTCCTCTGGGATTATAGCTTTATCACAGTCTACATACACATGTCTGACAGTATGTTATTATTTTATTTATTTAAATTTAAATTTTTACAGGTGTATCTGGTTTCTGTTTTAAAAATTTAAGAAAGATCAGTTTTTATGCCTCACTGCACTCTGGCATGAACTTCATTTTGGCTGTTGTCATGGGTAAGTGCAGATTTTTGCACCCATTTTAACCACATTATTTTTCAAGTCCTTTGTCTGATGGCACATTCAAAGAGCAGATAGCAGCAGATTTGACCCAACAGTGAAGATGTGTCCTGCTTAATATGAAACCTAAACATAGTCATTGTCAGACGCTGCAGAATAAATTAAATAACTGATGCTTCTTCTGTCCGACCACCTATAGGTATAGGGCTGGTGTTGAAAATCAGCCCCAGGGCAGCTCCTGCCACAGACCAGGCTGAGGCCACCCTGTTGGATGTGTTCAGGTAAGAAGGGTACATTTTAACAAACCAATATTATTTCCGAGGATGTTGCTTTGATATTAGTTTGTTTCAATCCTGTTTGCGTTTTTTCAGCCTGAAAATATTCTGAATGTTGCATTGAAATAAAACAAACCAACATATAAATTACATGATGTCTTTTCATGGCTGCATCATTGTTATATTCTAAACTGTTTTTACCTACTTTGACTTTTGTTTTATGTTTATACACTGAACAAAAATATAAATGTAACACTTTTGTTTTTGCTCCCATTTTTCATGAGCTGAACTCAACAATCTAAAACTTTTTCTATGTACAAAAAAGGCCTGTTTCTCTCAAATATTGTTCATAAATTTGTCTAAATCTGTGTTAGTGAGCACTTCTCCTTTGTCCTTTGCTGAGATAATCCATCCACCTCACAGGTGTGGCATATCAAGATGCTGATTAGACAGCAGGATTATTGCACATGTGCACCTTAGGCTGGCCACAATAAAAGGCCACTCTAAAATGTGCACTTTAACTGTATTGGGTGGTCCAGGGGGATCAGAAAACCAGTCAGTATTTGGTGTGACCACCATTTTCCTCATGCAGTCTTCTTCATGAATTCTCTGAAACACCTTTGGAGATGGTTTATGGTAGAAAATGAACATCCAGTTCAAAGGCAAAAGCTCTGTTGGGCATTCCTGAAGTCAGCATGCCAATTGCATATTCCCTCAAAACTTGTGACATTTGTGGCATTGTGCTGTGTGATAAAACTGCACATTTTAGAGTGGCCTTTTATTGTGGCCAGCCTAAGGCACACCTGTGCAATAATCCTGCTGTCTAATCAGCATCTTGATATGCCACACCTGTGAGGTGGATGGATTATCTCAGCAAAGGAGAAGTGTTCACTAAGACAAATTTAGACAGATTTGTGAACAACATTTGAGAGAAATAAACCTTGTGTGTACACAGAAAAAGTTTTAGATCTTTGAGTTCAGTTAGTGAAAAATGGGAACAAAAACAAAAGTGTTGCATTTATATTTTTGTTCAGTGTAGAAAAATAGTCACTGGAAACATTCTTGACATCTTGTTCCCAAAGGTAATCATTTCATTTGCTGTGATTTTATTTTCATGAAGGAGACGATGAAATGTATTTTTTGACCAGTGTTTGTGAAAGGATGCAAGTATATGTGTTTTACAGTACTATGATTAATTTCTTCATATTCACAGTGATAAGCACTGATACGTGATGTTGTTCTCAAACCAAGAGTTTGCTTTAATGCCAAAGAACCAATTCCATCTTACTGCTGTGTGGAAGGACCCAGTATTCTGGGCTTTTCTTTATGGAGTGGTCTTCATCATCATGAGACAGTGCAGGAGTCATGGTCAACTTCTTCACTGTCTTCAACAAAGCTTTACTTCCAGGACTAAATATTCACTCACTGCCTAATCCACTGACAGGTCCCATTGGAATGAGATCATCAAAATTAATCCCATTTTACCTGTCAGTGGTCATAATGTTATGGTTGATTAGTATAAATTGTTGTCTCGTTAAATCTATAGCAGTGGTTGTCGACTCCTGTTACCTTGGGGACCTATATTTGTCCATGGTCAGTAGGTCGCGACCCACGTTTATAGGATTGTAACAGAACTAATTTGTTCTTCAAAATCAGGCACAGGTATGATGGCATTAGCTTCTTTTTTAATAAAACAAAATTTACAATTTTTTATACTTTCAGAAAGAATACAGATAAAACAAGTCTATAGAACCATGTTGGATGGTTTTATTTTTATGCTCTTTCCTTTTATTCTTAAATCCATATTTAAAATATTCATGGTCATATGTGTGCCTGATCATCTTTGTGTCATGTCTGGCTAAGCTTTTTTTTTTCTCTTCACCCACATTCGTGTCTCAACTCTTCAGTTGAGAAAGCTGCGTCTACACCAATTTATCATATTCTGTAAGACTGTCATACGTTTGTAGTGTCACTATCCTGTCAGAACTACATCTGTGTCAAAAGTCAATGTTTCATGAGTTCAGAATAAAAGACAGATTCTTATCTTTGTGACAATGCATTTAACAAAAAAATCAATTTTTTTTTTTTAAGAATTCATTTAACCTATTTTGACCTCAATGCTGAAGGAACCCTCCATCCATTGGTTTATTATGAATACAGCAGCTGCCAATCAAATGGAATGGAGTAAAATGTATTATACAGGATGACACAAAAAAACGGGAACTTTTTAACAATCCAATAAAACCAAGAGTGATGGATGAAAAATATTTTATTCATAGTAATTGAAACCTTAAAACATGCCATTTAAGAAACAATGATGGAATTTTCATTTTTTAAAAATTACTTCCTGTAGATGGCGTCCTCCTGTACGAATGCATTCTTGAAATCTGCTGTTGAAATTCCTCATTGACCGCTGCAACATCTCAGCTGGGATACTGTGAATTTCATCCTGAATTCTCTGTTTTAACTCATCCAGAGTTCTTGGTCGAGTCGTGTACACTTTACTCTTGAGATACCCCCACAAGAAAAAATCACAAACGGACAAATCTGGCAATCTAGCAGGCCAGGGAACGTTACCGAATCTTGAGATCACACGGTTACCGAACAATTCTCGCACAGCTGCCAATGGTTACTAAAATGGGGGTGTTTACTTGCTCAAGGTCACTGTCTCTCAGTGCTGCCACTTGCTCATGTCTGCCAATATGCACTTCAAAAATTCCCGTTTTTTCGGGTCACCCTGTATTATTAAATACAGTACATTTTCATGTCCCTGTGACTGGACTCACAATTTAATTCCTGGTGATATTGCATAGTGAGGTTACTGCACTGCATGGCATGTTTAATAATTAAATTGTTTTATTCTCTTGTATAACTGTTTTATGTACTCAATCTTTTCCTTAAAAAAAAAAAAAACTTTAATTATTCATAATTTTATTTTTATTTTCCTCTGGGTGCTCATTTTGTTTACATTGAATTGCCTTTGTGCATGAAATGTATTTATAGGAAAATTATCATTCTGTTACAATATAGGCAGTTACATTATATGTTAAAAATTGTTCTAACAACATAAGTATTTATGTTGTGAAATTTATTTGTAAGGAATAGATGGAGTCAGTGAAACATCTTAATTCCTAATTCGTGAATCATTTCAATGTATTTTTAATGAAAAATGAAAACCCTTTGCATCTTTAATGTTGTGTTTGTCAAACAGAGAATAGAATAGAATAGAATAGAATAGAATAGAATAGAAGAGAATAGAATAGAATAGAATAGAATAGAATAGAATAGAATAGACTTTGTTGTCACTGCTAAAATACAACTGAATAGTGCAACTATGCAAATTGTGGTGTTATGCTCTGTGAAGTGCCCAGAATTAATATAAAAAGCAATTATAAAAGCAGTTAAAAATAAAAATATAGAATCAGTCAAGTAAAACACACATGCACATACACACAAACAAAACCAATTTCATTAGAAAACATGTAGAATGTACAGGTGTTATGTTCAGTAACCAGTGCAGTTGTAATTATCAAGTCTAAATAAATATAGAGTGAGTATCATAATCAGTGACTTTGGCATTGCACCATTTTTTACAGTAAAAATAACCTAAGTTAGTAAAAGTAACCTAACTGATTAACTGAGAAAAGTCTGCACATGAATCAGTAACGATTTAATAGTTTTTAGTTAGAGCCCTGATTACTCTGTCAACATGAAGTGGTGTGCTCTCTAACAGCCAACAACCTGACAGTAGAAATGAACAAAGCATCATGAAACACTGAATGTTATTTCATTCAGACTATGTACCTCATCAACAAAACACTGAACAACTAAACAGTTTTATAGTCAGTCATCCATCCCTGCTCCTCACCTTTCTTTCCTTTCTGCTTTACCCTCGGGGTTTTGCTGTTAAATTCTTGTATTTCAATCAAGGAAAGGCCCAACAAGCTCATTAACATTCCTGTTTGTAGAAGTGTAGGAGCACAGGAGAGAGGCCAGTGAGCCTGACACTGGCATTCACCCTCTTTTGAGGACGTGCACAGGCAAAGCGGTGCAGGGAGCCACGGAGGCCGCTCATGTGCACAGGCCTGCTTTGAGCGTGGCCACTCAGGCATGATGCAACCACAGAGGGAGACAATAGGTGGCAGCACCTCAAGCCCTGAAACCAACCAGGCCTGACAATCCCTGTGTGACTCTTTTCATCCACTCCATCTATCCACCTCCTTTTGTCTGCTTCAACCCGCGCTCACATAAGAACTGTGTCCTGACCTGGATGGAGTTTGTTTAATTTCGGTGTTTCAGAGGGCCCACTTTTTGCAGATGGTGACAGGTAACCTAGAGATAGCATAAAGCTTTCAAAAGGGGCTAAACCCCAGAAAGGTTGAATGAATAAACAAAGGAATGAATACCTTTGTCCTGTTTTTTTGAGTAAAGTTTTATTAAGTAACGTCCAATCGAAACTACACTTATTCATGTATTTGAGTATTTCAGTTTTCTGTTTCTTCAAGTGTAAACTTCTATGCACATGGAATTTACTTCTTGTGTTAAATATTTACAACACATAACACATAAACAACTCAAAATTCTGATTTTCGCAAAAGTATTAAATATATTGTGGTTTTCTAGTGGCCAGACTCAATATTATGCTAATTTTCCTACTTGTATTTGTTTGTTTGCATTGTTTTGTTTATCCTAACTGTGAAATTTTATATGTAAGAGGCTGTTAAAATGGGCTCCACCTTCACCATATAAGTACATTTATGAAATTGCTCTTCAAAGTTTCTCTACTTGAGCCTTTCATTTGTAATATTATTATTATGCTTCATATCTGTGCCTTTTACTCAACTTTTCTTTTCACTGAAGATTCATGTTATTAATGTAAAATGAAGATTAACTGGTGAATTACGATGTATTACTATGATTATTAAGCCACCCAGGACTAAATACAGTAATAATAAGTAAAAAAAAAAAAAAAAAAAAAAAAAAAAAGACTTAACACATTACCAGCTGCAACAATAAAAATCCATAGTACACTGCATTTCACCATCTGCACCTCTACTTTTGGTATTTTAAGTATATTTTTTATTTTTTATGCCAATACTCTAAATCAGGATTTTTACTAACAACAGAATATGTTTATCCAGTGTTATTGCTGCTATTATTCAAGTAAAAGTGCTTCCTCCATCTCATATAATAACAGAATGAATAATACATAACAATATCACACGGTCAAAAGGGGTCATTCAGCACAATAAATCCTTCCCCTACTTCGATACACACCAAATACAGGACTTATACTCGTACCAGATAATTGAGAAAAAATAACTAGTATGGATAACTACGTCTAGTTTTGAATATGAGTACTCACTTTAAGAGGATCTGTGCACGGTATGTTTTAAAAAGGAAACACTGCTTATCTGTGCACACCAAACACCTTTCTACTAATATAAGACCAGATACATGCAGACATTTTCACAGATAGTTGGTGGTAACAGAACCATCAACTATGAATTTACATGCATAACATCACACATGGGTCTCTCCTACAATAGCTTATGATTAAGATTTAAAGGTGGCTCTGGTTTGGCTTCTTTTATTGAAGCGAATCATTATAATACTCCTCACAGCACCAGTAATCACTGCTGAAACCAAGAGCTCATCGCCATGCTGTCTTTAACAGATAACTAAAACCCATGTTCAACGATAATTTTTTAATAGCCAAGTAACTGATTGATTGATTCAGGTATTATTCAACACTCAGATGTAATATCTAAGAAGATTTGATACCGTCACGTTCAGAAATACGGTTGAATTCAGGTTGGTTAATGCTATCACAGCAACATGCAGCATCATTTTAAGTTCATCCATTCATTCATTCATTCATTCATTCATTTTCTGAACCTACTTTATCCTCACTAGGGTCACAGGAGTCGCTGGAGCCTATCCCAGCTACATATGGGTGAAGGTGGGGTACACCCTGAACATGTCGCCAGTTCATCGCAGGACTGACAAATAGAGACAAACAATCACTCTCACATTCACACCTATGGACAACTTAGATTAACCAATTAACCTATCAGTGCATGTCTTTGGATGGTGGGAGGGAGCCGGAATACCAGGAGAGAACCCATGCAGACACAGTGGGAACATGCAAACTCCACACAGAAAGGTCCCACTCCGCTTTTTAAGTTTTGATACAAATTCTTATCTTTAACCCTTTATCGGGCAAGTGACTCTTTTTGGTAATTTCCCCACACAGTACAAGACAGTGACAGTAACAGTTACAGTGAAGACAGTGAGTCAGCAATCTCAGGTGCAATGTGGTCTACAGGGTCTGTAAGGTCCACCTCTGCATGAACAGTGAGTGTACCTGTTTTGTTAGGTACCATGAAGTAATGGTACTAATGTAAGGAATGATGTTCAAAGGGAGAATGTGGATGTGGACAGGTGTCTGGATCAGCACTTATGTTGGTCTAATGTTCTAAAATACATGCTTCTTTCACCTTACAAGTGTTTTTTTTTTTTTTTTTTTTTTTTTTTTTTTTAGTAAATATATCTTTTTTTTGCCACTTATGGGTAAGGAACCAAATATGGTAACTTCAGTGACCTTGATTTTCTACATAACAATAAAAATTTTGAAAAATTTCACAAAACTAATAAAGTCTTATTGTGGCCTTGAAAGGTTGAAATTTTAAATTTCAGAATATTTCTATGAATGCCCTATAAAGGCTTAACATGTAATTTAACAAGTTACCCTACCAAAGGTGATTTTATTTTAAGATGAGCCATGAAGGCAGTGGGAAGTATATCACTACATTTCTAGTGTCTTTTCTTTTTGCCAGTTCTTCATTGAGCTCTCCACAGGTTGTCCCATCCTGCTCCTCTACAAGAAAAAGAATCAACACAGTCCTCATACCAATATATCAATGTCAGTCGGTAATATCTGAAAAACTTGTTTCCTGTAGTGCCCTTGCAGTGCGTCAAGTCTCATCTCAGTCTCACCTTGGGCTACGTTCACACTGTAGGTCTTCATGCTCAATTCAGATTATTTGCTGAAATCTGTTTTTTTTACATGATTGTTTATGTTATAACTGAAATGCGACTGCCATCAGACTCATCTGTGAACAGTCTACGGTCCTGAAGTGACCCACATGAACAGAAGAAGACTCGATGTCACACAAAGCACACAGGAGGCCAGGGGTCTTCAAATCCGGTCCTCGAGGGCCGGTATCCTGCATGTTTTAGATGTTTCCCTCTTCCATCACACCTGGAAGCCATTACACCGTTATCAGTCTTCTGCAGAGATTAATGATGAGCTGATCCTTAATTGAACCAGGTGTGATGGAAGAGGGAAATATCTAAAGCATGCAGGACACCAGCCCTCAAGGACCGGATTTGAATACCCCTGCTGTAGGTGTTCTTGTTTGCTCTTCTGTTCTTGGAATCTTGTAAAACATCATCACACTGCAAAAATCAAAATCTTACCAAGTGTATTTTTCTCATTTATAGTCAAAATATCTTATCACCTAAAGAGTAACTTTTCAGTGAGATATAAGAACTTATTTTCAGACAATAGGTCTTGAAAATCTTATTATAAGAAACCTTACCAAGATAATTTTCGCTTGTTCCATTGGCAGTTTTTTTTTTCTTAATTCAAGATTTTTTGTTTTTGTTTTTGCTTAATTCAAGCAACAAAAAAAAATCTGCCAATGAAACAAGTGAAAATTATCTTGGTAAGATTTCTTGAAATAAGATTTTCAAGATCTATTGTCAAAAAATAAGTTCTTATATCTCACTGACAAGTTGCTCTTTAGGTGATTATGTCTTATTTTAAGTGTGATGAGAAATTTTGACTAGAAATGAGAAAAATACACTTGGTAAAATTTAGATTTTGGCAGTGCACTTGAGGCCCAAGTGCTGTTCCATTTAAAAGTTCACACAAACGAAGATCGGCTGGAATTCCTGGCTGTTGGTCTCGTCTCATCTGTTAAACTAAGGATGGACTGGTTGGTGACTTGTGTGGACTGAGCTGGCAAATATCCCCACATACATTTCGTGCTACTGTCAACTTAGAGAGACTTGCATTCTTAGGAAGTCCATTCACTTGAGTTCGCAACTCCAAACTCGGTGAACTGGATACTGAAAAATGGCTTGTGTTTATGGAAGTGAATATGGATCTTGCCAGGTCCCGCCTCCTCTAGTGCAGAATTATGAGACATGACTGTTCAGACTGAAGTTGTAGTGGAAACCATCAGATATGTATCAGATTTGGGACCACATATGAAAGTGGCCTGGGTCTGATTTGAAAAAAAGAAAAAAATTGTATTTGTGCAGTTCAGATTGTCATAAAAACATCTGATATGGGTCACAAATGGGCAAAAAAACTCCGCTTTGGGCCACTTTTATCTGCAGTGTGAACGTAGCACTATAGTCTGGGTCTCATCTTAGTCTTGATACACTCTCTTCTTAGTCATGACAGGGTCTCAATTTAGGTGGTCTTGACTACCACACTAAGTAGCAGCAACAAAATAAAAATCTACAAGTAAGTCTGTAAGAATTTTCACATAAAACATACTTAAATTCATTTAGTACTAATATCTGACAAAAGTAATAAAACCAACATAAAGTGTCTGGGAAAGGTGTTTATCCACTAGGGGTGTAAGAAAATATCGATTCTGCAATATATCGCGATATATCATTTCACAATACTGTATCTATATCACAAAGTACTGTATCGATATTTTTAAGTATTTATTCCGATGCAGATTTTGTGAAGGTTCTTTTTTGTTTTTCTTTTTTCTTCATATATTATTTATTATTATTTAACACTCTTTTATTAAATAATGTTAGTTCCTTTGTTGGGATTGCACAAAAATAATGTTATGATGTTAGTTATGATCTAATAGAATATGAACTATGAACAGGATCTTAAACTGTCACGTCTGTAAAACATTATTTAAGTTTTAACACAGGAAAATTTTGTGATATAGCATAAGATCCTGTTCTGATCAAATACAAATGTGTTTAGTATTTGTGCAGATTTCTGGTGTAATTCAATTTTTCAAGGAAATAATCATTTTTTTAAAAGAAACAAACAAAAAATTGCCTTTTTAACAGTATCATGATATATTGTGATATATTGTATCATGATCCTAGTATTGTGATTTGTATCCTATCACCTGATTCTTGCCAATACACACCCTATTATCCACCATGTATCTACAGAACAGAATCAGTGGTCTTTGGTGTATATATTATTTATTATTATTTAACACTCTCTTATTAAATAATGTTAGTTCCTTTATTGGGATTGCAAAAAAATAATGTTATGATGTTAGTTATGAACTAATAGAATATGAACTATGAACAGGATCTTAAACTGTCACGTCTGTAAAACATTATTTAAGTTTTAACACAGGAAAATTTTGTGATATAGCATAAGATCCTGTTCTGATCAAATACAAATGTGTTTAGTATTTGTGCAGATTTCTGATGTAATTCAGTTTTTCAAAGAAATAATCATTTTTTTTAAAAAGACACAAACAAAAAATTGCCTTTTTAACAGTATCATGATATACTGTGATATATCGTATCATGATCCTAGTATTGTGATTTGTATCGTATCGCCTGATTCTTGCCAATACACACCCCTATTATCCACCATGTATCTATAGAACAGAATCAGTGGTCTTTGGTGTATATATTATTTATTATTATTTAACACTCTCTTATTACATAATGTTAGTTCCTTTATTGGGATTGCAAAAAATAATGTTCTGATGTTAGTTATGAACTAATAGAATATGAACATTTGAACAGAATCTTAAACTGTCGCGTCTGTAAAACATTACTTAAGTTTTAACACAGGAAAATTTTGTGATATAGCACTAGCTCCCATTCTGATCAAATAAAAATGTGTTTAGTATTTGTGCATATTTCTGGTGTAATTCAGTTTTTCAAGGAAATAATCATTTTTTAAAAAGAAACAAACAAAAATTGCCTTTTTAACAGTATCATGATAAATCGTGATATATTGTATCATAATCCTAGTATTGTGATTTGTATCGTATTGCCTGATTCTTGCCAATACACAGCCCTATTATCCACCATGTATGTACAGAACAGAATCAGTGGTCTTTGGTGTTGATTCTACAAATCTATGAACTGCGCTGGTGTAATGAAACACAGTTCAAGACATATAAAACACACTGACCCCATTTGGTGTTTGATGATGGAGGTGGAGAGCGCTGTCTAATGTGTCGGTTCAGTATCACCATAGTTGTTCACTTGGGTTAAAATGTGGTGACTGTAAAAGCTACGGGATAAGATTCACAACACTTTGATCAAATCATTCAGTGAACCTTTATGTCCTATGGATGGGACAATGACCACTCACATCAAGGGTTGACTTTATTTTGTCTATTACCCATCAAGGTTATTATAGTTTTGGATTTTTCATAATAGTTTAATTTTGACTTTTTTTCTCTCTAATTCAGGTAGTTTTAATTAGTTTTTAGAGCAGGTTTGCTGGTTTTGATTAATTTTCGTTTTCTTCTAAATGCTTAGTTTTAGTTCAGTTTTAGTATTAATTCTAGTTTTGTCGTATCTTTTCTCTTCCTCACCGATGTATTCAAATAAATCCCATATAGGACTCTGCTACTTTTTCCCAACTTTAGTCTCCATGTTTCCAGGTAGAGTGGAGACGAGAAGACGACTCTAAACGACAAATGATGAGAAAAGATGGACTGTAAAGTGCCGTGTGGTGCCGTCAATTGCTCAAGTAAAATAAATCGATTTCATATCAATCCGACATTGACAAAGACAAAAACTAAAGGACTTTTATCCATAATTTTTATCTCTTTTAGTTAGTTTTGTAAGCACGCAATACAGTTTCAGTTAGTTATCGTTTTTTTCCTTTTAATTATAGTTTTTATTTATTTCAGTTAACGAAAATGTTTTTTCAATTCTAATTTTCGTCATTTCATTAGTTTTCATTAACGATAATAACCTTGTTACCCACAAAGACTCAGTGCTATTTCTGTGCCAGTTCCCAAATGAATTTGTCTCTATATTTACCTTTCTTAAAAGCTTAAAGCTGTGACAGTTCAATGATACTATGGACTCTAAGAAAATGCCAAAATGTTGCATCGTTGGCACTAGAAGTCTGATATACTGTGTATTTAAGATGCTCTAAAGTGGCGTCTGCAATTCTGTAACACAGCAACTATATGAATGAAGATACAGTAAATGTTCTGTAAATTCAGGTAAGGAATGGTAAGAAATAAGCCTGTATTTCATCACATTCTTTATTTTGCTGCCGTATATTATATTGGATATGTATATAATTATATCTCACAGCTCAATTTGATCCAAAAATTCAGTACCACCATTAACCCATAAAGACCCAGTGCTACTTTTATGTCATTTCCTAAATTAATTTTCCTTTCTATTTAACCTTTAGTTAAGTCATTTATCACATTTATTGTAATATTATCCTCCTAATTTTGCGTTTTTTCAGTGTAAATCATGTATTTTCCTATATTTAATTTACTAATCATGTAGATGTTCATAAAAGTTCAGATTAAAGTTGAGGGTTATTATATCAGAAACAGAGAAAACTGAAGAAAAAGTGACTTTTTCAGCAAAGATATCATTAACTGAACATAAAATCATGTGTTTCCATCTACTAGCATCGACCAAACTGCATGGGTTTTTCTGGTGAATTAATGTTGTAGAACGGGGGTGTCAAACTCATTTTAGTTCAGGGGCCACATACAGCCTAATACGATATAAAGTATAAAAAATGCATCCATAGTTTATCAAAATAGACACCTTGAAGAACATCTGAGCAAATTTTCATAGTTAGGAGACACTTGCAACCACACATTTAAAACGTTTAGAAAAAAAGGAAAATTTAGATGTTAATTTTTGTTCCCTACATAACCTTGCAGTTTTTAAAATTTTTATGGCAAAAGATGGCACTATAGCTTTTGTTTCTTTATATGAGCTTCAAGTACTAGTTAATACCTTTAAAATGATGTATTATTCATGTCTCTAGCTTAAATACTTCTTGAATTAGAGTATAAAATGTAGTCAGGCACTCCCTACATAACCGCGTGACTTGACCCAAATAAAAGGATAATACCTTTTGAGTGAAAAAAGTAAACCTCCATAATAAAAATGTTTACATCTACGAATTGTACTCAAATATAACATGAACAAACATGAACAATCTGTAAATTCTTAAGAAAAGTAAGTGCAGTGTTAACAATTTTACGCCTTAGTTTATCATTTATACATGTGAATCACAACTTAGAGATCACAGTGGATCTAAAAATACACAAAACAGTTAATAACAGGGAGAATATTGTTAAAATTCCACATACTTCTCTTAAGACAGGGGTGTCAAACTCATTTTAGTTCAGGGGCCATATTCAGCCCAATATGATCTCAAGTGGGCCATATTAGTAAAATAATAACTACGAAAAAAGTAAAATTACATTATGATAATGTTTACATCCACAACATTTTCCTTAAAAATCTGAATACCATGAACAACTTTAAATGTCTTAAGAAAAACAAGTGCAATTTTAACAATATTCTGTCTTAGAGTATCAGTTTATCATTTACACATGTGCAATACAACTTACATTACAAATACACAAAACATTTAGTAACAGCCAGAGTATTGGTAAAATTTCATTTACTTCTCTTAAGACATTTTGGTTTGTTCATATTTGTTCAAGTTATTCACATTTTTTTGTAAGAGGATAGTTTGTTGATATAAACATTTTCATGTAATTGTACTTTTTTTTTTTTAACACTAAAACAAAGATAAAATCTGCAGTTTTCATTATTTATAGGTTATTATGATAATATGTTATTGGTCTGACCCAACTGAGATGTAATTGTTCTGTATGTGGAACCTGAATTAAAATAATTTTTACACCATTGATTGTTAATATCTTCAGTGTAATTTTTGCATTTCACAAATTCATCCTACGGGCCAGATTGGACCCTTTGATGGGCTGGATTTGGCCCCCGGGCCTTATGTTTGACACCTGTGTCTTAAGAGATTTCAGATATTCACATTTTTGTAAATGGTTAGTCTGTAAATGCAAATATACTTGTGTAATGTAACTTTTTTACACTAAAACAAAAAAAAATTGCAGTTTTCATAATTTATAGGTTATTATGATAGTATTTTACTGCTCTGATCATTTTTAGATTGAAATGACCTAAGATGATTTTAACATCCTTGATTGTTAATATCTTCAATGTCATTTTTGCATTTCACAAATTCATCCCAGGGGCCAGATTGAACCCTTTGGCGGGCCGGATTTGGCCCCCAGGCCACATGTTTGACACCTGTGTTATAGAAGATGATGGTGTTTCCACATTCACTACAGAGCCTCTGAATGGGTCATATCTGACGACCATGAAAAGATGACAAACTGCATTTTACACCAATTATTTACATGTATTGATAGGATTAGTGGATTGACGGTTTTAGATGTAGTAGATGGTTTGTGTCACCGGTGTCTTTATGGGTTGAACTACATTTCATAGGGAAAGCTGCACCACAAAACTAAAACCTAAGTAAGATTTTACACACACAAGACCCTCCTCAGGTTTTAAAATGTATAATAAATGTGTAAAGAACATTTATTTTTAATGGAAAATAGAAAAGGAATGTCTGATCTCCTTTTTTTCCCTTGATTTCTTTGTCTTTAAAGTAACCATTACTTCCAATCACCATTTAAATTCACACGCACGGACAGGGTTATGTCAGGTGAAATGAATCACATAATAAATGCTGTTTGTCCTCAACATTTCACTGCCCACTGCAGAGCTACCCCCGCTGCACAGCAGAATAAAAGGGTTCAGCTAAGATGAAAAGACCTGGATGGTAATAAACAAAGCATGCATTATGAAGACTGGCTGCGTCTACTGTTTACTGAAATCAGAGAGCTACCTATGGATTTAACTGTTGGGTTTGGCTGAATTGGTTGGAAAATGTTTGTTCAAGATCAGAGAATGCTTTAATTATCCATCCACCTACCTAAAAAAAACTCTCTTCTACTGGGAAAAGAAAGATTCAAGTTAAGAGGCAGCTTTAAGAGATCTTTTCCCCAAGTCCAAGACACTTTTACTCATTTCTGGAGGCAACTTTACGCACTCTAATAACTTAAACAACGGTAAACCCGTGCAAAATCCAACAATAAATGAAACTTTATCTAACTTTTTCCCCCCGTCTACAACTGCTGGATTGAGTTAGCCCGGCCCATCTGGTGCAGCAAATGGCCCAACTCACCAGGGAGCGAGGGGAGAGAGAGAGGAGGAGATGGGGAGGAGGGGGAGGAGGAGGAGGGGGAGGAGGAGGAGAGAAGGGGGGGTCGGATTGAAAACAGATCAGCAGCCCGAAGATCCCAACACCGCCGCATGTTTCTGCAACAATTACCGAGTAAAGCACAGCCGTTTTTAGTCGCAAACTTACGGAAAAACCGCATCATGTTAGTTTATTGAAAAATCGCGTAAAGTACGCACAGAAGAGCGCACGTCTTGGAGAAGATGGATTGTACGAAAAAGTTAGACGCGACTTCTACTCCGCTCTGAATCACTCTCCGGGATACAGGGACTGGTAATGCCGGGTAAACTGTTCCCAAACTTTTCCTAACTCGGTTCATGGAGTTTCGCGTCAAGTCCGGAGAGGCTTGTTTTCGCGTTTTGCGTTCAATGCTGGTGCCAGTTCACTCCTAATTTACGGGAAAACGACTCCAGGCAAAAGTTTTCCTCGGACACAGACACACACACATACACACACATACACACAAGAAAAAAAAAAGACTTGAGTGGAAGATCTTCGGGTTGGGATCGGAACCAGACGCCAGTGAAGGTAAGGAAAGTTTGTGATGATGCTGACAGCAGCGCGTTTTGGAGAAGTCGCTTTAGTTTCGTCTTTACGTCCCTCTACGCACGGCTTTTCAGCTTCCAAGTCACACTTTAGAGGCTGTTAGAAGTGTTGTGCTGGTGGGTTTCTCCTCTTGCGTGTCAACGGCAGATGAGGCTTAGGGCAGCTTCACATCTCATTTGCACTTTGAACTTATCTGACATAGGAATCCAAAAAATTTTTCTCCTGCAACTTGATCCATATGGGAAGAGATGTGATCGGAAAGCTCGGCGCCAATCCCTCTACACACAGCTTTTAATAGTTCAACACAAACTATTGGAAGGTCTGCAAATAGTGGATCTTAAACGGATTGTTTTATTTCCAGGTGAGATGAGAAGCCAAACAAACATCCTGCGCGTTTAACTCCAAATATTCCATTTACGCACGCATTCATTGCTTTTCTTCACTGTTTCCAGTTTGTTGTGACGCGGTGACAAACTATTACAAACAAATGCACAGTCTGCTTAATCTGCACACACTTTTCTGACTTTTTTTTTTTTTTTTTTATCTCTTGATGCTACAAAGCAAAGAAACAAACATGAGGCTCAAAGTGGCAGGAATGCAGTAGCAGCATGGACACATTACAGCCCCTGACAAGGCTGTGGGAGATGTGTACTTATTGTTGAAAGATTCAAAGTTTACTGTTTGCTCTTCAGGCTGAGCAGTCAACAAACACTTGACGCCTTTGTGGGGCCCTTAAGCAGCTATATTTGCTGTTGGCTTTTACCCCTATCTAACAGGCGCTGCTAATGATCTCCAAACTCATGTGTGGACTTATGAGCCCCACTTATTTGTAAGTTGTTTTGGCCTAAATACTTAAAAACAAAGTGTTTGGGGTTTTTTTTTTTTTTTTTTTTTTTTTTTTAAACACCCCCCCTCCATTTGATTTACATTCTAAGTTTCCTCTTTGGATGTTTTTTTCTTTTCTGATGTGAAGCAGATTTAGTAAAGTTGTGCAAATGTCTTACAATGAAGACTTTAAATGTGAATTAAGGTAAATAAAAATGCATAAAAGATATTCAGAGTATCTGTGATGTTCTTAAAAAAAATAGAGTATGTCCATGCTGCATGTGTGTTTTCCGCTTCACATGATGACAACCCCAGTCAGGGCCGAGGGGGATTTGCATGAGAAAAAACAGAAAAAGTTTTAGTGCATTTGGCCATTGTGAGGAATGAAGAGTTCCAACAGTTAGGGCCTACGGAGAGTGAAAGGAGTAAAGAATGGATGAGCCTATTCAGCTCATTCAGCTTCAGTTTGGGGGCTCCGCTCTGCAGCGTTCAGAGACCCATAGTGGCCATGTCACTTTCATCTCCACAGCCCAGCCCCTGTGTGCTGTTATGTGCTGCTGTAGCCCCCGTTTTCATGCATCGCCTCTGTGCTCAGGCCCCACTTTATTGATCTGGCTCCCCCCCCCTTCTTCTTCTTCTTCTTCTTCTTCTTCTTTTCTGGAAGTCCGCAGAAAATTTAATGAACCAAATACTGGAAAAGCAGTGACTGGGTTGTGTTTGTGTGTGTGTTAGAGGGGTATAGGCCAAGGAGGAGGAGGTGGAGAAGGTGGAAGAGGAGGGAGTAAAAAGAAGAAGGGGGGTGGTGGTGGTGGTGGTGGTGGTGGTGGGGGTTACAGCTTTTTTTTTGAAAGCAAATACCGATGAAGTCTAGCGTACAGGGACAGAGAGGAGGGTTGGAGGAGAGGGTGAAGAGGGTGAAGTCTGAGTGACTCTGAGGAGGGGGAGGAGCACCCCCCCTCTCCTCCATCCTCCCCCAATCCTCCCCCTCCTCAACCAAAACCACCCACTCCTGCTGAGTAAACTCGAAAGTTGGGGAAAAAAAAAAAAAAGAATGCCTTCAACCCCAACCCATCCTGCCCCGGCCCTTATTTCAATGAGCTAAGACACTGTACTGTACCAATGAAGCCATTCAGCCCCCTGTCACTGCGGGGTAACAGCCATAAGAAAAAGCAGCTTGCGTGGGGATGTGGTAGGGTACTTTAGGTGGTGAGGCCCCATGAGAGTGTTCGCGCTGGAATTTAGTGGCTGTCGATGCAGGTTAGCTGCTGTCTTTTCCTACAAGAGTGGTGTAAAACCTCTGACCTGCCGCTGACCGCCGCAGCACAAAGTCGTCTTCTCACACTTCTGATACATAAACATTTAGTTTAACTGTAAAGCCCTGTCATCGGTGTGCTCTTCAGTGTGTTTTAAGAGGTGTTTGGTAATAAACTGGCACGTTTAGGTTTCAGGTTTTCCCTACATCCATTTCACTGAGCTGTTTTCCTACATTTCCCATAGTGCTTTAATGTTAAATAAACTGAAAAACCCATGTAAAGAACAAATGTATGCATCGTATCTCGTGGATGCAGTGCATTTTGATTTTAGGAGTAATAAAAGTCTACTTACAATATTCCACATTGCATTTGTGCAGATGTGCTTATTTTGCTTTTGAGAGGAGTGTTATTTTGTGGAGTCCTGTGGAAAATAAGCTTATAGTAGGTTTTGTTTATAGTTTCTCAGGAAATACACACTTACATGGAAATCTAGTCTAATTTAATCTCTATTTGTGCCTTATTTTATTTATTTAGCATTTTTGCTAGAAACATTTCACAAAATAATGATGCTAATTTGTAATACTGACATGTCTATGGACTAATTAATTAATAACGTAAACATTCGTAGTCCATGAAATGATTATAGTGCCAGGTGTTCAAATTACCATAAGCATAGAAAAGCATAATTTTAGTTTGTTTTATTTATTTCTGTGCTCAAGTAAATAAGGGTCTAAGATAATGACTGTGATTTGAGTCTTATTTGAGGGTCCCGGTGTCTGGAGTCCCACAGAGGAGGAGTTTGATGTTGATTGAAAGTTACTCATGTGCAGGAATGAATTGATGAGACTTTAATGGCCATTTAGGGAGCTGTAAAAGGCAGCTACGTGTTGAACGATGCCACCGCGGTCTTCCACATTCAGCCTGCACTTCAGCGGGGAAGGAAAAGTGGAAGAGCGAGAGGGAGATGGCTGTTTACATTCATCTGTAGAGCACTTCACTGAATCCCGTTTCCTTTGCTTTTGACTTGGGGACGGCACAGGACAATCCCCGCTTGTTTTAACACCCGTTGTTTTGCTCCCCTCGAGGCGTCCTGTTCATTCTCCCTCAAGTGCGTGAGGTTAAATAGACTCACATCATATCCGGCATGGGAAGGATGGGGTTTGGGAGTGGGGGGTCACCACATATCGCCCCCTCCTGCTCCCCCTCCTCCTTTTTACACTAGAGCACTGATGAGTGGGCACTCGAACCCTTGCACAGAATCCTGAGGTCACGCTGGATTTGTACTGCTGCTGGTAGTAGAAAGCACTCGGAACGCATGGCTGCAAAAAACACACACTGGCTGAAAAACTGAACAGAGGTTGATGTGTGTTTAACAAGCCTTTTTAAGGGGTGAACAGCCCAAAAAGCCTGGAAGGACCATTATGGACTGATTGACCTCATCAGTCATCAGAGGAGCAATGCATGATTTAGCAGCAATGGTTAGCTAACTAGCTTTTATGCACTTTCAGTGGTGACATGTATTGAATGCAAAACATTCTAAAAGGCAGAATATCTCATTAGCCAGTCACTCCTAGTTAAGTTACATTTATGCAACGTGATATCATGAACTGCGTACAGATAACATGGCACTTTTAATTAGCGCGTCAAATACCATGCGATCAGAAATTAGGGTTAGCGGTTACGGCACAGGTGTCAAACATGCGGCCCGTGGGCCAAAACCAGCCCTCCAAAGGTTCCAGTCTGGCCAGCGGCATGATTTTATGGAGTGCAAAAATTACACTAAAGATATTAACAGTCAAGGATGTTGAACTGATTTTAGCCCAATGTGATCTAAAGTAAAATAATAGTCTAAAAACCCTTACAATAAAATGTGAAAAACCTGAAAATTAAGCACAATTTTAATAATATTCTGTCTGTTACTAAATGTTTTGTGGATTTGTAGATCAGATTTGTAAGTTGTGTTAATAAGTTGACACATAATATTGTCGACATTCTTATTTTAGTTACACATTCCAAACTTCAAGATTTCAACAATATTATGTTTGTGTAACATTGTGTGTAATACACATGTATAAGTGATAAGTTGAGGCATAATATTGCTAAAATTTTGCTTATTTTTCTTAAGAAAGTAAAATTTTCTGTAGTTAATCACATCTTTTTTGTGAAAAGATAGTTTGTAAATGTAAATATTTTCATAATTTAATACTTTTTATTGTACTAAAATGAAGTGAAAAACTTGGAGTTGTCATTATTTATAGGTTTTTATGGTATTACTTTAATGGCTTGGCCTGCTTGAGATTGAATTGGGCTGAATGTGGCCACTGAACTAAAATGAGTTTGACACCCCTAGGTTACAGATATGTAAACCAGAGATCTTGGCATTCACTGACGCACAATCAAATGGCGTTGAATAACACGCGAAAGGATGAAAATGCGTACATATAGCATGTCAAATGCCATAAGAACTGGCCTGACATAAAATGCAATTTCATTAGATTAGCCAAATGTGGACACAAAATTCTGCAGGTAGCCTTAATAAAATAACACATGACTGTTGCTTTTTGGTTTTGACAATACCAATGTTAGTGTTTCATGGAACAATTTGGTTAAAATTAGGAAAAGACTAAAGTAAAAATTAAATGCTGACCTTCATTTGGAAACATGGTACAAACACTGGTCTTTTACAGCCACCTCTGTCTTACATGTAGGTTTGTCCCTATGAGACAATGCTGAACCACAATTGCACTTATTTGTAGGTCACATTTGTAAACTTTGGTTATTTAAACCCTTTTGAAGTCGACCAGTATGTTCTTGTGAGGTCAGGCTGGTTAAAACGGTTTCAATGGACTCCTACTGGCGGTCAACTTACCAGATACTGTACATTTACTAGAGATGGGCATGACATTAGTTTCAGTGCTGGTGGTTGTTTTTCCTTCTCAGCACATGCATGTGGATTTATACTGTACTGTTATTAAGGTCTCCTTTACAAGTAGTCCCTAGCAGCTCCAGAAGTACTCCCTGGGGTACACGTACCTGTGGTTGGGAATCATTGTTCTAAGTCAGGTAACAAGCCCCCTCTTTGCTTTGCTTCGTGAGCTGGAATTCAGGAACTATAGCACAAGAAGGAGCAAAGCCAGCTCAATCATCTCCAAAAGGGAGGAAAACTTAAACAGATTCAGTCTTGTATACAGTGTAGTCTGCATGATGCATGATGTGTCATCACCGGCACAGTGCAGAGATGGACCCCCGTGTTTTGGCCGGACTCTTCACACACTCCTTAAATCACATACTGACTCATCGGAAACCCAGTTTCCCAAAAGCGTTTTAGCCGTAACATCATCAGTGTCTATGGTCTTACAAAGGAACAATGGTGATGGTAGCTCAGAGGTCGTCTGTGGAAACCCAGCCCAGGTCACAGAAGGTCAGTTCATTTGGAGAAGGGGGATGGTGAAGCTGATTTCATTATCTCAACACAAGATAAACTCTCTGGACAATGAAAGTGTCAGGTTCTTTTTTTATCCCAACACCCTGAATCTCTTTATTTGCCCTACATTTCACAGCGCATTCTTTCTTGAAGTGATAGATAACATGCTCCTTTTTGTTTTAAGGTACAGAGAAATTTCAATCCTCTAATCTCTAAAGCTGTATTGCAACTATAAAAAGAAGCAAAGCATTTCCCTATTGCTGGCTTGTTTGTTTCCCTTTTGCATATAATAGCTCATCAGCAGTGAAACCACGATGAATTCTTTTGTGTGAAGAATTAACACACAAACAAGATGTGAGGAACATAATGATTATTTGTTCAACAACCACCTGAGTACTGAAATAACACATTAATTAACAAATGTGTCAGTTGGTATGATGGTTTATTATCATGAAGCAAACTTTTACTTCTTTCCTCTTTTACTCTCACTTTGAATACCAGTTGTTTTATTGGTGGGAGTCCTCTAACATCCCTGAATGGGACTTTTCCATAGTCTGGACATCCAAGTTGCAATACTCATGAAATGTGGAAAAGTAAAGTAAAACATAAGAACTCATCGCATGTAATGACAATGGTAAAACATACTAAACAATAAAGCTTTGTTCTCTTTAAGTCAGTGTAAACATCATAATGAGTTAAAAAACTTAGCGTCAATACATGTACCTAGTTTGAACTGACTTGTCATTATTTGAAGCGTCTTTAAGTATGTGCCTCTTTTACTGTTTGATGTTAATGAATTTACAATCACAGAAGAAATTATTAGACCATCAAAAGTTATCAAAAACAGTCTTTATGCAATCAAGTACTAACTCCTGTGTGTATCATGTGACTAAAACTGACAGAAAAGAAAACATGGAATGTCTAAAAGTACTGTTTTTGTCAGTACAATGCCATAGATATTGATGTAAAAACTGAAGTGATTTTGGTTATCAAGAAAAAACATGGAAAATCCCTAGATATCAGCTCTGAAATTAAACTCTTATGAGCTACTTTTGTTGTTATTATGTATGTTATTTTGTAGTTTCGTTGTTATTTTTGTTGTTTTGTCCAAACAAATGTACCTTTAGTTGTACAAGGCATTAAAATGAATAAGAAACTGAAGAAAACAAGGGGTGGTCTAATACATTTTTCTGCAACTGTATGTGGATTATAAACTGTAAGGTTTTGTTCAAACTACAGGCAAATCACATTCGATTCTGGATTCTTGTCAGTGTTTCCATCACTCTGAGTTTGACGTCGTTGTGTTTCATGTTTTTAATGACAGAAAAGACACTGATTTGAGCAGGCAGAGCATCCAGATTGAGACACATCTGTAGAAATCTGTTTTGAATGTCATGTCAAACGTCTTCCAACTGTGGTTTGGATCTGATTTACGAAAATCGCATTTCATGTGACCTGACTTTCTAAAATCTGGATATGTCAAAATGGATTTGGGCTGGAAATCTGAACGAGGTTTTCGTGATAAAGATGCGTGCCTGAAAGGACGGGGGATCACCATCTCCCTTCACCTCACTGTATCGTTGCCACTTCCTCATCAAACATCCAGCAGTGACTGTGAGCCACTGAGATAGACTGACACAGTTGCAGACAATGGCGTATTGTCTGCGATGTTTGCCGCAGGCCCTAATCTGATGCAGAGGCAGGGATTGGGGTCTATGCAGAGGCCACTGACAACAAAATGCAGCCAGCATAGAAGAGAAGGAAGGAGGAGGGAGAGGGGTCTGTTTGTGCTTCTAAGTCTGGGGTTTGTGTTTGAAGGGGAGAGGGCAAGAAGTTTGTAAGTTATGATTTACACTGGGCCCTCACATAGCTACAAAGTCGATGCGGCCTCAAGGGCAGGGTGGTTAGGCTGCTTTTCTTACGTTTCCATATGATGTGAGATATTAGATTCCAAATCATGCTGACTCAGTGCCAGGCCACAGTCGCCTCTCAGATACAAGCCGGAGACAAGAAAGCGAGAGAAAGAGAGTCAGAGTTGAGCGTGGATATAAAGACATGTGGTTGTCTTTAGCAATGTTCCCCTCCTCCCTCCACAACATGTCTGTTGCTGCCATCATCTCCTCTCTCTTCCCCCTGTGGCTCTGGGCCAGAATGAGGTTTGCTTGTGTTTTGTAATCAGCTCATTAGAGAGGGAAAGTGGGATGACAAGCACGCTGGTTATGTGCGAGACCATCTTTGTTTCACATGCAAGAATCTGTCATGTCAGGCTGCTCACAGCGTGAACTCAGCGGCGTCAACAGGTGGTCATAGTGTAGCAGAGCGTAGCGGGAAGAAGTTGGTGAAGACAGAAGAGAAACAGTGGTGGAAGAAGAATTACGATCCTTTACTTATGTAAAAACGCTAATACTACACTGTAAGTACAAGTTCAGCATTCGATACCTCTAGTAAAGTAAGAGTATAATCAGAAAAATGTGCTTACAGTTTGAAATGTTTTTTTTTTTTTCTTTTTTACATTTTTGCCTTTAGTAGAGACAGAAAAGGTATTGTAAGAAAGGAGATGACATGCATCAAAGGACCTGGGAATCAAACCCAGGTTGGTGCGATAAGGCCTTGGGTCATGTGGTGTGTACTCAACCAGGTAGGACACTGGCACACCCCCATGAATGTGACTTTGGTATTGAAGTTTGAGCTTATTAGGACTACTTTATATACTGTGGTTAACTTAAACCGCAGTAATGCATCATATTGTATTTGTTTAGCTTATTATTATTATTTTTTAATCTTTTTATTAGAACACAGTTTCAGTATACATATCCTCTCAGTACTGGAATAAGCATGTCTAGTTTTCCAAAAACCAACTGACAACAAACAAAAACTTTAGCAACAACCACACTGATCCACATTCACTTAATTAGAAGTGTTACAGCTATTCTAATCTGTTATGTTGTTCAGCCTATTCTTCAAGGGCTCAGATAAACAGGCCTGTTTGCAGCTTTGTCACAGTGCATTTTCCAGTGAATCCACAAGTTTTTTGTTCTTTTTAAAGCAGGGGTGTCAAACTCATTTTAATTCAGGGGCCACACTCAGTCTAATATGATCTAAAGTGGGCCAGACCAGTAAAATAATATGAAAAATAGGTTAAGAACTTATAAATAATGTCAACACCAAAGTTTTCTCTATGTTTTTAAGCGAAAAAAGTAAAATTCCATGATGAAAATGTTTACATCTACGAACTGTACTTGAACATAACATGAACAAATATGAACAACCTGAAAATTCTTAAGAAAAATGAGTGTAATTTTAACAATATTACACCTCAGTTTATCATTTATACATGTGCATCACAACGTACAGATCACAGTGGATTTACAAATACACAAAATATTTGGTAACAGGCAGAATATTGGTAAAATTCTACATACTTCTCTTAAGACATTTTATATTATTCATATTTGTTCAGGTTAATCACATTTTTTGTAAAAGGAAAGTCTGTAAATATAAACATTTTTGTGTAATTTTACTTTTTTTACACTAAAACAAAGACAAAAATTAGCATTTTTCATTATTTACAGGTTGTTATGATTGTATTTTACTGGTCGGACCCACTTCAGATTGAATGATTTTCACATCCTTGGTTGTTAATATCTTCATTATAATATTTGTATTTCACAAATTCATCCCAGGGGCCGGATTGGACCCTTTGGCGGGCCAGTTTTGGCCCCCAGGCCGCATGTTTGACACCTGTGGGTTAAAGTGTCTTCATTGTAAGAAAGCAGTGAACTTTAAACTTTCCCCCTGCCAGTTTATCACAAACATTCAATACATTATTATATACTTAGTTCCACTCCATGATTTACAAATTAATGGCTAATGGTAAAATTTTTTGATCAGAAGGTTCAGCGCACAAACACAGGCTTAGTGTTAAGGAAGAGGCCCATTTTCAACTCTAGCTGCTTATCCACATAAATCCACCATCAGTTCTCACCTAAAGATCTCACCTGGCGACATACTTCAACAGCTGCTGCTGACGTTTCCAGCCAACACAAACACACACGTCCACCGTCATCCCCCGAACTACAAAGGGGAACCTCTCCTGTCACCAAAGGCCTGAGATCTGACATGGAAATGGAAGCAGCTGTCATGAAAAGGCCAGCAAAGCACAACCACAGAGGCAGACTGTCAGCTATCACAAGCACTTCTACTGGAGTGGTAAATTCACCGCAACAATGTGGAAGTTGCGCCGCAGTGAAACCTGAGTGTAGCAAATGCCAACTTTGATTTGGCTAAATCATTACTCGCTGGCTTGTAGACAGATCCACTGTGGTTCTGCACGGGAACTCCCAGAGACAGACCCGCAAAGCCAGCATTGCTCGAGTAGTTGTTGAGGTTATTGACAGCTGAAGCAGTAGAGAGTGAGTGCTAACAACACATTTAGCGCGAATGACCCGGGCCAAATGCTTCGAAGAGGAAGCCGACTCGGCTCAGCGGTGCGCAATATGGCACTGTGACAGCTGTGTCGTTTAAACAGACACATTACCTTACATTACAGAGTGACAGGGTCGCTTTATGGCTTAGTCAGCTGTGATTAGTCAGCAGTAAAATATCACCGTTTGCAACTCAAGACTATTTTCATCTTAACTCATTTTCAGTGTTTCAAAACTGGTACGCAAGTTTATAAGTAAAATACCTCCAGAATAAAAGTAGTGAAACCAAATTTGAGTTACTAATGAAGACAAATGAAGCCACATCTGCTGGTTGGATGTAGTTTCAAAGATGCAATATCTGTCAAAATGTGAAATTCGGAGTATTAATCAGAGAATGGGTTTTACTTAAAATAAATATTTGTCTCATTTGACTCTACTAGATCTATTTCAAAACACTTTCTGGACATTACAATACATTCACTTTACAGGTTCTGTCTAGTGGAAGATTTATAAATCTATTCTAAACATGTAAATAAACCAATATATATGTGTAACAACACTTTATCATATACACTGAAAACATCAGCACTTTTGTCATTAGTTTTCCAATTCATTTTTGAAAGCATGTAAAGTTTAGCACATTTAATTTCTAAGGAGGATTATTCATTTATTTTGGTAATCAACAGTTTTTATTGGTTTTAATTTCCAGTTTGCAAGAATAAACAAACAAATTCAACATTACACAATAAAACATGTACACTACACCGACATTACACACAGAACACCCCCCCCCCTTCCCACCCTTATTCCCCTTAAGGAAGATTATTTAAAAAAAAAAAAAAAATGTAGACCAGTGCAAATTGAGGGGAAAAAAATCTTGTGTTGCTGCTAAATTTGTTCTATTCCAGGAAACATGAAGATTCCCACCCAGAGGACAAATCCTTTTGTTTTAACATGAGCGAATGAATATCTGTGAAATTTGATACAAGTATTTGTAGTTATTTTGCATTCTCTTCAACTTTAAAGGTGATTTTTTTCACTACCCAACACTAACTGTGGCTGGAGATTCATTGTTTTATTTCATATTGGACCAAAATGACAAAACTAATAATAATAATAATAATAATAATGATAATAATAATAATAATAATAACAGTTTATATTGTATAACGCTTTTCATAGAACTCAAAGACACTTTACATGCAGCAGATAAAAACAGAAACCAGGCATATTAAAAACAGATTAAAAGCAGGTGCAAAGGCAGGTATACGAATATAAAACAGTTAAACATTAGGATTAAACATTAAAAGCAAGATGATTTGATTAGTGAGACAACTGTTTTAGTACCTCTCAGATCATGTGGTCTACTGTTCTGTCCTTTACTAGTGGGTCCAATGTCTTTGAATGGTGTCTGAACATATACTCCAGTTATTTGATTCTCTCAGGACAAGGGGGAAAAAAGCCCAAATTGCATCCATGTAGATTCCTCCCTGCCTTAGGATTGTGCGTAGGCCATGAGCTCCACATCTGTTTTCTGTTGGTCGAGGGAGACGAAGAGATCAACCACAGGATATTGCCTTTACTAGCAGGGAAGGTCAGGTTCAGGGGTGGGGTAAGAACTCATCCACAGGGCTTTTCTCTGCTGTTTTAGATGCCTTTTATATTACATCAGTTGTTAGATACTCATTACTCTGTATCTTCTGCAATCCACTGGGTGGTTGGGTTTTGGTTAGGGATTCAGTCCCCATGTGCATGTGTCTGTAGATATTTGAAACAGCCAAAAAACTGGAATGTGGTTAAAAAAAAAAAAGATTCAACTGACATGACTGCATGCTTTAACCCATAAAAACCCAAACAGCCACCAGCGAACAAAAGCATCTACTGACCTAAAAAATTGAATTACTGTTGATCCACTAATCCTAGCAATACATGTGCAGTTTTTCTTTTTATTGTCATCAGATATGACCCATTTGGACATTCAGAGGCTCCGTGGTGAACGTGGAAACACCATCATCTTCTATCATATTTATTCACCAGTAAAACCCATGGAGTTGGATCAATGACAGTGGATGGACACATTTGGTTTATGTTCAGTTAATGATAGATTTTACTAAAAAAAAGTCACTTTTCTTAAGTTTTCTGTGTTTTGATATAATAACCTTTGAATCTACTTTGAGTTGTCATGACCGTCTACATCAGGGGTAGGCAACCTGTGGGTCTTGGGCCCTTTTCCAGTAACTCAATGTAGCTTTGTCAACAACCATATGGAAATGAATAGCACTTTTTTTTTGGTACACATTTTGTCATTGGAATAAAGTAATTCTGACGTTATGCAGTTGTAAAAATGATGACTCTACTCCGAATGAATTAAAAAAAAAAAAAAGTAATAGTAGCAAAAGTAGACTACTTTTTAATTTTATAACACTGAAGGTATTCATTTGTATTCTCCATTGCAAGGAACGCCTTCACTTACCAGTTGATTTTTGCATCAAACAAAAATAATGACGAATATCACTGTTTTCTTTAGTTTTTTCATTTCTTTGTAGTTCTGTAAATGCACTGAAACTTTGATTTATTCTCCACATATTCTGTACAAACGACTCCTAAAGAGTTTCGTAAACAGTCACCAGTTTGATGAAAGGTATAAGGGTATCTTTTGGCTCCAGATAATTTCGTTTTTCTTTTTCTGTCCCAAAATGGCTCTTTAGATTGCAAAGGTTGCCAATCCATGATCTACATCAGGGGTGTCAAACTCATTTTAGGTCAGGGGCCACATACAGCCTGATATGATATGAAGTGGGCCGGATCAGTAAAATAAAATAAATAGTAGAATAAAAACTTAGAAATAATGTCATCTCCAAAGTTTTCTCTATGTTTTTGAGTGAAAAAAAGGAAAATTCCATAATGAAAATGTTTACCTCTACAAACTGTACTTGAAGATAACATGAACAAATATGAACCACCTGAAAATTCTTAAGAAAAATAAGTGCAATTTCAACAATATTACACCTCAGTTTATCATTTATACATATGCATTACAACTTACAGATCACAGTGAATCTACAAATACACAAAACATTTAATAACAGGCAGAAAATTGGTAAAATTCCACATACTTTTCTTAAGACATTTCAGGTTGTTCATATTTGTTCAGGTTATTCACATTTTTTGTAAAAGGTTAGTCCTTAAATGTAAACATTTTTGTAAAATTTTAATTTTTTATTTTTTTTTTTTTTTTTACACTAAAACAAAGAGGAAAATTTGCAGTTTTCATTATTTATAGATTATTATTATTATAGTATTTGGCAGGTTTGATCCACTTTAGATTGAATTGACCTAAAATGATGTGAACATCCTTGATTGTTAATTTCTTCAGTGTAATTTTTGTATTTCACAAATTCATCCCAGGGGCCGGATTGGACCCTTTGATTTTGGCCCCCGGGCCGCATGTTAGACACCTGTGATCTACATAGTCAGTGAATAAATATAGGACAAATACGTGGTTTATATTGAAAAATGTGAAAAAAGGGGGATAATATTCTAATAAATTGTGATAAATTATTTAAGAAAGGTTAAATAGAGTGAAAAGTAGCACTGGGTCTTTATGGGTTAAACACCAAATTCAGATATAAATGGATTTAATGTTACTGATCCACAGACACAGATTAAATTACCCTTAAAACAACAAGTTACGAAGCCACGTTAAGCAATTAAAAAGGTCCCCTATAGAAGACCTACACACTAGTTAAGAAGTAACGCTCTCCTTTCTGCTTGACTGACCTGAATGTATACATGTGTGACAGGCTGTAGTGATGTTGTTTCAACCTATGAATCAGACTAATGGCTAATGCGTCGCTGTCAGACCTCTCTAGTGTGTTTCATGACCTTGCAGGCCTGAGTTTTAAATCCTCACAGGGAGATGTTTCACCCAAGACAAGTGATTCACCCACAGAGAATGTACCCTGTCCTAGTTCAAACTTGCCCCGGCCCTGAGGTCTCTGGAGTTTGCCCTCCGTTACAGTATCATCTGTCAACAAATACAGCCTTGGTCCTGATATGGATTTCTTTGTGTTAATATTGAGCGGATTTAGCAGAAACACTGTTTTGCAGCTTCTTACACTTGGAATATTTCAACTTCAAAAGACCAAATAAACTAAGCATGTTATTATGAACTGATACACAATACTATTCTTTGTTTTTTGACAGAGCATCAATAGTTTTAGTGTGTTTTCTGCTCTTATACATTCATTGTATATGGTTTAAACCTCATTACATTAATCCCAGAGTACCAGTATTGTATCATTATACTGTATTTCCTCTAATAGTGACCCTGGCCTTGACTGCACCAGGCCCTAATCTGAAGGTTTGTGTTCAAGTATTTCCTTATTAAGTAGAAATGGTTCTGTTTAGTATGAAAGCTAATTTTGATCCCCTGACGTTTGCAGTGTTAAAAATAATGCAATACACTTATCTATAAACACAACACTTAGCCGTTAGAAGCAGTTCAGTGGATACAAACTATTGACTCTTTAAACAAGTTTATGTTGTGTAAACTTCGTCCTCTGGTTGCTCATGTAAGTTTATACAAATGAGTTTAACTGAAGAGGTAGGACACACACCTGCAGTGACTGAGATCAGAGAATAATAACAATCAACAGTGTTGAAAAAAGACAGATTATATTGTTGAATGGCTTATATTAAAATGGTAGAAGTCAACATTATGCTTAATAGACAGAACATTACATAAATGGTACCAGAAGTTCATCCATATTATTTATTTGTGGACTTTAATGAGACATAAAGGATGTTGTGTGAGGGTTTGGGAAATACTGATCGATGTTCACTATCCTTTCCAGGCATTATGGAACATTTTATAGACCAAACAAATACATTATATGAAAAAAAAGGAAGAAGAATGCAGAAATTCAGTCCAAGTGCATGAAATGTTTCCTGGATTCATTATGTATAGAAATATATTCATAGAAATACTCTTACATTCAAAATTTCAACCTTACTGTGTTATTGGAGGACATGACAAGACTTTATTACTTTTGTGAAATTCTTCAACATTTTTTGTTGTTATGTAGAAAATCAAGGTCAATGAAGTTACCATATTTGGTTCCTTACCTGTAAGTGGCAAAAAAAAGTAAAAAAAAAAAAAAAAAAAAAATACAACAAAAGTACATGTAAGGTGAAAGGAACAAATTGTAGAGCATTAGAAACATCACTACTGTTTGAATTCATGCCAAATCGGGTATATAGATTGCCAGTGGCCCAGAATAGATCTCATTACATTTTGGGAAAAATAGGTCAAAGTTACACATTTTTATGAATTTTTAAAATCTTTTTTTTCCCCCATTATAATGGGCAAAATTTCAAATGTCTGTAGCAGCAAAAGTGTTCGGTGAATTCATATCAAATTGGGTTTATAGATTGCCAGTGGCCCAGAGTGGATCTCATTACATTTTGGGAACAGTAGGTCAAAGTTAAAATTTTTTAATGAATTTTTAAACATTTTCCCATTTACTTATAATGGGCAAAATATGTGCGAGGGGCGGGGTTTGTTGTGCCTGACACTACTTGTTACTTTTGTGATTTTTTAAATTATTATGTAGAAAAGCAAGCTCAATGAAGTTGTCATATTTGGTTCCTTACCTGTAAGTGGCAATAAATAAATAAATAAATAAATAAATAAATAAATAAATCCAAGAAGTAAATATGAACAATTCAAGAAAAACACATTAGGTGAAAGGAACATGTATTTTAGAACATTAGACCAACATAAGTGCTTTTTATTGTTATGTAGAAAATCAAGGTCAATGAAGTTACCGTATTTGGTTCCTTGCCCTTAAGTGTCAAAAAAGAGGTATATTTATTAAAAAACAAAAAAAACAAAACACTTGTAAGGTGAAAGAAGCATGTATTTTAGAACATTAGAGCAACATAAGTGCTGATCCAGACCCCTGTCCACATCCACATTCTCCCTTTGAACATCATTCCTTACATTAGTACCATTACTTCATGGTACCTAACAAAGCAGGTACACTCACTGTTCATGCAGAGGTGGACCTTACAGACCCTGTAGACCACATTGGACCTGAGACTGTTGACTCACTGTAACTGTTGCTGTCTTGTAACATATGTGAAAATTACCAAAAATAGTCACTTGCCTGATAAAGGGTTAATTTCAAAGGAACTGGATTGAAGTTTTTCCCTGACTATAGTTTTATACATCTGTTTGGGTCTGTTAACATCCGTCTTAATCCAAATAATGCACAACTTAAAAAAGACAGACATTAAAATAATAGAGGTCGGCACGAACAGGTTTAAAGAGCGGTAAACCCAAGGTGAAAGTTTGGTTCTGTGGTTTAGAAATAAGTTCCATTCGACTGTTAAGGTGCTGAAACAGCCAGGACTAAAAATGTGTGCTGTTTTCTAAGTAAGGAAGGAAGGACGGGAAGAGAGTTCTCATGGAGAGAACATTTGGTGAGTTAAATTAAAGGTTTCTCATGAAACTGTCGCAGAGCCCCAGAGAAAAGGCCGTCCAGGGTGGTTTTGGTCTAACCCGTGTGAGGGGAAAAACAGCTGGATTTTGTCTGAATTATGCGGGGTGCTCTGTGGATCCGGATGTAGAGAAGGTAGAACTGAAGCACAATGAAAGAAGAGGCCTGTGTGGAAGCCAGCACCACCTCCCCTCTGTCTCCTACACCTGTCCACCTGTAAATTAAATCTGACGGTTCCTGCATTCCTCGTCAGGGTATCATCATTTTTAGCCTTTTACCCACATGCACGCAACTACAGAAACAGCCGAGAGTAGCACTGACACTGACATTGACATACAAGAACCTTAGAATAACAATATATTAACTAAAGAGTAATTTGTTTGTTGATCAATCTACTGATTATTTTCTTCATTAATCAGTTAGTTATTTGGTTAAAAAGTAGTGAATAGTGTCCCAAAGGTCATTAAATATCTTCAAGACAAAGGTATTCAGTTTGCTGCGCTAGAGAATTGAATAAAACCATAATCTATGCCTAATAAAAAGGCCACAATCAGAATTGAAGTGTTTGTTTTATTCAAACCAGTTAACCCTTTAAACCCTAAGCCTCAAATACTCTGGACTTTTTTTTTTTTTTTTAATTTTGACTATGAAAAGGTTAGAAAATATGCTGTGAGTGAGTCCTTATGCCCGTTTTTCCAGAGCACATAGAACTTTCAAAATGTAGTAATCATTTACAATTAACTGTGTGTTATAGTCCTGCTAAAACAGCTTCTCCAGCTTCTAGTACAGGTGTGAGTGAAATTACCGTAATGACCCAATAAAGGCTTTAAAGTGCAACGTCTCAGGTTTCGGAAACTTTTGGAATTTTTACAATTGCCCAAACAGTGACAGAGTTAAAGCCATCCAAACTGCATATGAGCAGGGTGTGTCAGCGATGACGCGTCAGGTATTAAAGAGTTAATTAATTGTCAAAATAGTTGTCAGTTAATTTAACAGGTGAAAACTAAGCGATTAATCTTTGTTGTACTGATGTATGACATTTAGCACAGTCTGAAGATCTTTAGTACTCATATGGAGACATGTTTCTCTGTTTCTAATCTGGTGGTTGCAGTTACTAACTTTAACCCATAAAGACCCAAACAGCCACTGGTGTCTCAAACCATCTACTGATGTAAAATATTTAATACCTGTTGATTCACTGATTCTATCAATCATAATTGGTGTAAAATACAGTTTGTCATCTTTTCATGGTCATCAGATATGACCCATTTGGACGTTCAGAGGCTTCGTAGTTACTGTAGAAACACCATCATCTTCTACAACATTGATTCACCAGTAAAACCCGTGGAGTTGGATCAATGACAGTGAATGGACACACTGGGTTTATGTTTAGTCGATGATATATTTTACTGGAAAAGTCACTTTTTCTTCAGTTATCTCTCTTTTTGATAATAATAACCCTCAAAGGTAATATCAGAATGATGATATAAGTACATGATCTGTAAATTAAATATCGGAAAATACCAGATTTTCACTGAAAAAGTGCAAAAATACATAGAATAATATTATAATAAATGGTGATAATCACTTAGGAAAGGTTAAATAGAAAGAAAAATTCATTTGGGAACTGACATAAAAGTAGCACTGGGTCTTTACGGGTTACGATGCCACTGAGAATAGGAGTATTTAACAAAAAAAATGTGTATTACAAAAAAAAAGAATAAATATTGAAAGTGCACTAAGAATTAGAGCTGTTATTCCATCCTAAAGTTCACTGTGTCATTGTATCCACAAAAAAAAAAAAAAGATTCAATAGTGATCAGTTTTATTATAACAGTTGAAGTTACTTAGAGGTAGTGAAGTCTTAACAGAACAAACCAAAAAACACTCCAGTGTGTTTCTTAGTTAAGTGGGTCTAGAATGGCACCTTTAATATCATAGTTTTATTCAGGGTTCATGCAGGTGCTTGAAATCCTTGAAAATGCTTGAATTTCAATGCTGTGTTTTCAAGGTTTGAAAAGTGCTTGAATTTTAGTTTAAGTGCTTGAATGTGCTTGCAATTATAATCAAAGCTACCTACAGAGAAGTGATACATGTTGAAAAATAAAACTTTATGTCAAAAAATAAAATTAGCAGGGGCTCATTTTATCTTAATCTTCATCTTGGTGTGAGTGTATCTGCAGAACGCCAAGTAGCTTCCCTTTTTTTGGATAAAACTTTGTGTTCTCCTTTAATTTCTAAACTTTTTGCTATAATGAAACATAATTTTAGATGCTAATAGAAAAATACAATGTACATCATTGTGAGAAAAAGTGCAAACAATAATCCTGAGTTTATGTATTTCTGTAGATTTGTATGTGGGGTGGCCATGGCTCAGATAGTAGAGCAGGTCATCCAATAACTGAAGGGTTGGCGGTTCGAATCCCGCTCTGTCCATGTGCTGTTGTGTCCTTGGGCAAGACACTTCACCCTCCTTGCCTCCAGTGCTGCTACTCACACTGGTGTATGAATGTGTTTGAATGTTCGGTGGTGGTCGGAGATTGGCAGCCACGCTTCCATCAGTCTGCCCCAGGGCAGCTGTGGATACAGATGTAGTTTACCACCACCAGAGTGAGAATGTGAGAGCGAATGAATAATGTATCCTCTGCACTTTGAGTATGCGTTCATAGAAAAGCGCTATATAAATCTAATCCATTATTATTATTATACTCCAGGCTGGGGCGCCGATAAGGGGGGGGTAAACATGACAAATTCATGGGGTCCATTATTTGTTGGGGGCCCATAGAACAGTGGAGGGGGTCCAGTGGATATAGAAGTTGTGAAAATTTTGTGTCAGATCTGCTGTATAAGAGGTGTAGAAGTCTGGAGGTGATGTAGTTTTGTTTTTGTTGTCATGGTGGTTAAGTATGGAAAGTGACATTGTTTTTGCCCCCCAGTCCAACAGATTGAGAAGATAGTCAATTTCTGTAGGGTCCACAACGATTATGCTTTCATGGGGCCCATAATTGGTAGCAGCGCCCCTGAAAATGACCCTTAAAAGTGCTTGAAAAGTGCTTGAATTAACCTTGAAAAATGTGTATGAATCCTGTTTATTATTGAGTCAATCTATACCAGTGTAGTGTTTTAAATACAGGACTTCATCTCGCTAAATATAGAAGATAAATTGTAAATAGTGTAAAAGATATCACTTAATTGAAATGGAAAAGAGGGATAGTAGAATAGTAGGAAAGGAAAAATACTCCAGAGGGAAGCACTGTAGAAAAAGTAAAAGTAGCAGCATCAGATCTCACCCAGTGTTGTAGAATAACACGTCTGTGATGAGGATGCAAAACATGTAAAACAAAACCTTATTTTGGCTTTTGGGGGCTGTTGTGTTAACCTGCATGAGTGTCCCTGTAAGAAACTTGAGTCGAGAGGTCTGCAGGTGGCATAGGGGCAGGAGACCTCACCTATCCATCTCTGCTGTGTTTGCCAAGTGAGCAGAGTGTGGGACAGCAGTTGGTGAGCCACTCATGTATGTGTGTGTGTGTGTGTGTGTGTGTGTGTGTGTGTGTGTGTGTACGTGTGTGTCTGAGCTGCCAGGAAAGAGAAGCTACCAGCATACGGATCGCATTGACTGAAAGATAGGAAGGAAGAAAGTAAGAAGAGCAAAGCCTGGAAATCTTCAAAATGAGAGGGCCTCTTTTGATGTGTGTTTGCATTCCTCACAGTGTTGGTGAAAGGGGAGCTGTTGAACGGTAGTGGAGGAGAGGAACACTTGAAACTGAACGAGGCGCTAAGAAAAACACACACCAGGTCTCATAACAAAAGTCCTACGAGTCTGAAACAGAGGGGGTAGAAGGTAAATTAACACAGAGCGAGAGAAGAAAAGGAGAGGATGTGACGGCGCGGCTGTTAGCTACTGAAAAAAAAAAAGCTGCTTATTCTCTGACCTGAAATCTACAAAAACGATTATTTTGCATTTGCTGTGTCAAGACTTCTGTGGTCTTTAAAAAATATATATATATATAAAAAAAAAAACAAACTTCAGAAACAAGTGAGTTTACCCTGGAAACAAGTGAATTATTTGACCCTGTTACCAATGTGAGGCTGACCTTGGCAGAAAATAATACATAACCGTGACTTTCCACATTACCTCAGTCTTTTTCCTGTGTCTTGTGTGGTGAAGTGGCATGTCTGGGCGATCCATCAGCGTGAGGCCTGGTGGAGGAAAACCAAAATGTAAGATGTCTGCCATAAATTGTTTTGCTGTTCTGTGTTAATGCTTGCCATCCCCTGTGGTCCGCTCCCAATCACATCAACTGACTGAGTTTAAACGGTTAAATAAAGCAACTTAATATTCATCCAGTACTTTTTTTTGTGTGCGTGCATGTGGGCAACCCAGGATTGAAAATAACACTGAAGAATTTGTAGAAGATATTAAATAAAACACATATTTCCTGGCATTTGTGTTAAATCCAGTTTTGTGGCCGTGCGGCAGGAAGCAACGAGAACAAAGCACCCTCACTGGAAAAGTTACGGTTAAGGTTTCGGATATGGTTGCGCGTAGCCTTTTACACATGCAGAGAACAGCTTTGCCTTCAAATGAACAAAACAAATCACTGAAAGAACATAGTAATCTGCCTCCCAGAAAGGCTACGATCATATGGACAGGGCTCATCACAACAAAACATTATGTTATTCACCTAAATTCTTTTTTGGTTAGTTCAACTCATGCAAACAACATTCCTGGTGGATTACTTGGTAATGTGAACACCATATTTCAGCTGTGTTTTTTAAGGCAGATACTATAACCCAGGGGTGTCAAACTCATTTTAGTTCAGGGGTCACCTTCAGCCCAATATGGTTTCAAGTGGGCCGGACCAGTAAAATAATAACAGTGAAAAAAGTCAAATTAAATCATGATAATGTTTACAGTACATTTACAAAAATTTGAATAACATGAACAACTGGAAACATCTTAAGAAAAACAAGTGCAATTTTAACAATATTATACCTCAGATTATTAGTTTATCCTTTACACATGTGCATTACAACTTACATTACAATTACAAATGCACGAAACAGTTAATAACAGGCAGAATATTGGTAAAATTGCAGTTACTTATCTGAAGACATTTTGGGTTATACACATTTTTTGTAAAAGAATAGTTTGTTAATATAAACATTTTCATGTAATTTTATTTTTTTATGCTAAAACAAAGAGACGTTTTGCTGTTTTCATTATTTATATGTTTAATATGATAGTATTTTTACTGGTCTGACCCACTTGAGATCTCATTGGTCTTTATGTGGAATCTGAATTTAAATCATGTTGACATCCTTGATTGTTAATATCTTCAGTATAATTTTTGCATTTCACAAATTTATCCCACGGGCCAGATTGGACCCTTTGGCGGGTCGGATTTGGCCCCCGGGCCACATGTTTGACACCTACGCTATAACCTTACTCACTAAAGCTGATCCGTCAACTGAATAATAACTGTAAAACTATATATGGGTCAAAATACAGTAATGTCCCATCAGAGAGTGAAATTTAATTGATTGCCATTCCAACATTTATTTCAATATGAAGTCGCTCCGTGTTTTGGCTAATCCCTAATGGTCCAACTAAAGCAAAAATGAATTTAAAAGGAAAAATGTGGGTCGTTAAGCAACACTAATCTGTCAAGTTGTCTCTAAAATGTCCCGTCAGACAGATTTCGAATACTATGTTTTGACCCGTATCTAATTCAAGGTAAGTCATACCTAAATAAAACCCCCAGATCACCGTCTATATTATGCAATTCTACAAACAATTTTATTTGTTTTACTTATATTTTCCCCTCAAAATCAATCATTTTAGCTCAGAGGGCTAATCACCATAAGTTCTGCTGATACTCATTGTAATTCCCTAATTCATACGATCTTATACCTCGGTCAATATCACACTCTCTCATTTCAGTTACAAGAAGAGATTGTGTCATTTTCCGTCTTCGTACTCTTCTATTCTTGCACTTGAGGAACTTTTACATGACAAAGAGCGTTTAACAGCAAGTGGGTCGCCAATCCAGTAGAGCTGTTTATCTTAATTTTGCATGTAAGCATTTCAGCTGGAGCAGCAGAATGGGTAGCCGAGGTTAAACTGATGAAGAGCTAAGGTTTTTTGTTGAGTGAGGTGTTTGAGAAGACAAGAAACTGACCCAGGCAGCAAATGAGGAGAGATTTGACTGAAGAGCTCACTTTTTATTAACCCATTATGACCCAAACTTCCACTGGCGACCAAAAACATATACTGGTCTAAAATGTTTAATTATTCTTGATCCATTAATCTTATCAATCCATGTAAATAATTGGTGTAAAATACAGTTTGTCATCTTTTCATGGTTATCAGATATGACCCATTTGGAAGTTCAGAGGCTCCATAGTTACCGTGGAAACACCGTCATCTTCTACAACATTGATTCACCAGTAAAACCCATGGAGTTGGATCAATGACAGTGGATGGAGTAGATGGATTGTTTTTACACCCAGTTAATGATATATTTTACTCAAAAAAGTCACTATTTCAGGTTCAGTTTTCTCTGTTTTGTTATAATAACCTTTGAATTTACTGTTTTCATGAACATCTAAATTAAATATTGGAAATTAAAGATAGGGAAATACATGATTTACAGTGAAAAATGCAAAATACAGAGAATAATATTGTAATAAATAGTGATAAATGATTTAAGAAGGGTTAAATAGAGAGAAACATTCATTTTGGAAGTGACACAAAAGTAGCTCTGGGTCTTTATGGGTTAATCCAAAGATATATACTGTTTAAAGCTTTAGAGAAGGTGGATTTTGGACTGTGAATGTGGACTGTAGATCTTCGATGTGACATACGTCATTCCTCGCCTTCGTGCCAAGTATCGACAGGAGGTTGAACATTAATCTCATGGCCAATACTCCACTTCTGTTCGTTTCATATTATTGCATCAGTGCTACTGCTAACTAAGTTAGCCTTGGGTTCTCTAATGTTAAATAAAGTGAAACACGATTCTTGTTTAGCCCCTTTAAATGGATCTGCCTCAAAATCCTAGGGGTCCACCCAGCCTGCATGAAAATCAGTGTGGTAGTTTGTGCATAAACCTGCTGACGGACACAGGAACTAATGGTAAAAAGATCACATAACCTCCTTGGTGGCGGTAATATTGTTTTGTAATGTAATATTTTGTTTTGCTTATGCAAAAACAGAAATCCATCAGTGTGTTTATGCTTTACAGTGCATTAAAAAACAGAGGGAAAAGATTAAAGATTTTTATTTATCACATGCTAATGGTAAGAACAGTGGAAAGAAAGTGCTGTTGACAAGGTCATACAACCAAAACTAGACAATGAATTACATAGAAAAACTTGAGTGAAGTCATATAAATATAATAAAATCCACTGTTCTAATGGATTGTAATGTGTCCACATCTATATTATGCTCATGATCAGCACAATGAAAGGTAAAATACTTTCAGTGCTAACTTTTCTAGAGTTAGAAAACCTTTAAGAACCTTTAGGAACACAAACCTCTAAATAGTATTTTTCATTAAATTCACATATTTGTCATCTGCCCTCCCCATTGCTTTATTTTGCTGCATCGGCGTTTTCTGTGGCCTGGATGCAGCCTAAAGAGTCGATTTAACAGGTGACACAGTGACATAGTCTTGAGGAGGTTTTGAGAAAAAGCAAATCATGATATCATGACTGTGTGTGGTAAGAGGGGTGTAATCCTGTCCCGCGCTCTGAAGTCCCCAGTCTGTGTCACATGGCACCAGAGGGTGGCGTAAGGAGAGAGGGGAGGTGAGTGGGTGGGTGGGGATAGGGGGGGGTCTTATCCTGTTCGTGCTGCCACAGTCTGCCCAGCCAACCAGAAGATGAGAAAAGAAGTGCACCCTTGTTGTTTGTTCGCCTTTGGCCCCTGCCATCTGTCCGTTTGGTTCCTGACACCTGTACCAGCCCGTCAGAGCTGGGTTCCCCTGTCATCGGGGGCAACACAGGTCTGGCCTGTAGGGAGACGCTGGGTAGGGGGGAACGATGTAACAGCTCCACAGAATTAAGCAGAGCAGTAGGTGGGAGGATCAGGGTGAAGTTGGGGCCACTTTCTAAGAAACAGGCTCAAATTTAACAGTTGTAGCTGCATTTTTATAATGTAAATCCACTCTGAACCACACCTGCTGGTTATATTTTTTTTATTTTTAGGTAAATAATCTTTACAGGTGCTTGTACACCAGTCCTCTCTTCATCAAAATATTGGCTCAAGGTTCAGAGGCAATTGGAAAGCAAAGAGCTGGCATGCTGTAAAAGCACGGAAACAGCTATTAATGCGGTGCCAGATGTTAGTCTGCGATGTTAAGGGGAGGATTCTCGGTTATTTTTAAGGGGCAGGCTGCTTCAAAGCCAAAGGCGGTTGCTGTTAGCTCTTGCTTGGGCACATCTTATCTGGGCCAAGAGGGCTCACGAGTAAAAAGAGGCTGCATTCTGGCCAACTCTGAATAAGATAAAGGCCCATGAAAGAGCACATTAAATTCTATCACTAAGGTGATGTCAGAGTGACGGAGTTCTCCAAGACAAGATGGCTCGCTGGCTACCTCGAGGACTTTTTGGCACCAGAAAAAAAAGAGACAGCTGCAGCCTAAACCTGTTAGTCGCCCACCTCTAATCGGCTTACATTGGCTCAGTGACAGGCGACTGGCACCTCCGAAGGGTCACAGACATGGCTGCTAGTACACACACCTCTCAATAAAGGACGACATGTTGGATAGCCACATGAAACCAAAACAGCACTTCACACATTCAGCTAGTAGAAACCAGATCAATGAACAATTATGTTTTCCATCCAGCAACCTCATTGATGGTCCATCTTTTTATACCCAATCACACATCAATGATCAATGAACAATTGTGTTTTTAATTCAACGTCAGCACTCCTCATCCGCCCATTTCTGCACATTCACATATCGCATCATCTGTGACCACGTTGAGTTTTAATTCCTTATCTCTTAGGTCATTTTTTTAATCATGTTTGAAGCCAAAAATCACATTTGTTTCCCTTACTAATTCCCTGAATGTTTTATCAAGGCTTGTTTGTGTCCGTTGAGCTCTATTCAAGTCATAAACACTAATTTTTTATAAGACTTAGGACAAAACGATGTTTCCTGTGAAGTTTTAATCAATTTATTTAATGGCTGCCAACAGGTGTGTGAATAAAACTGAGATCATACATTTGGAGGCCAAATGAGAGCTGTTGGAAAGATTTTTGTTTTCTCACACCTCTGAAATATGAAGTCACCCTGTTTTATTGCACCCAGTTGCTCTGCTGTTATGTCATTAAAAACATTGTAAAAAGATGTTATACAGATAAAAGTCACCTCTTGAAGCGTCACAAGTCTACTGGCCAGGCAGAAAAATATTCCACATCAACACATTATCCCGGAAACAAAAACAATGTGCAGTTTAACCAAAGCGCATGAAAATTGCATCACCCTAATCTTACATCATATATGCAACAGTTTCATCTCTTTTGAAAAAAGCTCATTTTCACCTTCAATGACAGAATACCTGATAAAATAATTATCATTTCTGTCCACCTAAGGGCTGCATTTTTAATAAAACAACAGGAGAACGAAAGAAAAGGTTTTGAATATAGTTTACTTCAGTAACCAAGGTGATTATTGTTGACAAAAACTAACGAAATGATGAAAACTAGAATTGTAAAAGCGTTTTCGTTAACTGAAATAAATAGTAACTATAATTAAAAGAAAAAAAACGATAACTAACTGAAACTGTATTGTGTCTTTACAAAACTAACTAAAACGCATAAAAATTCTGGATTAAATTCCCTTTGTTTTCGTCTTTGTCAATATCGGATTGATATAAAATCAATTTATTTCCCTCAAGTAATTTTAGCTGCTGGCACCATATGATATTTAACGGTACGTCATTTCTCGTCACTTGTCGTTTAGTCGTCTTCTCATCCCCACTCTCCCTGGAAACATGTAGACTAAGGTTGGGAGAAAGCAGCAGAGTCCTGTCTGGGATTTATTTGAATTCAGCGGTGAAGAAGATAAAAGATATAAAGAAACTAAAACTAAACTAAAACTAAGCATTTAGAAAATAACAAAAACTAATAAAAACTAGCAAACCTGCTCTAAAAACTAATTAAAACTAACTGAATTAGAGCAAAAAAGTCAAATCTAAATAAAACTAAACTATAATGAAAAATCCAAAACTATTATAACCTCGGCAGTAACTATTTCCACATATTTTTCATCATTTCCTGTGTTGTATCATCAAAAAGTCCAATCCGTCTCATTAAGCCACCAGCTCTGGTCGTACATCCCTTCTCTCCTTGTTGCTGTAATGTCAGTCTTCTGTCAAAGCACACAAACGTTTTCTCACCAGCGTCTGAAAGCAGGTGGGAAAGCATTGACCACGAGTTTAGCCGGAGACTGTGGAATGAAACGTTCCCTCTCAGGCAGAGACTGGTTCTTGTTTGTTCTGGGCAGAGGATGATCTTGTAGGTCCCACCAAGTCAAACAAGTGGCACGTTGCCAAGTCATCGAGCCATTCACACGGACATGAGGAGGTATTGACACAGTGAGCGCGGCTAAAACCTCAGCGCTAAGGGCCACTCACGTTTACAATTGGAACAGAGAGCGCACTGTGAACTCATTACATCAAACTGAGAAATGTGTGTGTGGTTCAGCCCTGATCTGACGTGACTGGCAGAAGGAATACATACACACCTGTGGAGACACCTCAGCTTTTTACTACATGGCAAAAAGACCTTTGCATGCTAGGCAGTCAGTTATTTGGAAAGAAGATTTAGCTTGAATGACAATGAGTGTTTTGTTAAATTATGTAATTATTTTAGTCTTAAATCGACACTGAGTTATGCACAGCTGAAAGTTAGTTCAGCTTAAAAACTAAGAGTAGCCAGTTACCGTACGTTTTTGTTGCATTGAAGCGTTTCCATGCAGCATTTTCAGTTGTATTATCACGTCTTTCATGTGCTGAAGTCCATGTCACTCCTGTGTACAGTCGTATATTGAGGGTTACTTTCACCTGTCATTTTCGGACCAAACTACCCTTTTTTCCTTTAAGAACTTAACGAGTGGAAATAAAAAAGTGAAACAGTCCCTGGTCAAGGATAGCATCCACTCTTCTCGTGAATGTTTTTAATGAGATGCACTTCGTTTTATTTCACATTCTTGTTCTTTGTTCATTGGTTGCTTTATTCCATTGCTGTGTGGTGGATAGAGATGAAATGCTAGTTCACATTTTTGTATTTTACTTCAGTGTCAGTCTGTTTCTTCACATTTCATAGCCTGGTATTAAGAGCTTTTGTTTAAACAGCTCATAATTGTAAAAATGGAGACTCTAAGGTTAAGACAAAGTATTTTCTTCTTCTTCTTCGTCTTCTTCTTCTTCTTCGTCTTTGTCTTCTTCTTCTTCTTCTTATTATTATTATTATTGTTATTATTATTATTATTATTATTATTATTATTATTATTATTATTATTATTATTATTATGGGCCAAAAGCACCTAAAGGAATAAAATTTACTTAAAGTAAATTTCCAGCTGTCAGCAGTTGAAATATTTCACCTTTTAACCCCATTGTCAGGGTCAGTTTCGTCTTCCAGAGCATGACTGTGTTACCCTGCTGCTCATCACTACCTACTGCTGCTGGTAGATGTTATGTTAAATCTACCGCTTTCTTTGCACCGTGGTAAAAGATCAACAAGACTTCATCACCCATCATCATAACCTGAGCATCTCCTTCGTCTTTTCAGATCAGGTCGGAGATTTGAAGAGCAACATGGAGACTTCAGCTCCAACAGCCACTGAGAAGAAGGAGTGTAAAGGTTCGGGTCTGGATGGAAGCAGCTTCTCCGAACTCCCAAAGAAACCATCACCCACCACCCTGACCAGAGGTACATATATTTGACCACCATCTTTACTCATTTCCTCTTAAACTTAATACTCAGGGTTAAAAAGTGACAGTATAGTTTAAAATGTTATTTGGTAATTTGGCCTGAAACTAGCAGTGCTACGCTTTTCTCCATTTGAAACACAAACATATTCTAGCATTGTTGTTGTATCCTCATGTTATTTTGTAGATCTGTGTACTCTGCAGTGCAGTCAACTGAAACGTTATGGCTACTCTCATAAGTAGCTGGGTGGCACATGAAAAGAGTTAGACCCGGAGATGGGGGCTGTGTGTTTCATAGATGTCAGAGAATGGGTGATGAAAAAATGCTTTAATGAGGTCGAAAGACCTTGTTCTCACCTCCCAAGTGTAAATTTCATGAATTACTAAAAAAGACTGGCATAGCAGTGGACGACATGGTGTATCAGAGGCCGTGGATAAAGGCTGGGAGGGGGGCAGCACTTTTGAAATGCTAACAAGATGTCATATGACATTGTGGCGTTAGCGGTATTTCTGCTTAATGATGGGCTTGGTGGCCTGCCACAAGAGCAGCCATGAGCATTAATTGTTTAGGGATGCAGGGTGAGAAACTAGGACGTTTTCTGTGTGCCCTCACTGGCAACACCACAAAGAGTCCACAAGTTTTTCAAACCAGAAAGAAGAAAATATTGCTCTTGCCATGACATGAATTATTTAGTCATTTACAGAGTTATGACCATTGTGTGTCCTGTAGGCTGTCGGGATTTAATTTTCATAACCTTGCACTGCTGAAAAAGAACTGAGTGAGGGTGCAAGATCACTCTATAAAGGGCTTGTAATTAAAAGATGAGAGCTCATGTTTTTGTAAGTGAATGTGTGATGAAAACTCCTCATAACGAGGTTCGAGGACAAGTGTTATAAATTACTAACGCCGGCTGGTGGACACTGAAACCCCTCAGGAAGACGCACTGGCATTGCCTTGTGGGTCCACTGCAGCAACACATTCAAGTTGTGTTACTGTTTAATGAAGGGCTTGGTGGCCTGCCATCACAAAGCGCACTTTTTCACCCAGGGGAAGAGTAAAAGTAGGACATTAGTATGTCTTTAATTTAAGCTCTGCCTTTGTTTGTTGTTGTTACACTATTCCTATTTGATTCTGAAATTAGTATGCATGTGGAAACACAAATATGGGACGAATGTGAATAAATCTTGGGAACATTCTTTGTAAAATATCACAAACTGGTTCATTTAAAAGCTCTTACTTATTCAGCTTCCTTGTATATAGAGCACCGTTTGCTCACGCCTGGACTACATTATACATTATAGTCTTTGAAATGAAGCCACACAACACAATAGTGTAACCTAAGCAGAAACATCCTGAGAACATCGTGTACGACCTAATCCGATGTGTCAGCTTGCTACGAGTCTCATAACTTATTTCACGAGCGTTCACTTTGCTTGTGTTTCACGGAGACATGCCTTACCCTGTTGAACTCCTGTCTGTCTCTCTTGAGTGTGAAAACACAATGGGACAGGGATCGCTCTCTTATGCAGGATGTGAGGGAGGAAAGAGGCGAAAGAGGGATGCTGGTACAAATGCACGGGTCAGATTCAGTCCATGTGATAGGAATCAGGCTTCTTTCTCGGGGTCTTGTTAATGGTTTTAAATGGGCACTCACATTTTGTGTGACAGCCTGCATCTGTCTCGCAGCAACAGGGCGTGCTTCCACAGGCTCGGCCCTTGCAACCCGACTCCCAGACCCAGGGATTTACGAGTCTGTGTCGGCTCGTGCTTTACCATGTCAGAGTAACATGTGTTCAGATTAGGTGCCCGCTTCCAGGACTGTAAAACATCTCACGGTTTCAAAGGAATACCTGTGATTGATGCACCCCCCTCTGCTCCAGCTACTTCACACCCAAGAGCGTCTGGCTCAGATGTACTGTAAGTCTCTGGCCTCAGCCACAGAAGAGCGACGGTTTCAAACACAGATCTGCCAACTTGTTGTTTTACAGCCCTTATTATATTCAGAGAAAGTTTGCCAAAGAGAATTTTTCCATCATCGCTCACTTGGGTGTTGACCGTACTAGGCCAGTGGAGCAGACAAGCTTGGTAACACTGATTATTTCTGCCTAACTAGTGTGTTATATTCATCTTTCTCAGGGTTTGGCTGCAGCTTGTGAACAACTGACAGAGACTGATGTTCTTGAGCATAAAAAAACACATTGTCCACAGATATTTATTCCCAGCTTTGATTTATCTAAGGAGGCTGCGGATGAGAGGCACCGCAAAAAAAATCTCTTCACCTATGTCAACACTTGCCATGTTGCTCGGGCTTGAAGAAGAACACAGATCTAGCTTTAAATCACCTCTCCTCTCATGCATGGAAATGGATCAGCTGCGAGTCTTACCATCCGGACTCTGAGTGGTCACTGGAGTTTAGATGGATGAACAAGAGAAATCTGGCGTAATTACTCTTGCTGGGGGAGTAGCGCCGCTCGGAGATAAGGAGTGTGTGTTAATCACGGCCATCACGGGTGAAGCTCGGATGGAGTCTGAAGGGGTTCCACTAAGGTCTTAGCACCGGCCACAGGGCCTTTCTCTTGAGGGTGCTCTGGAGCGGGTCATGGCCCCCCTGGCAGAGAAAAATGTCCCAGAGAAAAATAGACCCTCCCACCCCTCCCCAGTCCGCAGGCCTACTCCAAAGGGACAGCCACTAATCTTCCTGAGAAAGAGATTTCTGCCTTTCTTTCTATGCTCCTAAATGAGGCTCTTACGCTGCTGTGGTTCCTCAGAGGGAGTGGGAGGTGGAGGGAGGGGGTGTCGGGGGGGATGCAGCGACCGAGGTTATGTAGGGATGACCGCATTCACGCTGGACCCCTTTGCACCATTTGGGGTTTAACTCCTTGGCCCTCCACCTTAGTCAAAAGATGGAGAGAATTCATCTTCTGATGACTGAAGTGTTGTATTCAGCAGTCAGTGTTGAAATAAGTACTCAGATTATACTTAAGTAAAAGCAGCAATAACACACTGACAATAATCCCCAACATGTAAGTATATTAAAAATCATACTGAAATATTATCTAATGTTAAATATATTAGAGCTGTGTGATATCAACAAAAACAGACATTACAATAGGCTTATATTTCTTCTGACGTTTTTCACTGGTAGTATATCTCTGAGATATAAGAAATAAAAATACAGAGATTTTTCCACATGACTTGCTCTGTTTGAAAGAGCATTACTCCAGAATGATTGTGGTGTTTTTGTTTTTTTTTTTAGTTTCTCTACAGTAACTCCGTGAACTGCTGGTGGCTGCAGACATCGGACTGAATTGTGATCTTGATTTTACACAAATGGGTTTGCAAAAACAAAAAAACTGTGCAAAAAGCAGATTTAAAGAACTTTTTATGTAATCAGAAAACACATAAGCATATTTTTGGGTTATTTTTAAACTGGTCGGACAAAATTAGACCATGACAGTTTCCCCAGTGTAGTTAATTAATGTCCTGTAAAACACTCACTAGCAACAAACTCTGTATCCAAGAACCCTTAACCTCCTGAGACCCAGGAAATGTCAGCAAAGTACAAGTTTTTTTTGTTTTTTATCTAATAATGCCTATAGTGGAAACACCATGATGCAACAGTTTATTCAGATGCAGTTTTTAAAATTTTTATGGAATGTCCTTTGTGGTTGACAGTTTTCTTTTTTTTTGTATAAAGTTGTGAAACTCTTGTCCACAAATGTGGACAGAAAACCCATAGCTGGGTCTTAAGAGGTTAAATCAGAGATTAGTCATGGAAGATGAGACAAGTTTTCTTGTAACATGCCATGTATGAGGTCATGTGCCTTACTTGACATTGCACGTCCTTCAAATGCATGCATGCGTTGCAATGGTGAAACAATAAATCATTCGTCCCCAGTGGTCAAAAGTAAAAGAAAAATGCCAAAGTAGTTGTCAATGTGCAGCCTAGTGCAATCTTCTGTTATCTGTCCTATTTAAAGAAATACAGAAGATCAAGTTACATGGATGTACATACAAGAAACACCTCCCCTGACTCCTAAAGCCACCAAACATGCCATAGATTTCATTTTTAACAGCCCAAAGAACATATTCGTATCCCCAGTGTTGAGAAAGAATCAGCTCTATCAGGTGTCATCTACAGTAACATTTTGTAACAGCGTATCAATAAAGCTTTTCCTGATACTTGAGAAGACCTGCAAGCAACAAGCTTACAGGAAGGCCTATTGACCAAGCCCCCGTGTTGTTTATTTTCCTGTCAGGGTCTATAGCAGCACACTATCAGGAACTCACTGCTGTCCTCCAAGTATGTTTTACAACAGATATAGTTTCTGTCCCGGAATGACTTTCAATTTATGGCTATCTATTCGCAAAACTATAGCTTTATCATTCAGAGTCACTTTACACCTCAGGTTTGTCCCTGATATGTCCAGTCTTAGCCCTATTTCGACACATTTCATATATTTAATAAGTATTATAGCTACTTTTTTTTATACTGTATTTCCTGCCGACTAGCTATCTGGGTTACAGAGATCAGTGCTTACATTAATTCATGCAGCTTTCATAAACAGTTAACTTGGTTGCTTTCCAAGTCACCCCTTTACTCCCCTCCCAGCTTCCATCCTCACATCTTTCTCAGCCCCTATGTCCGTCTTTTTCTCCATCTTATCTAGAGTTTCATTTTGGGCACCGACTGGCCAAGACAGGATTTAAAGATTAGATATGCTAAGTGAAAGCACAAAGAGGACGTCTTGTTTTTTTTCATTGGCGTTTCTTTAGCCTTGCCGTTTTCAGCATGAAAGCCAAAAACATTGATTTTTTTTTTTTTTTTTTTTTTTTTTTTTTTACATCTCTGCATAGTTACTGAAGTTGCTGGATTTATCATGGACCATTACGGAGCATTTTCATCACAGATGTGCTCATATGCATACTAGAGAACCAGTTGGTAGCGATTGCTCACTTGTTTTTTTTATCCTGTACGTGTGTTATTTTTACATTTTGAACTCAATTATGATATTTTCTCTGGAGTCTTTTTTATGTTTACTTGAAATCAGTAAGAAAAGAAACCCCAAGCTAAATCCAGCGGAGTTCAGAGGAATTCTTAACAAGTTGAAAGCAGTACTGAGACTGTCTCTCTAGTTTTTAAAAAGAATAACACAAGAGAAATGTTTATTTTAGAAGATGGTCACAAAGGCATGTCTTCAAATTGTGTTTTCGGAGCCAAATGTTCATGGTATGTTGGACTGAATGGAGGACCGTCAACCTTTTGGCACATCTTTAATGTGGTTATGAAACATAAATTAGCCTGAAATGAGAAGACTTTTCTGATATTGGTTGCTTCTTTGCCTCTGCTTCAAAGCCTCCCAGAGTCAAAAAAGCAGTGTGGTATGCTTTGGGCAATGTCTGTGAATATAAATCTCAACTACACACGCAGCCCAAAGACAACACGTTACATTCCTCACAGTTTACAAGCAGTGGGAGAGGAGGTGGAGGCAATATATGGATGCTTCAGGGGATTAACCAACACCCCGTCTCTCCCTATCCCCTCGAGTCTCTCTCTTCTCCCTGGCTTGTACTTCCCTTTTTCTTTTTGTGCTTCATCCTCTCCTAAATAGAAAGCTCTTTCCCAGCATGCAGTGTGTAATCCATGCCCCTGCCTCTAAGACACTTCCTGCCTGTTTTGTTTGTGAGGCTGATGGGAATCAGCCCAATAAGGTGCCTAGTTCTCTCCTCTGCTGTAAGTTGTCGCCTCAGGCAACCACTTTGTTTGGCAATAAGATGCTACATGTGGTGCGAAAATTAATGATCTAAATTCTAGAAACAGACTTGAATTAAAAGTGAAATCGTGATATTTACACTTGGTAAGAGTTATTCAAATAAGAAAATCACATCTAGGCTTGGGAAAAATGAGAAATGTGTTGAAATAAGTGGTAAAACACTCATTCGTAGTGCTTTATAATAAACAAAACTCAAAGCAGTGAAGAGGTAAAAGACACAATGATGAACTGATTAACACTTTGTCATAAAATGGTCAAAGTTTCCTGGAGAGTCATCGTCAAGTGCTGTGTTTGATCCACAACTTACTGTCACAGTGGAGAAAAGAAAGCAGAAAGTATTCACAGTCAATAAGTAGCAGTAAGTCACTTCAAAATCAGTTAAGGTAATAGGAGTTTGTTGTGAAGTAATTTAATAGTTGGCAACTAATTGATTAATCATTGCATCTTGAAAACTAACAATCTGTATTATCCTTCAAGTAAGATGAAAGGACAATTTATAGATAGAAGTTTACAAGTTCTGGTGAGATTCAAAATTCTTGCAGGGTGCAAAATAAGTTAGATAACTTTTAAAGAAAAAAAAACAGTTTCTGGTTACTTAGTGTCATTTTTTTCAAAATAGTAAAGGAAAAAAATGCCATTAAACATGTTTTTCATTTACAAAAATACATTTTTATAGAATATCCTTTGCGGTGGACAGTCTTTTTTCTCTTATTTTTGTAGCAGAGTGGACAAAAGCTGTAAAACTTTTGTCCACTACAGAGGAAAAAAATGCATCTGCTTCTCAGGAGGTTAAGGAAGTACATCTAACAACCAGGAATAACATTCTACAACAATGCTTTGTATATGCAATATCCCAAGTGAATAACAATGCTTTCCTTTTTTCAAGAGTGATACCACTTATACAACTTTTTTTATTGAAAGAATATTATCAATATTATCACACATTCTTAAAGAACTGGGTTTCATTTCTTGTAGTTAGTACAACTTGCTTAAATTTTGGTATTTTTAAGCTTAATTTACCAGTGGTACTCTACAAAAATATGCTCATTATTGGGGCTGTTTTTACAGTGACTGGAGTTTACAACAGACATGTCCATTTCTTTATCTTTCTGACCTGGTGTAACCCATATCCATCAGACCTGAACCAACAGGCTGCCAGTTTCAGCTACTTTCATCCGCTAATGCAGCCCTAACACTCACAGTTCAAGTGAACCAAAATAAACGTCCAAGGAGTTTAGACTGGTAAAACAAAAATGTGTGCTAGCTGTAAACACGGGCGGGAGGCGCTTATGTAAACAGGCCTGGTTCCTATGGCTGAGTTGGTCTAGAGGCGGACAGTTTGTGGTCAGGCTCTTCCGGTTCATAGCCCCCCCCGCCCCAATGCCTCGTCCCCCCACAAGCCCACTGCACCCCACCTCCCTGCAGACACAGCTGTGGTTTGCCTTTGGAGGAACGCTGCTGGAGGAAAAGAATCAATCGCAGCGCTGCATGGAGCAAAAGACACCCGCTCACCCATGATTAGAGGTGCACGTTTGCAGCTACCCTGGCATCAGCTGAGAGTAAAACACACAGCATGAAATGTTTACATCAGTGTATACCTCTCCAATGGGAATATTATGCATTTCATGAAAGTTATTTTTCTGTCTTTTTACTTTTTTCCCATCATTTTAACACAAATTCCTGTACTGCCTACAACACAGGTATCAAACTTGCGGCCCGGGGGCCAAATCCGGCCCGCCAAAGGGTCCAATCCGGCCCGCGGGATGAATTTGTGAAATGCAAAAATTTCACTGACGATATTAACAATCAAGGATGTTCAATCGAAAGTGGGTCAGACCAATAAAATACTATCATAATAACCATAAATAATGAAAAAAAGCTAATTTTTCTTTTTGTTTTAATGTCAAAAAGGTAAAATTACACAAAAATGTTTACATTTACAGACTAGCCTTTCACAAAAACTATGAACAACCTTAAATGTCTTAAGAGAAGTATGTAGTATTTTAATAATATTCTGCCTATTATTACATGTTTTGTGATTTGCAGATCCACTGTGATCTGTAAGTTATAATGCATATGTATAAATGATGAACTGAGGTGCAATATTGTTAAAATTACACTTGTTTTTTTTTTTAAGAATTGTTCATATTTGTTCATGTTATATTCAAGCACGGTTCGTTGATGTAAACATTTTCATTATGGAATTTTACTTTTTTCACTCAAAAAACACGGAGAAAACTTTGGAGTTTATAGTATTCATAAGTTCTTATCCTATTATTTACATTATTTTACAAGTTCCGGCCCACTTTATTTCATATTAGGCTGAATGTGGCCCCTGAACTGAAATGAGTTTGACACCCCTGGCCTACAACCTTCATTTACAACAAAGGCTTGTAACTTTATGTTAAATAAAGTTAATAGGAGTTATGGGATATTTTGTATCTAGTATTACACATCTAAGTCAACCAACAGATGATGAAATCAACTAAAATCATGTAACAAAAATAAACAGACAACAAAGAGGAGACAAAACAGTACCGTAGTGTTTCAAGTTCTGGTGTGGGTAATAAAAACTAATTGGTAGGCTCTGCAAAGTTAATGTGCATTAATTTCTGTTCATTGCTTTATTATTTTGAGTCAACATATCTGAATAGTCTGTAAATATGATGAGCTAGTTTTGCACATCTGGTAAAGATTTTTACTTTTATATTTTGAGTGCATTTCAGAGCCTGTGTTTTTTCCCTTTGGTAAAGATATTAAATCAGTGCTTTTTCTTTACAGTCTTTTTTTAATGTTAGTATCAGTACTTCTTCCTGACTAAAGTGAGTTTTGTCTTTTACAGCCAAAAAGTAAGGTGTGCTGTGTCTCTGTCTGTAAACCAGGCTAATCCACAGCACAATGGGTGTCTTTACAATTAATGCCTGGTGTAATTGTGTTGTAGCCGCTCAAGAAAGCAAGAGGAGGAAATTGATTTTTGCCATCAGTGGAATTCCTCCTGAGGGAAACGCTGCTTCTTGTAATTACACATCTAAAGTTTCACTGCCGCTGATCCCCAGTCCCACTCTCTGTTAGCATTTAGCAATTAGCCTAATCACTGTAAGAGCCCCGGGGCCCAGACACACAAAGCCAGACCTGCTCATACATAACACCTGACATCCATCGAATGAACTTAGTAAAAATGGACTGAGTTTAAACCTTTAAACAATTCGGTCGCGGTCAGCAAAAAATACCAAACCTTCCTGCCCAGTCGGTGGCTGGGTTTTTAGCAGAGGCGGAGGAATTCCATAAACAGTTAAGACAAAATAAACTTTAACTGTTTTTTTTTTTAATCATATCCCAGGATGGTCAGTCCTACTCTATACGGAGCGTGCAACCATTTCACCGGCTGTCTTTACTGGACACAAACCAAGGACAGGACACAGACGAGTCACAGTAAACTGTGCAACCAACAAAATAAGCAGATGAGGTCGGCCGAGTAAATATAGTGAACATGGGTCACGTAGTGGTATGTGTAATAGAATCATTTTAAAAGGCCCATTATAGCTTCTTCTGAGCTTTTACCAGTGATCTGTAGAAGCCAGCTCACCTTTCATCATAAGACTTTGTGGAATGTGGGTGGCACAAGTGGACAACAATGACCATCCTTAAACTGAGACACATGTCCTGCCCACACCAATTAGGATCTTTAGCAAAATACATACATATAGATTTTCCTCAGGTCTCTCGTCCATATGTTAAGAGTGTAGGTATGTAGATCGCAAACTCTGAGGATTTTAAAAAGGGAGAAGATCGTCATCTCCATTTGTTTTGACCAGAGCTAAAGCCAGAAGGTGGATAGATTAGTTTAGTTTAGCATAAGGACTGGAAACTGAATACAGAAAATGTGGCAAAAAGAAAACATCTGCAGTATGTGGTTTTAGGGGGAAATAAAGTTTTTAACCATTTACTGGCTGAACCACTGAGCTTAGCTACTTTTTGTGGTTACAAGAGAAAATGTACTATTTGATATGGTCAACATTTAATTGTCAAGGGGCTGAGATGTGTAAACTTTGACCCAGGACTGACCACGATTTGGCTGCATTTCTTAATTCACAGGATTACATTAGGCTTCACAGCTAGAAGGTTCTGTTTTATTTGAAGTCAGACCAGTGTTGCCTGTTTTCTGTAGGTTTCCCTTACCATTAAAAACAGGTTAATTCTCCTGTCACTGCCTTCACCACAGTACTGTTGAACACTGTAAAAAATGACTGTAGAATTTACACCAGAAAGTTGTAAAATTGCAACATAAAAAAACTGTAAGTGACAACACAATGCAAAGTTGTTTATTTGAAAAGATTTTTGTGTTAATGATTAAATCAAATATAGCTGTAGTTTTTACAGGAAGTATATGTGAACAAAACCAGATTTGGATGTAGAAATGATGTATTTCTATTGTTTTTAGAAAAAAAACTGTAAATTGAAAAACAATGCAATGCCGTTTAAGTTGCAAGACCATAATGTTGAAATAGTGGCATGTTTGATATATATATATATATATATATATATATATATATATATATATATATATATATATATATATGTATATATATATATATATATATATATATATATATATATATATATATATATATATATATATATATATATATATATGTATATATATATATATATATATATATACATATAAAGTTATAAACAAGTAAACATTTAACAATGTATATATATATATATATGAAGTTATAAACAAGTAAACATTTAACAATGTATCGTTTTAAATTTTTAAACTAATGGGTTGGTAGAGTTGGTAGATCGGCTCATCCAAAAACCAAAGGGTTGGTGGTTCAAATCCTGGCTCTGACTAAGTGTCCGTGGAAGACACTGAACCCTAAATTGTTCCCAGTTGGACCTGGTGGTTTTGGAAAGTGCTTTGGACACCATGAAGGTGTAGAAAATGTGCTAAATAAGTGCAGTCCATTTCCCATTTAAATCCGATGTTAATTCTACATGTTTAAAATGTTAGATCTACATGTTACTCCGTAAATATGTTTACAGTTGGATGTGTTTTTTACAGTATTGTTCTGGAAACCACAGTTGCCAGTTTTTTTCTGTAAAAACAACAGGATTTTTTTTTACAGTGAAGATATGCCACAACGATACAAATTAACTGTATTCACATATATTTCTTTTGTTTATTGTAGGTTTTCCGATAAAACCTTCCACCGGAGCTTATGGCTGACTTGTTTTGTAAAAAGTGTGTCATCCACGAAAGTTTGTCTTCTCAGATTTATTGAACAAAATACAAAAAATAAAAAGTAAATAAAATACATACAGGAATTCACTGCCTACGTTTTCTGTCCAAAACACAGCCTAAATATGTATGTACTTATTCACTCGGTCTAAACACAGTCAGAAAAATCATGAGCTCCTCTTGGCTCTAATGCTGTATACCCCACAGACATGTAGCACCCCCAAGCTCACCAGACCTTCTTAAAGCTACAGGCTCTTATTTTTATCCTTAGCAACTTGTCAGTACATTGACATGAAATAACCAAAATACTATGACCGTGCAAATAATAATGCAAATATTAAATTACAATCATATAAGACCTTTTTAAATGTGAATAAATTATAAAATTACTAATCACTACATAATAACAGAACTGAAATTGCCATCAGCTACACAAAATATGCATACAGTTAAAATATTTGTCTCATACATATTGTACATATTGCTAGCCCTAATAGTATTTTATTATGTATATTTTGGTATGAATTTAAAGCTATTTATGTTAGTATTTCGGTCAACCTAAAAGTGTCCATAGGTGTGAATGTGAGAGTGATGGGTTGTTTGTCTTTATATGTTAGCCCTGTGATGAACTGGCAACTCGTCCAGGGTGTACCCTGCTTTCACCCCTAGGTAGCTGCGATTGGCTTCAGCACCCCCCGCAACCCTACTGAGGATAAAGCGGGTTCAGAAGATGAATGAGCGAATGTTAGTATTTCGAGATATACATACATACATACATACATACATACATACATATATATATATATATATATATATATATATATATATATATATATATATATATATATATATATATATATATATATATATGTATTTGTAATATTGATTATTTCTTCCCTGCTACTTTTTCTTATACTTGCATGGAGCAACTGTAACCACACTATTTCCTCTGGGATTAACAAAGAATTCTGAATCTGAATGTAGCAGGAACGCCTTTATTGTACTTAGTGCTAAGGTGCTGCGTGTACTAGGATGGATAAAATTCAGAGACCGAGTTGAATAAATAAAGTGAGTCACCCTGGAAAGGAACAGACGCTATAAATTCAAGAATGATAGAATAAGACATTCTCCCCTATGGAGCATTTCCTGTCAGAGTCGGTGACTATTTCCACTTTCATACTGTATCCTGTCACCTAGCAACAGTCGGGGGTAGAGATAGATCACTAATGACATCAGTTATGGTCACTAATGACACGGAATTTATTACATTAATGCGTATTTCAGGTTTTAGGCCCTGCATTATGTTTAAGGTTTGGTTAAAATACCATATTTTATATGTTAAGGGCTTCTAGAGTGAGTTGAAATCCAGTACTTTGATTTAAACATGTTCTTCTTGGCTACTTTGATTGGAGAATACTACATACTTTAAAGGAAGAATTCACTGAGGACAGTGATGGAACAGAACAGGAATATGAGTTTTAGCTTTTGGATCGCTTCTCTGCTCTGCTGTGTTTGTACCATTGTTCACTTCAGTATGAAAAAGCCATAATTTGCAGAGATTTTCTGCCCGCCATAGGCACCCATTTGCTACAGTGTCATATTCATTGTGAGAAAGTGCTTTGGGAGTGCACAACTATTAGTTACACTGCTCTGTAATCATTGAAAAGCCTGTCATAAAGCCCATGTATGGATGTCATGGTCCTTCAAACAAAAACAAAAAAAGAAAAGGAGAAATGCTGCCATATGGAAAACTGATTTGTAATGTCATTCATCATACAGCTGCAGGAAATATGCCAAGAGAGCAGGAATAAAGACAGTCGTTCTGTAACAGCTGGGTAGCGGTGGATGATTGAGTGGTATCCCTCTCTGAGGTTGGCAGGGGGGTGTTTTTGGTAAGAAAGAATCTAGCTGGTTTCAAGAAACAGGATGTCTAAGATTTTAATCTTAAATTATTTTTTTAAACTAACCCAAACACTGCATATGTGCCTTGGTCAGTCCTGTAAGTGTTTTACGGGGCCGTTTTTAGCTCAGAGGGCCTCAGTGGAGGTGGTGAACAGACAAGAAAGCACATGATATGAAACTTTTTAAAAGTCTGTAAGCCAGCTAAGGCACGGTGAGATTAAAGAGTGGACTTGCGATTGCACATAAAACAGGTTGAAACTCAGAAGAAGAACAGTGAGCAAATGCCACATTCATTTTCTAAATGACTTGTGTCAAACTCAGTTTAGTTCAGGGGCCACATTTAGCCCAAATTGAACTCAAGTGGGCCGGACCAGTGAAATAATAACAGTGAAAAAAGTAAAATTATTGTAAAATTATTAAAATTATGATCCGGTTTACATCTACAAAGTTTCCTTAAAAATCTAAATAACATGAACAACTTGAACTATCTTAAGAAATACAGGTGCAATTTTAACAATATTATGCCTCGGTTTATTAGTTTATCATTTACACGTGCATTACGATCGCATAAAACATTTAGTAACAGGCAGAATATTGGTAAAATTGCATTTACTTTTCTTCCGACATTTCCATTTGATCATATTTGTTCAGGTCATTCAACTTTTTTATCGAAGTATAGTTTGGTAATGTAAACGTTTTCATGTAATTTTACTTTTTTGCACCAAAAAAACAAAGAGAAAATTTGGGGTTGTCATTATTTATAGGTTATTATGATAATATTTTACTGGTCTGACCCACTTGAAATCTAATTGGACTGTATGTGTCTGTATGTGAATTGATTGTTAATATCTTCAGTGTAATTTTTGTATTTCACAAATTCATCCCGCGGGCCGGATTGGACCCTTTGGCGGGCTGGATTTGGCCCCCGGGCCACATGTTTGACACCTGTGTTCTAAACAAAAGCAGATATATAGGTAGAAGTGTGTTGAAGGTGAGCAGTTGGGGGTGGATCAACAGGACTGGCCAATGAAGTTTAAAGTCATTGAGCATGTCTTCATAGATGACCAATACTACCCACAAACCCTTTAATGTAGCATTGTTCAATGAAGATACAGTTATTCCATTTTTGCATTTTGTGCTTTATCATGATGTAAAAGGAGGGAGGCGGCAGACTCATAAACCAATGAAAGGGGTTTGTTGAATGAAAGCCTGTGTGTGTGTGTGTGTGTTAGCATAGCGTGTAAGCCCGTTGTGTTTTGTTTGCCAGGTGATTTCCCCCAACGGTGTGAGCTAAGCCTGAGAATTCCTGGCTCGGGCTTCAAAGAGCAGCAGGGTCACCCCCTGACAGCAGCGAATACAGACATGTTTGAGACTGATGCGCCACGCGGTACCGAGAACAACTTGACCACCGCCATCAAAAACCACATTTATCTATTTCTTTTGTAGTATTTTTTAAAACTACTTCTTTTATTTAGTCCTTCCTGGGCTTCCTAAAGAGACATGGAGGTGATTCACATGTAGAATTCTTTAATGGAGGCTGATTATGAGATTATGCGCTGTTAGGTAGAGGTTAACCAGCAGTGGTTTTCAAGGCTGATAATACAGGGTTTGTACAGGCGTTTGAAATCCTTGAAAATGGTTGAATTTCAATGTTGTGTTTTCAAGGTCTGAAAAGTGCTTGAAATTTAGTTTAAGCGCTTGCAAATCTAACTCTGATGTGGTTTATTTATTTCTTTTTAATACTAACTCTGCCAGGTTAGATGCCAAGCTAAAGCTACTTACATAGAGGTGAAACATACTGGAAAATAAAACTTTTATGTCAAAAAAGAAAATTAGCAGGAGCTCTCAGGTTGACTCCAGGTACATTTTTACTTTAATCTTTGTCTGAGTGTGAGTGTGTCTGAAAAATGACAAGTGGCTTCAATTTTTTTTGGATAAAACTTGGTGTTCTCCTTTAATTCCTGAACTTTTTCCAATTTGAAACATCATTTTAGATGTTTATAGCATAATACAATGTACATCATTGTGATAAAAAGTGTAAAAAATAATCATGAGTATATGTATTCCTGTAAATATGTATTTTACCCCAGCGATAAGGGGCTGCTATGCTGAAAGATTTGAAAATTACTCTTAAAAGTGCTTGAATTTGACCTTGAAAAAAGTGTACGAACCCTGTAATAATAGTTGGAGGAAGAAAAAAACTACAGTGCGGATGACCGTGTTGGTCTTTCCTGATTGACTCTTATCTAGCTTCATTAAACCCTGGAAACCATTGAACTGAACATCTAAGTAAAGGACATGAATACATAAATTAAAAAAAAAAACTTGATTTATGGACATCAAACTACACTGTAAAAAATGACTGTAGAATTAACACCTAAAAGTGGTAAAATTGCAACATAAAAAAACTGTAAGCGACAATACAATGCAAAGTTGTTTATCTGAAAAGATTTTTGTGTCAATGATGAAATCAAATATAGCTGTAGTTTTTACAGGAAGAGTATGTGAACAAAACCAGATTTGGATGTAGAAATGATGTATTTATATTGTTTTAAGAAAATAAAACTGAATTGAAAAAACATTGTGATGCTGTTGAAATTACAAAGACCATAATGTTGAAATAATGGCGTATTTGCTTTTTTTTTTCTCTTTTTTTAAATAAAAAAGTTGTATAAAAAAATAAACATTTAACAATTCAACATTTTAAACTTGTAAATTAATGGATTGGTAGAGTTGATAGAGCAGCTTGTCCAATAACCAAAGGGTTGGTGGTTTGAATCCTGGCTCCGATTGTTCATATGTCCAAGTGTCCATGGAAGACACTGAAGCCTGAATAGCTCCCAGTTGGACCTGGTGGTTTTGGAAAGAGTTTTGAACACCATGAAGGTGGAGAAGATGTGCTAAATAAGTGCAGTCCATTTCCCATTTAAATCCAATGTTAAATCTACATGTTTAAACTGTTAAACCTACATGTTACTCCGTAAATATGTTTACAGTTGGATGTGTTTTTTACAGTATTGTTCTGGAAACCACAGCTGCCAGTTTTTTTTCCATAAAAACAGCAGGATTTTTTTTTTTTACAGTGTACTCCTAAAAGATCTATTTTGGATTATCACACAACTCATGAACCTAGCATGATGGTAGCATGATTTGAATGGAGGGGTTGGTTAGCATTTTCTCTGGGGGAGGACAAGAGGAGAGGCAGGAAGTTGTGGCAGAGACCTTAGTCCATACAAATGTAGGTATTTTGCAAATAGAAGTCATGTGGGCAGATTTATTTTGGAACAAAAGGGTGAAAATGTGCATTTAGAAAAATCTGCGAATTAGTGTGATGAAAACAATTCAAACTCGAATGACTTAAGTTACAATCATAGATGTTCACCATTACCCACCCCTTTGTGCTCTCTGATAAACTGGTGCACCTGAGTAATATTGCATATCATTGAGCATGTGTGTGCATCTTTGCTCAAGTTCAGAACACATTCCCCGAGCGTTAGCTTTGGAAACACAGGTTTGAGATGCTTAAGCGATAAAGGTGCTGTAAATCCTTTTTATTCTGCAGAGTTGTAGTCTTAGAGCGAATCTGGGCCCATCTGAAATTCCCACAGAACAAACAGGGAGGGGGTGAGGAGGAAGAGAGCAAGGGAGAGGGTACTCAGCAGAAGAGGGGGTATTGTTTACATATCAAGACGCTTCCTCTAACTCCCGGGAAAAGCAGTAATTTGCCTTGCAAGGTTTTACAGTTTAATTTCTCCATTGTGCAGGGGGATAACCCCTTAATTATAGAGGAGGAAGTAGCCCTAAGCCCCGGACAGAGGGCGAGCCTCAGTGAGTGGAGGACCCTCTCTCCTCTCCTCTGGATCTGTATTTCTTACACTTCTTTGCGGTGGCTATTTTGCTTGTTCATTAGCACTTGTGGGGTGTCTGGCCACTTGCCAATTAGTGCTCCGCTGCAGGTAATATTTCCTTCCGTGAGGCCAGACTAGCTCTACTGGTGGAGACTTATAGGCGTCTGGGCCTGGGGGGACGAAGGATGAGGGGGTTGGGGAAAAGGTTGGCAGAGGCTCCCCAAAACCAGGCCTACAAACTGGCAATCATTTCACAGATTCATCCAAAACGCTGAATGCCAAAAGCATCATGCAAGCTTAAGTAATTAACAGCCAGACTGGATACTTGCACAGTACGCCAGAACGAGAGACATGAGCAAATATTGACTGAAGTTCCAAATGTTCCAAGCAGTATGTAGACTCAAATATATGGATACTGCAATGCTATCCATCAGCAAGTCATTAAGTTGTGTATTCAGCCTAAAGAAACGTGATGACGGATGGAGTTTTCAATTCTTATAGATGCAATTTAACTTATGTGACAAGTGCCCAAACCTTAATGACGATTCATTTGTTTAAAAGGACGTTTTCAATGCTTTCGGAAGCTGTTGCCAAAACTATTTTTTGAGGTAGAATCATGATCATCACAATTTTTTCTTACCTCTCGTAAAATGCAGGTCAGTTACAACCAAACTATAGAAAGGCCTAAGTTGGTATGATGTCTATTTTGTGGTTATTTCACACAGAGCAAATGATTTTTGAGTTTTAGACCTATATTATTGCAGTGTTTATATAAAAGCTAGAAGGAAAACAAGTGAAATCTGCTCCCTGATGACTTTTTGCCCAACTGTGAGATATACAACTGTGACTATATTAGTACTTGTTTCATTTAAAGGTTCAATATGTAAGATTTGCATGTGAGCCGGTGCATATATGGAGTTTAACCCATAAGGACCCAGTGTTACTTTTCTGGCACTTTCCAAATAAATGTTTCTCTATATTTAACCTTACATAAGTGATTTAGGACCGTTTATTGTAAAATTATGTTCTGTATTTTGTGTTTTTTCAGTGCAAATCAAGTATTTTCCTAATTCTAATTCACTGATCATGTAGACGTTGAAAAAAGCTCAGATTAAAGTTGAGGGTTATTACATCAGAAACTGAAGAAAAAGTGACTTTTTCTGTAAAATCTATCATAAACTGAACATAAACCAAGTCTCTCCATCCACTGTCATTGATCCAACTCCATGGGTTTCACTGATGAATTAATGTTGTAGAAGATGACGATGTTTCCATGGTAACTACGGAGCCTCTGAGTGTCCAAATGGGTCATATCTGATGACCATGAAAAGACGACAAACTGCATTTTACACCAGTTACTTACATGCAGCGTGTGATTTGTTGTGGGGGATGGGGGGGATCAACCCTCCTTCTGGTTTTTACATCCCTTCTTCAGGTCAATGGATTTCATCCTCGGGGGGGACAACCAACCAATTGAAATAACAGGCAGGTTGTGACTGACTTTTCTTACACCTATATCCTACATTACTGGCACTAACGTTTACCTGGACCGAACTGTCAGCAGTCTCAGAATTCGTGAACGTCCCCATGCACTGGGGCGTCGTAAAAGGGGCTGGGGGGTAAACGTGACAAATTCATGGGGCCCAGCATTTGTGGGAGGCCCATAGAGCAGTGGAGGGGGTCCAGTGGATACAGGTTAGAAGTTGTGAAAATTTCATGTAAGATCCACTGTATAATAGAGGAATAGAACGTGGGAGTTGGATGTTGAAAGTATGTAAAGTTTCACTTTCGTTTCACATCAGCGTTAGTTACGTTAGTTATGGACCGCACCCCCACGTATATAACTACTGAACCCCTTTGCTCTAACAAAAAAAAAAACAAATACCCATACTGATATATTGATAGGATTAGTAAATCAACAGGTATTAAACAGTTTAGATCAGTAGATGGTTTAGGTTAAAGGTGGATGTTTGGGTCTTTATGGGTTAAATTGGAGCGGTCATTTGTTTTGATGTTAGCCAACTTCATTTCTAAGCTAATGACCAGCAATGACAAAATTTACTTTCATCATTTAATAAATAAATTATGTGTAGAGGGTGCTAGTTGTTTTTTTTTCTCCAGAAATCCTTTTGCTTCTCCCAAGTTCTGCTTCTCTACATCAGCTCACACACAGTACAGACTTCAACTTTAACTTTCTGCGCAAATCTAACACATTGAACCTTTAAAATGAATATTAGTGAAGTACAACAGTAGAAAAGTGAGATCATCATATTGTCCAGCCCTATGGGATACCCGTTAAAATCATGTCCAATGAACAAAGAATTATCCTGGCATCGAATGAATCAGATCTTTTTAAAGCACAAAGCCATCAAGCACATTTTTGTTCCTTCTCACAAGTCAAAGGGCGACAGAGAGACGTTTTGTGATAGCAGTAGGCTGTGTCTAAAGCGGTCATGGTATTGTCAGAATATGCAGTGGAACTGTTTTTGCAGGTGTGCATTAACTTAACTCAACACTAGAGCGCTTGTTTTGTGAAATGGCTCTTGTGTGTTTCGGTGTGTACGTGTGTTACCCAGAGTGTTTGGTTAGTGTTAAGCTTCTACAGCTTGTCATAGGCGTGGAGACGATGTAATTGCCCCTGAACTCGGCTGTGAAAACGTTGTGGGGCAGATGGAGTCAAAATACTACAAGGTTTTTACCAGAACAGGCAACATGAACAGCTCAAAGCCCAGACTTATGAATATGAATATGTCATTTCTTGCTGTATTTTTCCCCTTTATGGTACAGATTGTATGTTTGTGTTTCAGCTTAATGTTGTCTTTGTTACATTCTGGTAACTTAATACTTTTTACACACTGGAACTTTCAAGAGACTCTTCTGGGAAAAAGTACAGGGGGGTTTCTGTAGTACATCTAGGGAAAAATTTTCCTTATTAAAAAATTATTGCTGACGGTTACAGCTCAGGCAAGAACATATTCAGGACTTACATATACAGAGCTCTCTAACCTTTTTAGAGGTTTAGTTTAAATAAATTTTAGGCCTAGAAAGCTTTACTATCAGTCCTGAGGGCGTTTTATCATAGTTCACAGCATTTAATATGATGACAAACTGTTGATACTGGAGATATTGCTTGTGTTAAGTTGAACTGGACTCCACTGTCAGTTTCAGTCACTGCGTTTTAGAATAACGTCCATGTTGCAGTCAGCATGTGAGGGTTTAAAAAGCACAGAGGTCAAACAATGCACTTTTTTTCTTCATCTCACTAGTCAAATTCTGTGAAACTGATACCACAATGCTATTCCTTTCTTTTTCAGATACATACATAGCAAGCAAGCAAGCAAAGTTTATTTATATAGCACCTTTCACAGACAAGAGGAGTCACAAAGTGCTTCACAAAGAACAATAAAATACAAATGGAAAACACAGACACAATTACAATGACAAAAAGGTATAAATTAAAATAAACATGATTGGCATACGACAAACACGATTCAGAAGCGAAAGAAGGTCGAAAGCACTTGATAGAGGCATGGGACTTCTGACTGCTTTAGGTAAGCTAAGCAATGTAGCATGGCTGTGTGGCTAATGAAAAAAATAAGTGTTAGTAGCTTAATCATCCAGTTGATGGACAATATTAATATTCTAATCATCGAAGCAACGTCATACACACATGATGACAGGAGGGGATGGCAGTGTGTGAATGGATTTACCCCTCCCACTTGATAGGGATGTTTCTTATCCCGTGCGAATGGGCAATTAAAGGAGTGATATTTAGCTTTAAAATGGAATTATGCATTTTAAAACACTAGCGGCATTGTATCCATGGTGCCATTGTACGATAGCATGATAAGCAGAAATTGTCTGCCACCACTATCCATTTGTAAACTACCATTTATCATGCATTGTGCAGGTAATAATTTGAGCCAACATGCGAGGCATGAAGGGAAGAGCATGTATTTGTTTGGCCTGTCAAGCATGATTAAATTCATACAGCGGTAGTGAACTGCAGCCTTTACATTGTAGCATCATCTTCTAGCTGTAGAAATGTCATGAAAGGCAGCATAACCACTTCCGAAAATGGAGTATGGCAGCAGGGATGAAGAATTCAAAGTAGAGAGAGGCTAAAATCACCCAGCATACCTAACAACATTTGAACACGGACATAAAATTGTGCCTAGTAGATAGTCAGGTAATGTTAATATTCATTTGGTGAGTTTGTTGGCAATTGGGCCTGTGAAGGCTGAGGAAAATGTGTACAAACGCCCTCACGTGCTGCAACATCGATCGATGGGACACAGAATGTGCATTATATAGTAGGATTTCCCTGTGGTCTACATAAACTATAAATGCTATGCTTGGGTCTGAATTCTTCATTAATTCAACTCCACAGGTCCATCTTCAACCCTATTTCTGAGTAATGACACCAGAAAGGTAGTGTTGAGCACTGGCCCTTTAAATGCAAATGAGCCACTTCACACCCCACCCCCTCCAGGTTCATTCAGCCACTTGTGTTCGTTAATACAACCAACATCTGAACATTTTAGGTAATCAGCTCAAAGTTTGGACATATTTTCAGTATGGACTACAACCGCTGCTGCTGATAAACAATTATGGCGTACTCGGAGAAATGTTTGTTGGAAGTCTTGACCTTATATGTGCAAATGTCATGACATAGCTAGTTATAGACGTAACAAATTAAGCAGGAATTGAAACAGGTTCTAGAAATCCACTCAATTTTTGCCAGAATGAATATAAAGAGATAGCTTTGCAGCACCTGGAGGGTTCAAATTCTAATTTTTTGAACTGTTAGGGTCCAAATACACAAATAAATGTACCAAAGACTAATAAAAGTGGGTTTAGCAAAATATGACCCCTTTAATATTGGTAAAGTGGCATTACCCCACGTGCCCATGTAAAACTAGTCCAGTCTGAACAGTGCTTTACACTGTGATTCCCTACTTCCACTTCACCGACATCCAATATAGATATTGCTTCAAATGTGATTTTCGTGAGCGACAACCATGACCGTGTACATTCACCTCTGTTATTCTTTCTTTCTACCATTTAGCCTCCCCCCTCCTCCTTTTCCAGCCTTTTACTCACTCATGCTGCCACAGTTACTAGCACCATTAGGCTGTCATAACACGGCACATATAACCTGAGGTGATCCCAGGACTGAGTGAACCAGGCGTCCCTGGAGGCAAAGCACCACGGCAGCTCCGCAGGAACGCTACCTCATGGTCTGGGGTGATGGGTACCACATGTAAGCAGAGGCAACCGCTGGCTCTAATGGGAGCTGACAAGTGGCGGTCTGACAGGGGGAGATCAGATGGCCGGGGCCAGCCTATCGCTATAGAAACAGAGCTCTGTTTCTATAGGCCCTAATGCAGAGTGGTTTTCTTTAAATAGAGTCTTTGTACAGAAGAAACACTCACTCACAGCTCACCTCCAGCTTGGTGTCTCGGTGGATGCATGCACATATGGTCCGTCTTTAACTAATCCTTTTATTTACATAGCAGTGAGACCTTTTTTTTTAGTATTATTACTATTAGGAAGGAAATGTCTCTGGAATATACAATAGTGATTCTCTTTAAATAGTGAAACTCAAGTCACTTTGTAATCTGTTAAATTTAACCCATAAAGACCCAGAGCTACTTTTGCGGCAGCTCCCAACTTCATTTTTCTCCATACTTAACCTTTTTAAGTGATTTATCACCATTTATTTTCATATTATCCTCTGTATTGTGCAATCTTTCAATGAAAATCAGGTATTTCCCTATATTTAATCCACTGATCAGATTCATAAAAGCACAAATTAAAGTTGAGGGTTATTATATTAGAAACAGAGAAAACTGAACAAACAAAATTGCCTTTTTTTTTTTTTGCAAAAATATGAATAACTGAACATAAAAACAAGTGTGTCCATCCACTGTCATTGATCCAACTCCATGGGTTTTACTGGTGAATCAATGTTGTAGAAGATGACGGTGTTTCCACGTTCACTACAGAGCCTCTGAACATCCAAATGGGTCATATCTGATGACCATGAAATGATGAAAAACTGCATTTTACACCAATTATTTACATGTATTGATAGGATTAGTGGATCAACAAGTATTAAACATTTCACATGAGTAAATGGTTTTAGTTGATGGTGGATGTTTGGGTCTTTATGAGTTAAAGCACAAAAGATAAAATGGTTAAAAGGTAACAACGCAGAGTTTCTTTCAGTTGGAAAATCTGTCAAAACCACAGGAATTATTCCAACTCACCTGTTTAGATCAAACATATGGCCCATGGACCAAAACTGGCCCATCAAAGGTTCCAATCTGGATGTGGGATGAATTTGCAAAGTGCAAAAACATTTGTGTCAAACAAAGGATGAAATAAAGAACTAATTTTAGTCTCAAACTCCAATCTTTAAAATTTTAACAATTTTACAATAATTATGTCTGTTGCTAAATGTTTTGTGTATTTGTAGAACCACAGTGATCTGTAATGCACATGTATAAATGATAACTTGAGGCATAATATTGTAAAATTCAACATTTTTCTTTGCATTTTTTTTTTTTTGTCAAAGGATAGTTTGTAAATGTGAACATTTTTCATAGTTTAATTAAACTTTATTGCACTAAAACAAAGAGAAAATTTTGGAGTACTCATTATTTATAGGTTTTTATGCTATTATTTTACTGGTTCAGCCCACTTGAGATCAAACTGGGTTGTGCTGGCCCCAGAACTAAAATGAGTTTGACACTGGTTTAGGCAGACAGTATGTGACAATATGAGTTTTTCATGCCGTACAGTTTTTAATCAGAGTAGACATTTTTAAAACAAAATAGTGCCTGCCTGCTATGAAGTGTGTGATTGCTGGAAATATAGCAGATCAGAATAATGAAGCTAATTGGGGGAATAATTGGACAAAAGGTCAAAAGCACTTACAGGAGCTCTGGGAGTCAGTAGAAATAAAAGTACCATTTAACATCTCCTGCATTATGTCTTAGATCCTATGAAAGCGTTTTAATTTGATTTAAAAATAATAGTGTAATAGCTAATTCATGTGGTTAACTGAACATGAATGACAGACTACTTATTGTCCATAGTCTTTAGATGATCTCTTTCATTCACCTGGCTTAGGCCTGGTTAGTGTTGACCTGTAATAATGAGGCTAATTGTCATAGTGGCACAGAAAGTCAAAAACACTTACAATACGTGGAATAAGGTAGAAAAAATGGTGGAGTTGAAATGGAAAAAAAAAAAAAAAAAACTTCTAGTGCAGTTTGCTCCTTCCCATACAGATGAACCTGACATGGTTTCATGCGATGTAAATGTGAACAGTGATTAGTTATTCCAGCCGTTGATCACATATGTACCAATTTGTCTAAAAACACCCGTGATCAGCCAAAATCGGCACATGGGATAGATTTCTTACTTTGCAAAAGTTGGTAGAGTTCTTTTTTTCCTCTCAGACGTCTTGAATTACAATACACTGTGAAGCAAATATGAAAGTCTGTCAAGCACTGCAGCTTTAAACAAAACACTCTGAACTGCAACGTGGATTCTGCACTGAGAACAAATTCCCGTCTTTGGAACCTACGTGGACAATAGATCTTCAGAGGGACCACAATCCTGAAAGCACAATACATTATGAGCAAGACAGGGTTGTGGAGGCCCTGCCCATGACATGTGCTTCATCACACAGGAGAAGTTTTTTTTTTTTTTTTTTTTTTTTTTTGGTTCATCTTTTCAAACACTAGTTGAGTCTTTCGCCCGTTGAGGCCGTTCAACAACTGTTAAATCTTGTGTCCAGTAAAAAAAACCCCACAAAAAACGATGTAGACCAGGTTTGTTTCCCCTCAACATGGGTCAAACATGCACAGAAAGAGCATGTTTATTCCAGCCAGAAGAAAAAACAAAAAAAAGATGAAGCATTCACCCTGTTCATAGCCACTAATATTTTTTTGCTGCATATTATCAGAAGTTGCCACCACCCATCTCAACATAACTGAAAATTCCCTCTGATTGGCCTGGTT